>NC_056729.1:198480589-198603089 GCF_019279795.1 Protopterus annectens | reverse complement strand
ACAGTCAACTTGTTTCTCATTTCTTATATCAATTTTTCGTTGTTTCCTTAATCAATAATTAAATATCAGGAGTAATTCCAGGTAAAAACATTAGTACATTAAAATAATTAAATAAATATTGTAATAAAATGTTGTAATAAAATGTTAATGATGATAATAATAATAATGTAACCATGTAATGGTTAAGCCTATGGATATAATAGTGTAAGTCATGATACCAATGAGGTAATATATTAGTGTAAGACATGATCTGATAAGGAAATATAGAAATATAGAAGAATAAATACATGTTATATACCAACATAAAAACATATAATAAATTCAATAATTATAATAAATATAATATATATATATATATATATATATATATATATATATATATATATTAATAGATATTAAACTATTTAAATATTTAAATATTTAAATATTTAATACAATGTTAAAATGATGTTGAAAGAAATATTGATGTGTATATAATAACTAATAACTAATAAATAATAATTTGTTATATAGCATATCAAAATATAGTAAAAATATTGTTGTAGTTGTTTCTATTATTATTGTTATTATTGTTGTTGATATTATTGTTTTTAATATTATTGTTATTTCACCCGTGTTTCTTCGGATCAGCTGCAAGGAGTTTTAATGCAGGGGTGATGGAAATATGATCATTGAGACCTTTGCCACAACATGCATCAAGTCTCAATTGCCAAATCATCTCCTGAAATTCCAATAATGTTTCCCAATCACCCCCTCTTTCTGGGTAAGCAACTTCTTCTATGACCCAGAATTTGTAATTAGCCTCCTTACATATTAATGCATGTCTATATAGTGCATTATTTTCACTATGTTTATTAATATCTCTAGTGTGCTCATAAATTCTGGTCCTAAGATGGCATTCCATTTTTCCTATTTAGTAACTCCAACAAGTTTTACAGAAGGCCAAATAAACTACTCCTTTTGAGTAGCAACTGTTATATTTCTTTCCCCTTAGAATAATTCCAAGACTGGGGATACTAACCTCCTTACATCCAGCAATATAAGTGCATTGAGCACATCTCCCACATTTAAAAGTTCTAAGTTTAGCACACATCCCTCCTACTTTATTCTTATTACTTTCAATAATATTCTTAATATTTTTACTCCTCCTATAACTATATTTTATCTTGCTCTGAAATACATTGGTTTATGTAGGCATATTTTGGTAGTAGTTGGAGTAGTTTATCTGGCCTTCTGTATAACTTGTTGGAGTTACTACATAGGAAAAATGGAACGCCATCTTAGGACCAGAATCTATGAGCACACTAGAGATATTAATAAACATAGTGAAAATAATGCACTATATAGACATGCATTAATATGTAAGGAGGCTAATTACAAATTCTAGGTCATAGAAGAAGTTGCTTACCCAGAAAGAGGGGGTGATTGGGCAACATTATTGGACTTTTGGGAGATGATTTGGCAATTGAGACTTGATGCATGTTGTGGCAAAGGTCTCAATGATCATATTTCCATCACCCCTGCATTAAAACTCCTTGCAGCTGATCCGAAGAAACACGGGTGAAATAACAATAATATTAAAAACAATAATATCAACAACAATAACAACAGTAATAATAGAAACAACTACAACAATATTTTTACTATATTTTAATATGCTATATAACAAATTATTATTTATTAGTTATTAGTTATTATACACACATCAATATTCATCTCAACATCATTTTAACATTGTATTAAATATTTAAATATTTTAATATGTATTAATATTTATACATATATATATATATATATATATATTATATATATATATATATATATATATATATATATATATCATATTTATTATAATTATTGAATTTATTATATGTTTTTATGTTGGTATATAACATGTATTTATTTATTCTTCTATATTTTTATATTTCCTTATCAGAACATGTCTTATACTAATATATTACCTCATTGGTATCATGACTTACAGTATTATATCCATAGGCTTAACCATTACATGGTTACATTATTATTATTATCATCATTAACATTTTATTGCAACATTTTATTACAATATTTATTTAATTATTTTAATTTACTAATGTTTTTACCTGGAATTACTCCTGATATTTAATTATTGATTGAGAAAACAACGAAAAATTGATATAAGAAATGAGAAACAAGTTGACTGTTATGTATACCTTTTGTATTTTCATTCAAGTTCTTTTGCATTTATGTATATGGATATTCTGCCTTTAAATTTATACCTTCAATTAAAGAGGTAATTAAATGCCAGCCAATTACGCAGCCTAAAAAGTTTTGAAAGTTGTATAAAATAATGGAATTGTGAGGATACACTGATTCTGAAGAAGTCTCCTGGTAGGAGATGAAAGTGCTAAATCAGTGAAATTAAGCTTATATGTTTCGTATTTTATGTTTTTGTTCTATTTTTTAGTCTTTGGGCTTTTTGAAATAAATATATATACTTTTGTTTGACGACCTTGGGATTGTTTGGATATTTCCAGTCCTGGTATATATTAAAGACAGCCTTCATTATACCAAAGCAGTATCCTGCATTTGTGGGTTACGTTTGTGTGATCTCGGTTATTGGTTAAGTTCATTTATAATATAAAACTGATTGACATAATTTACAATGTTGAGTGAATAACAACATCTAGCTTGTAGTCATTATCAAATGTATTTAACTCTGTGTCTGTGTAAATGGTTTAAAGTTCTATGAAGTAAATTCCAAAGAGAAGGGACCTCAGTGATGAGCCCTGAAGAGTGCCTCTAGCCATGTATCAACTCCTAAATTAACATTATCATTTCTATCTGCCTGCTAATTTGCTATCTATCTTTCAACATAAGTTTCTATATTTAAGCATGGACTTTATTGTCAGTTGCAGCATGAAAAATGATATAATGTGATCAGATTCATGTATGCTGTATGAATGCATGGCCAATATCAACAGCTTCAATGACTTTCTTGAAAATGTTTATTAGATTAATAAACATGATCATCCTTACACAATTCCATTTTCTTGAGCGATTACAACAATAAGATATTTTGCACTGGACTTTATTGCATTTGGCGCAGCATGTTCCATGACTTTACAAACTAAGCTTGTTAGGCTGGTAGGTCTTATGTTCCTGGGATCTGAAGTGGGCTCCTACTTCCTGAGTGGCGTTATCCATTTCCCCTAACTCAGGGACATTCCCAGTGGTTATGATAAATAGTTTTAGAAGGCATTCAGACAAGCTATGTTTGGTGCTGATAATTAAACAATGAGGTGTATTGTTAGAGAACACCGAGGTTATATTTTTAGCTTTAGAGAGTACAGTTAGGACATGTTTCATAATAATCTTTTGAAGAAGGAAGGGAAACATGAATTCATGGATATTCAATTACTGTCTCAGATGTGAAGTTGACACAATTTATCTTCAAGTGCATTAACAATATCTTTAGAGTTAGAGTGGCTATCACTATTATGAATTAAATTAGAACATTGATATATGTTATTAACTGATTGCCTGATGTAGTTAAAAAGTATTTATGATTACCATTTACATTGGATGATCATGTTAATTTGTGGTTTACTTTTCTATTCATCTTGGAAATTTCACTATTGCTATGTATTGTTTTAATAGGGCCTCTACAGTGTGTAGATTTTGATTGATTATAGACCTTAAGTTTCTTCTTTCCTTTAATACTCAGCTTGCTATTGCAGGCATTCTGTTGATGTGGTTTGCTTTTATGTTTTACAATATTTGTGGGTCTGATTGTGGCCACCTAGTTTATACTTTTATTAGATAGGAGAAAATTAACTCACTCAAATCTGCACTGCCTTTTTTTGTATTATTTTAGATAACAGCCATAGCTCCTTGTGGCATCCAGAACTTTTCTGGGTCTGGCTTAGTGACTTACCAGGTAAAAATAAGCAGCACTAGAAAATTTAAGGAGTTATTAGCAGAATGATATGAAGACTGATTTTCTGGGATGTCTTGCAGTAGAGAAATTAACTACTGTTTGTCACTTATTATTCATATTTTCATAACTGAGAGACCTACATGCTTGCAACAGCCATTGTTTTCCATTGTTAAATGATGATAATTTTTCTGTTTCATGGCATCTTATGATTTAGGCACTGACACTTGGGTTGCTTGATGTTGACCACTTGTAGATATACCCTCCTAATGTCACTGTTTCTTCATTTTGTGTAAGGTACAAAACTTATCCTCATATTTTTAGCCAATTCACTTTCTTTTTTGCATGCATAAGACTTAAAATCATGTTTTCTATGATGCAAAATTTGTCTCCATTCTTAAACTATGACAATATTTTAGTAAATTTGAGTTTTTATATAGTCTTTAAATCACATTTCACTATCTACCCAGCTTCATATGTTATGTTTTGTTGATGAGTTTTCCTTATATTCTGCACCCACTAAAACAAGACATTAAAAACTTGTCTTATATATGTGGAGTTTCTGCTCTAAAATTAATTCCAATCATCTTTGACAATTCAGAGCTAGATGAGAATATGAAAAGAATTTGTTTTTTAAATTACAGTTCTTTATCTCAATACTTTTGTAGAATTATTGTCAGTGTTCTAAACATACAAATTATTTCTTTTGGGATGTGTATTGTGGCCTGCACTTGCTTAATCACCGATCTTGGTGGTTTCAAAATTTGTGTCCACAGAAATCAATGACTTAACATTTCTCTACCTGCTCACTATGAACCAAAGCATGCTAAGTTCTTTCTAGGTTGTATTACTGATCTCACCAACTTGCTAGCTGCAGGACCAGGAAATGAGAATCTCCATTCATTCTGCACTGCTGCTTCTTTTCAGATTCTTCTAGGTATGTGTCTGACCTTATCTATTACTCTGACAATCCCATTGCACATCCAGACTCCATTTTGCCTGCTGCAGCTCTATGTCTGTTATAGGCCCATAGGTTTATACTAGGATAATTACCTCCAGGCTCTTTACAAACCTAACCATGCAGCCCAACCCAGTTTTGTATCTGAGATGTCTGTATGGTAGGGTATATTAGTATGAAGGTAGCTAAAGGTTATGTGGTCAGGTATGTTAGCTGGGGATTAATTTACTTAATGCTTACATCTGTCGATCAGAAACATGGGTGCCAGACTGGAGATAAATTTGTGATTTCCAACCCAGTCGTCAAGGTCTCATTTGAATAGGGTCATAGATGAACTTTGCTTCATGAAGATGGGGAATTTATTCCATAATGTGGGGATCCTTTGAGACACATATTAGTCTCTGAAGCCCATTCTATTTATATCGTAGGGAAAATTCAGGTCATTGGATCTCTTGTTTCTAGTGATGCTTGTTTTGCGGATGTGCAAGGTATCCGTCAAAGCTGGATATGAGGATGCCTTACATGACAGGCATAGATCACATCTCAGTAACTTGTAGAAGTCTGAGTACAGAAATAGAGCTTTAAGGCAGTCTTTGTAGTACAGGGTATTGTCATCCTGGATTCTTCTCATGGAGGACCTTTGAGAGCATTCTAGCTGCTGCAAGTGCCTGGTTAAGTACATGTCAATGGGAACATTGTACTCAATGATGGGTCTAATTAAGGGCTGAGTAGACTGGTACTATAACTTCCCTGGACCTGGCCGCCATACCCTTGTTTATGAGTTGGGCAGCATACAATGATTTTCTTACTATTTTGCATACATGTTGTTCAAAGGCCAGCTTACTGTCTTCATACGTTCTTAGATCTATAGCTATCGGGTCAACCCTTAGGGGTGTCTTATCGATGGAGTAAATAGCTTGAGTAAACAATTTCCCAAAGGGCACTATAATGCATTTCTTCACATTCAGTTTTAATCCATGGCTTTGACTCCAGACATTTATTTATATTAGACCTTCTTGTAGGGTGTTGGTGTTGTAGTGAGAAACTATGATAGCTCCCAATTTACAGTCATCTGAAAACTTGATGAGCCGGAGAACTTTGACATTAGCCTTGACTTCCAAGAAGTAGATGCCTAAAAAGAGCAGACCTACCATGGAGCACTAGGGTAATTTGCTGTTAACCAGTCTCCTAGTGAAGGTGGTCTCACCATTTTTGAATTCTTGGGTCCTTTCTGTGAACCATCTAGCAATCCAGTGAGTTATGTAGGGATTTATGCTTAGTTCTAAGAGATTATCAACAGTACCTGAGTGGGGTATTGTATCAAACTCCTCTGCCAGTTCAAGGCAGGCTTTATCCACCATCTTCCCCTCATCTGTAACCCTGGTGACCATTTCAAAAAAAGTCTACCAGGCTAAGTAGGCAAGACTTTGCCTTAACAAAGCCAAATTAGGGTAGGTCCTGTGGTTGCAGATTGCCATTGTCCTTGCTGGTTATTTGTTCCATGGCTTTGCATATTAGAATTGTCAGACTAATGGGTCTGTATTTCCTGGAGATGGCTGATGACCCAGCCTTGTGAAGAGAGATGACCATTGCTGTGCATTCACCTGGCATGTAACCCGTTTTGAGGCTATAGTTGAAGAGTGCCTCAAGTGGTCCTGTTAGGTTACATTTTACCCTATTTAGAAGGCAACAGGGATATTGTTAGGACCCACTTTAGCAGTCTTTTTGGCTTTAGTGAGTGCCAACAGACATGCTCCCTATTGATAGTTGGGAGGGATATGCCAGAAGGGATTTCACAAGGGGTTGGGCGTTGACATAATGGTTAAGGAGTTTACCTCACAAACACAAGATACAGGGTTTGATTCTCTCCTTTAAAGGGAAACATGCTAG
This sequence comes from Protopterus annectens, assembly GCF_019279795.1. Classification (NCBI taxonomy): domain Eukaryota; kingdom Metazoa; phylum Chordata; order Ceratodontiformes; family Protopteridae; genus Protopterus; species Protopterus annectens. Next base: position 198,596,322 of record NC_056729.1, on the reverse strand, counting down.
GCTTAATATGGCCTGCAAGGGCAGCTAGCCTAGTACTTAACTAGTAACCTATGAACCTATAGGGGGTATGGGGCTGAAGTTAAAGTTAAATTTATCAGCCAATAGATTTGCTATGTCATCCTTGTCAGTGAAGGTTATTCCATTTTCCACCAGTTTTATACACTAATGACTGTTACTTTTAAGGGTCCTGACATAGCTGAAGAAAGACATGAAATTTTCCTTAGCCTGGGAGCCTAACCTGATCTTATAATTTTCCTTTTTGGACTTTATTTCACCTCTTAGCTTCTTATTTAATTGAGTCAGAGAGCTCTTGTCACCATGGGAATTGTTTTTTTCTAACTTTGACTATGACTTTTTTGTTGTTGTTGTATACCCTGTTAAGTTAAGGATTCTACCTGTGGTGTTTGTTTTTAGTGTTATATCTGGGCTTATCTCTGGTAGGTACAGCAGCCTCAATGTAACAATTTGTTTGTATATAGTTTCAATAAAAACATTCTGCATAGATAGATGTGGGGTTTGGGGGAAACGTGAGTTTTGACAACCTGACATTTAATAGGATGGAGTTTGCTTTAAATTAGCTCCTAACTGTTACAGGTTTATCTGGGTTTTCCAGACTAATTTCTATTTCAAAGGAGAGAGCTTTGTGGTCAGACCTCACCAATGAAGATATGACACAGGGGGCAGGTGTGTGTGTGGGAGGGGAATGCTCTCATGTCATTGAGCACTAGTTCCAATATGTTTGATCCTCTAGTCTGAGTTCACACTATCTGGTTTAGGGTGTTATTATTGATGGTGTCCTGGAAACATTGTGCCTGTGAGTTAGAGGCAGTGTACAGTTCCCAGTCTATGCAGTGGCAGACAAAGTCTCCCATGAATATTTGGTAGGGTGGTGAGTGCCTCTAGTAGGTGCAGGTAGGTTTAGGCTTCTATCATTGAGCAGTAACACCTTAAGTTTGCCATGAGTTTTTTTTTTGTTTGTTTTTGTTTTTGCTGTGCTGGTAGTTTTGTCATTTTTCACATTGCCTAAAAAGGCTCTTGGGGTGGATAAAACTTTTACCCAACATCCAAAAGTTTAGGGAAGACAAGGGAAGACCATTCTTGACAAAGCAATGTGGTCTGGTAACCATGCCCGCCCATGCTGATAGATACTGGATTCCCCTGGAGTGACACCAAAAACTAAGTCAGTTATTAACATCAGTTATTTTTTGTTAATATTTGGCATAATTCCTGGTGAAGGTAGAATGCTGTCCAGTACAAGGCATGCATTTGTTAGTGACAGATATTTAGAGAGATCCATAATGTTTCTTGTATCTTTGATAAGTACTAGGTGCTGATTGTTGTTTGTTCAGTATTAAAACTTCTTTCAACAAACATAACCTTCACTTTTCCATTTTCATTTGGAGATGCAAGTAGCTTTCAAATATTTGTCAATGTCAACAATGCAGGAATCTGCTAACTCTTTCAACCTAAAGCTCATCTATCCATACCAGCATGCAACACAACAGCCTCCACAACAAAATCAGTATCAGATATTTCCTGGTGTTATAGCTATACAAGTCTTCCTTACCAAAAGTACCACTTCAGGTCTCCGCAGAAAACAGGCTGTGTCCAGTGTGGCAAATAAGAGCATTAAAAGTAAATAGATAAATACATGCATTCATGCATTCTTCATCTAATGATGCACTGCATGGCACATCCCACCAGCACAAACATCATGCATCTATTATCCTTATTATCTCTACATAACACAGATGTGTGAGCTTATCATGGAAGTCAGGCTTCCATGTACTCTGTTGCCGATGTATGTTTCACTATGAGCCATCCAGTCTCTGCATATAGTTATGTTTGTTTTACAAAACTTATGTTGTTGTATTTACTATCATTATAGCTTTATAGCTGTTTTTACTTTTCCACATTTATACACGTGTCCAGATTATTAAGGTATTCCCCTGTGTTTAGACAGTTTTCGTTTTCTCTCTCTCTCTCTCTCTCTCTCTCTCTCTCTCCCTCTCTCTCTCTTTGGCCTTATTCAAGAGCACTTTTTTTGCTTCATACTCTTGGTTACCTTCTCCCAGGTTTCAAAAAAATTAATATGCATGACAGAAAAAAATAAAACAGAACAGAAGACATTTTCTTTAAAAGCTACACTGATTGTAAAGGCCATATCCCACAGCTACACATTTCATATTTAGAGGGATGCCATAGAATTCTAAAATCAATCTAAGTAAGTGTCTGCAATTTTCTTCTTTTTGATGCTTTATAACTTATAGTTTCTAATGCAAGGATATTTTCATTGAACATTTGTTAGTACATTTAAAATAGTCACACATTTGTACTTTCTGGACAAATTATTAAGAAAACAGTGGTTTCCTGTGAGTCTTAGAATATATTTCTTCACATCCAACAAAGTCTGCTTCTGAGTACAACAGCTGGTCTCAGGCTGCATGTATTTTATTTCTGTTTCAGAAAAGCCCAGTGTCTGGTATGAATTAAACTCATTGTTTATTTATTTACTTTGCGGTGTGGCTTTTGTTTATTGCTTACTTCACACCTATGATTTGCTCGTATGCAAGAAGTAAAGTGACAGGTTCTGTAAGATGATATGTACAAATCAAGTGCATGTAATCAGAGGAATAGCTAGGCCATATGGAGCCCGGGGTGAGACCCTCATTTTCTCCCCGTCCCTCAATTACAGAGCCAAAAAAATGTTTGAAAAGGCATGGGAAAAAGGCCTTCACGACAACTTTTCCCAAAAACGAACAAATATGCACAGAAAAGCATGTCCAGACAGAAGCTGTATTTATTGAAAGTTTAACCTATTTTCACAGTTGTGAGTACCTTAACCATTATGCCAAACAATCATTTACCTACCATGTGATGAATAACCAAATACAACACAGCTTTAGCAATTTAAAGATATCAGACAGATATTAAAAATACAGTAGAATTCAGTGCAGTCCACATCTCTTTACAGGTACAGTCCAAATGTCAACAGCAGCATAACAAATTATTCTGTTAATAACTTGGTAAATATGAAATGCAACACAGGAAAAAAAAACATGAATGAACTGTTCTTGTATCAGACAGAGAAATACATCATGATCCTTATGTATACTGCACAAAAAGGTTTAGTGTGCTTTGTGACACTATTTGTGCTTAAAGTTTACATCATATTGACAGCTTCTTGTAACACATTTTAATAATCAATCCAAGTTGTGCTAGCTCAGTGAACACTGGATCACCTACGCAGCAATTTGTCATTTATTAAGACTTTAGACACTTACACTGAGTGAGTTTACTGTTTAGCAACAGAGGTTTGCTCTACGGAAGCAATAATGCCTGACAGGGTGTGCGTTAATATGTAATTAATGCCTGCCCAGGGGTGTTGTAAGGCCCGATGCCACAGGCGGAGGGCCTCTACACCCTTGGAAAGGCATTAATTACACATTAACACGCACCCTGGAAGGCTTTATTGTGTTTAGAGAATGAAGTCTCTGTAAAATTGTTGTGTTTTACTTACTTATTTATATTTTTTATTGCTATATATTTTTTTTTATTTTGGATGTAAAATAGTCTCTCTGCCTAATGTTTCAAAGTTGCTGTAGTATATTTAAATGGTGTTGGAGGAAGTATTTTACATCCAAAATATATCACTTTTTAAAAAATATCTAGATATTTGCTTTACGTTTTGGTCCAGTACTGCTAAACTTGTTTCTTGCCAGTCATAGGGCATTGAAGTCACTAAATAATAACATACATTGAATTTTCAGACTTTATTTCCATCAGAAAATTTATGTTAACAGAAATCCTGTTATTTAACTTACTTTCAATTTTTTATATATAACATTTAAAATCTGTTCCTATTTTGGAGCCTTTGCTCCTCCTTTATTTCAGGCTTTATCCACATTTCTTAAGCTAAAGGGTCAAGAGGTTTGCAAACCTCTGACCTGCTGCTGCAAGTGTTCCATCAATCTCACTGTCTCTCCCTCCGTCACACAGAACCCTCCCACACACATAAACAGCTGTACTTCAGAAAATGCATGCTAACACAAGTTCTATTATTGCCGCAACTTTGTAAATTTTTAAACAGGAATATTTTCCTTTCTGTGACCCTTTGTTCCCCCTTTATTTTACTTTTTATTCAGTTAAGTTAAAAGAGGTGAGACATACATAAACTTCTTGACTGCTGCTGCCAGTGTTGGATCGCTCTCATTCTTCACTCTCTCCCTCTCTCTCTCTCTCTCTCTCTCATTCACACACACCTCGCTTTTATGCATGCACTCACACACACAGACAGAAACAGAAACACACACACACACACACACACACACACACACACACACACACACACACACACTTTTGATTTTCAGTTTTCTTTTTTCCTGCTTAGCAAGGGTAAAATAATGGTGACCATTGGGCTGCTTCATTCCAAGCTCCACGGCAGCTTGATATGCTGCCCTGAAGTGGTGGACTCGTTTTTCAGTGGGCGTTACTTGTACATGAATGAATGTTCACCAATCAGGGTGCTGATGTAGAGTTTGCCCACTCTGTGAGACAGTATAGGCTGTATCTCTCACGTGCCTTAGTTATAAAATAACCTCCAAGCATAACAAGTAAAGATAAATGCAAAGTATAAGCAAGTAAACAGAAGAAATAAAAAAAAAATATTTGGAAAAATGAAAAGATTGAATTGCTTCTGACAGTATGAGTCATATTGATTTTATCTCATATACACAAGGTACAGGGTTGATCCCTACCATTGGGTTGGAAAATTTGGTTGGGCTAAAAATGACCCACAAGGGCAGATGGCCTAGTACTAACCTATGAACTCACACACACACACACACACACACACACACACACACACACACACACACACACACACACACACACACACACACACACACACACACACTTGTTCTGTTACTTCACAAAACCAGCCATGATAGGTATACATCCAATTGTCATGCTAGTCATCAATAAAGGCAAGTTTAATTATAACACACATTTTATAAAAGCCCAGTGATAATTCTATATATTAAATCCAATGACTATTTGCATACTGCATTACATGCACCTATCCTATTTTATGATACTGTTCAGCTGTTTAAACACCAAAGGAAAAAGAAGGGTTTCCAAAGTCTTGCACCAATTTCTGGATCAAATGCATAGTATAATACTTTGGGAAGCACAATTTGTTACTCTACAAATCTGCAGTAGTTGTGATTATTTCAAAGTACTCTAATGGAGATCTCAAGCAGCCCGTTAAGAATACATAATACAGTGAGGCCTCATTTTTTCAACTGGACAAAGCCATTTTGACTTATTTTTCTCCTTAGTATACCAAGGCAACACAAAAAGATTTCAGAGTATTTAGCAACATGTGTTAAATACTTAGCCCAGACCATTGAGCATAACTCCCAGCCTGTCCAGATTTTTGCAGAATGTCCAGATGTTTACCTATTAGAATTTGTGGTTTCCTGACAAATCAGGAAGAACTGAACTCATTAAATAATGACATACATTTGTGTGTCAGATATCATTCCCTTCAGAAAATGCATACGAATATAAACCCTGCTATTCTAGCAACTTTCTAAGTTTAAACTTTATAAGAGCAACATTTAAAACATGTCCCAATTTTTGGGCCTTTGACTCCATTATTTTAGGCTTTGTCTGAACTTTTTGAGCTAAAAGGCTGAGCGGTATGCTCCCTTGACACTGCTTTATGTGAAACAGAGATGAGTGTTACTTTTTTTCAATGACCAAGAAGAGACTTGTAATATAAATTTGAAGGATGCATGTGTCTCGCCTAACACAGGAGATGCAGGGGAGCCTCCCCCCATTGAAAAAAAAATTCACATTTCAGTGATTCTGATCATCAGGGGATTAATGTTATGTGAGTTATAGTGGAAGGCTTTACTATATCCTGGTTTTAAAATCAAGAAGAATATGTATCAAAACTTTGCTTGGCTTTGCTACATTGCTGCCTTTCATGGAGTGTAGCTACATTGTTTGCTTTCTTTCTCTAAAAGTCCTGATGATCCCTTCAGTAGTTTGTCCATCCATGTATACACAAGCACCAAAATAAAAGATTTTCTCCCAACAACTCCTTCAGCAGTATGTCTATGTATGTACAAGCACTCAAACTTTATCAAAATGAAACATTTGCCCCAAATATCCCTTCAGCAGTTTAACATATGCACAAACACCAAAATGAACATTTCCCCAAAAGACCTCACTGACAGTTTGTCCAAGTATACACAAGCACTAAAATGAAACATTGCTCCCCAAGAGACCCCATTCAGCAGTTTGCCCAAGTATGCACAAGCAATAGAATGAATCATTTCTCCCCCAAATAACCACTTCTGCAATTTGTCCAAGTTTGCACAAGTACCAGAATGAAACATTTCCTGCAATGACCACTTTAGCAGTCTGCCCAAGTATGCAGCAGCCTCATAATGTATCATTTCCCACAATGACCCCTTCAGCAGTTTGTACAAGTATGCACAAGCACCAAAATGAAACATTTCCTCCAATGACCCTATCAGTGGTTGACTGTCTATGTATACACAAAACACAACCCTAGCACTCAAAATGAATGAAACTCTTCCCTCCAGCAATCCCTTCAGTAGTTTTCCAACTCTAAATGTCGTATGCAGAAGCAGCATAGCATACGTGTAAACTTACCTCTTTGTTTTTTTTTCTTCCCTCAGCAGTTCAAATTCACAGTAACATGATTAAATTGGTGAGCTCAACCCAGTCAATGAATTTTGCCAAGTTCCAGCAATTGAATGTTTTTTTCTTTTTTTTAATAAATAAATGCTCCCACAGCAGGCTAACAGATATCATTTTTTTGGTAATAGAAAGTGCTCTCTGTGGGTGCCAAAGACATAGCCCAGAAAGTCTGTTTATTGCAATGCTGTACTGCCCCATCTACCTGCGCAGCCAGTCACAGGTCATTTTGAGGTGATGCTCATGCAAGATGACATAAGCAGGGAGGAGGCATACAGGATCCCCTCAGACATCTGTTTTGGATGTATGCTTTGTTACATTGTTGTTTCCCTTAAACGAAATTTAAAATTAGATAGATAGATAGATAGATAGATAGATAGATAGATAGATAGATAGATAGAGATAGATAGATAGATAGATAGATAGATAGATAGATAGATAGATAGATAGATAGATAGATAGATAGATAAAAAGATTTAGTCAACATTTCAAAAAGCCAGTCACCCATATTATTTTTGAAATTGTTTAAGGACTTCTTTACTATTCTTTGGCTCTTGGCACTATGAGATTCCATCTAGTCAGCCAACAGTCTTGCATTATCCATAATATAGTGCTGGACAGAAAGTAAAACAGGTTGTAAATGATTTACAGGTTGTGGCCAAAATGAGTGGGTCACTAGACATTGTTCCGTTACCCCAGTAAACAAACAAACATGCAGACAGACAATATAGATGAAGTAAATAACTTTATTTGCTATCATAAAAAATGACAAAGTATATAAGATAACAGGAAAAGGAAAGGGCTATAGGCAGTCTTTGTGAACAGATGTAAAGTGCCTTTTGTAAGTGTTGGAAGCAGATTTGTTTTGTGTATGTATATATATATATATATATATATATATATATATATATATATATATATGTGTGTGTGTGTGTGTGTGTGTGTGTGTGTGTGTGTGTGTGTGTGTGTGTGTGTGTGTGTGTGTGTGTGTGTGCGTGTGTGTGTGAGTTAGGGTTAGGGTCGTGGATGAATGAAGGATGGGTGTTGTGAGTTTATGCATTTTAGGGTAAGGGTTAGGTTAGGGAATAAATGTAGTGTTGTTCGTGTGTGTTTGCGAATGTGTGTCTGACTCTGTCTTGTGTAGTGGCAGTGTTACGGGAAGATTTTACTGACATGAAGGTGTAGGGTTAGTGTTTGGGAAGGGGGTAACATCAGGGTTAAGGTTAGCACCCATTACTGAAAAGGGCAAGGAGGATCCTCTCAAACATATTTTATATGTGTTTTACATTTGGCACAAACAGATATAAGAGAGAGAGAGAGACAGAGATGCAAAATGTCCTCAGTTAGAAAAACAAAAGACTGAGTTTCTTTCTGCTCTGCAAACAGAGTGTGTTGTCAAGAAAAATAGCTGACTTTTTTTCTTTTGATAACAAGTATGAAGCTTTTCTTATGACAAACCTTAGGAAACACATGAACGTGATGGGGTGTTTTACCTATGTCAAATATTTTTATGTAATACTTTAGAACAGTCCCCTTTGTAAGAGATCCTTGAAACAGAAACTCTTAGTATCATTACTCTTGCAATTGGAGCTGGCCATATCTTATGGTACTCATTTAGTGTTGAATTGTGTGATTCTGTTTTTCTATAATTCTCTTATGAACAGAAAAGTGAAATGCATATATATATATATATATATATATATATATATATATATATATATATATATATATATATATATATATATATATATATATATATATATATATATATATATAGATACTCACCCCATTCCTCAACAGCATGATACAAAAAAGGTATGACACTTCCTGCGAGTTATAATAAACATGCTTACAGATATTTTACTGACTGCATCACTAAACTGGTTTAATAACATTGTCTAGTTTATGTGTCTCCTGAAACAGTATTATAAATATCAGCTATGAGTTATTCTTCTAAATGTTTTATGTAAAATGTATGTCTTCCATTTGTACTATGTTTCTTGCATTTGTATTACAACATTTTCACTGGTGAAGTTGCATCATTTCACATGTTTGTCCTACATAGTTTAAGAAATTGATTTCAGCATATATAATGTGCTTACTTACAACATTACTGCATCCTTGAACATACCTTCCTTTTTTTTCTTAATTAGTACAATAGAAAATATTCCCTGAAGGTTTGTGGGTTTCCATTTTACCTTCTGCTGTCTGTTAAATACAGTGAATAAATGCCGATCCGAGTTGAGCATCTATAATGAAATAAAATAATTACTCTCCATACAGTTCTCTACATGCAAATGCATTAATGAAATAAAATAATTACTCTCCATACAGATCTCTACATGCAAATGCATTAATGAAATGAAATAATTACTCTCCATGCAGATCTCTACATGCAAATGCTTTAATGAAATAAAATAATTACTCTCCATACAGATCTCTACATGTAACTGCATTAAAGATGAGATGAAAAAAATCAAGTTATAGTTTAAAGATATTACTAATAAATATTTAAGGCAGAATCACAAATGCAACATCTGTCAGAACACTAGCACACAGGCCAAATACACCATTATTTGAGTAATTCAGTAACTCTTAGCTTAGTCATACAAAGCATAGCATCTTGTTGCTTGCGTACATGAATTTATAGAATACTGATGGGCAATTAAGAGGGTTAAGCTTTTCTGTCAACATACATAATGGAATTTATATTGTTTTGCTACTGAAATGCTTCATTTTATGTTAAATTGCATAAATAATTTATATGATTCATTTGCACATTAAAACCAGTCCCTCTTTGTTTGTAATCATTTTTCACTAATATTTGTTTGATTTTGTTATTGCCATTGAAGAATAACTAAGTTACTTCAACATTTGTAACTGGAAATGTTTAATAACTATAGAGAAAAACTAAAATGAATGATCTGAAACCATTAGTTTGTTAGTCCAATAAGCTCAGTGCATTGATATTTCCAATAGAATGCTCTAGAAAAGTAGCATCCTTTTGAGTTCACTGTTATTTTACAATGGCATCTTATTTGCATACTGTCAGCTCTGAAAGCCTTACAATGAAATATAGAAAGAAAGGTAAGGCTTTATCGCAGCACTTAGTGCTTCTTACTGCATGCTGACATGTAAAGATTAATAGCTAGTTTACACTGGTACAGAAGTTCTCATAAAATAATCATGCAAGCATATCTGATTTAGGTAATGGTAAGGTAGTTCATCTAATGATTTCTTACAAAATGTTAATGATGACAAAGCATGCCTGGCCATCATACCCAGGTTTCCCTCTTTTATATTGCTTCCTCTCTTTTCGCTGCTGGTTTTATAGCTATTAAGCTGTCTGTGGAATGTTTTGATGGTGCATGCTCACATTCGTTGCTACTGCATTTTAAACAATATCATGGCAACTAAGAATATAGATTAGGCAAAAATGGCACCTTTATGCTCAACATGCCTAGTGATTACTTTTGTTTCTGAAAGACTTCAGTATTTTTCATTCAGAGGGAAAATACACAGGACAGATACACAGAAACATAAGGTAATAATGAGCTGTGGTTTCTTTGTATTTATTTTTTTTAAATGCTCAGCATTTGATTATTCAGAGAAAACTTGTAAGAACAATTGTTTTACAAAAATATCATTTATGATTTCTTTTTAATTGAAAAACGTATTTTTTATCCGTCTTATCTGTTGGAAAAGAAGCAGTTCCTCTTTCCTTTGGAAAGAGTGCAGTTTCATATTATGTAGGTCAAGATTTGTTGTAAGTATGAGCTCACTGTTTGTTTATTAATTTATTTATTTTTGTAGTTTGCTGCATTGGAACCCTTTAATGATATGCGGTATTGAAATAAGAAGTCTATTCCAAAATACTGCAATGGATTCTATACTTCTTTCCATGCATTGCTCTGTAGGATATTTGTTGTTAAATTATCCGCAAAACAGTTCCAATTACTGTGATAATAGTGAGGCAAAAATGTCTCACAGCACTCCCTATAGCTTTTCGTAGTCTTTAATTCAGAAATGTTTGCAAAATTTTCACAAAAGCCTTCTACATATAGTTTTTGCATTATTACATTTTCTCTCTAAGGAAACTTTATACAAATTGCATAGCTGGAAAAATTATTGTCTTAAAGATACTGCTAATAGTAGTGTTGCATCTTTACTAAATCCAGAAAGGTTAAAAGCTACAGGCTGTAAACAGATGAAATTACATAACTTTGATCTGTCTTGTGCTATATTTGTACCTCTGCTCCATACACTGTGCAATAAAATGGACAGGATGGAAGCTACAGTTAATGAAACAGAGGCAGAAGCAAAAAGATGGACAAAACTGAGCAAGACAAGCAATGCAAAACAGATTCCAGGGTATGTCTAGAATTATGATTCTGGGAAGCTGATGAGTTGAAAATGTCATGGTAGATTAAAAAAGGAGTGAGAGAAGCCGATGGGAGTGAGAGACACCCCCCTTAAGAATGTGAGAGTTCTTGGTGAACCCAAACAATGATAATCCTTTTTAGGTATTTAGGCTTCAGATTACAAAAGGTTTGCTGCATTTACAGAATAACCTTCTCTAGAAGTAACACATTAGTATAAACTTGGCCATTTTCTACAAACTGCAGGACAGTCTCAAGATTCATATAACCCATGAGCCTCGACAGTTAAGTTCAGAAAATCTGCAGCTACTTTGCAAAAGAATGATAGATGTGTTTGCTTTTAATATATTCAGATTTTCAGATGGAAAATCTAAAACAAATACAGGCATACACCTCTTTTTTTAGAAACATAATAACATTTTAACAAAACAAACAATTGTACTGAGACAGGTGCCTAACCTTTGAAGATCAAATATAATTTTATCTTTCCTCTGGATTTTTTTTTCACAATGTACTGGATAACCATGAATCTTTGAAGTCTTCTTATCACACATTCCAGGCTTTGTTCTACCTGCATGTGTGTACGTATGTCTCTCATTCCATTTTTGGTTAAATATTTTGTTGGAATTTTATGTATTTGTGGTTAATGAGTTGTCAGCAGTCGCAGGTTGTTATCAAATGAGCATCGCATTTCGTAAATACATGCCATCTATTATTACAGCTAATCTGAGCGTCAATTGGCATGCGATCTGAAGGTGAGCAAAACAAAATGTTTCATTACATTTACATGAAAGTAATATATTTTGGTTTACAAGAAACATACCTGAAAGGTATAACTCTATTAATTCAAATTCAAAGTACTATGTGTGCTAATTTTGTACATTCACTATTTACAAATATATGAATAAATGCATGGGAAGGCAATTTTATTTTGCATTTTTTGCTACAAATTTAGGGTAATTTTTTTATTATTCATAGGAGTGCTATGAATTTCAAGGAAAGTTAGTCTCACGACCATTAACATCATTCCTGTATCCACCATATGGCTGTACTTCCTTTCTGAAGGAGGGCTAGTCCAGTTAGTCTAGAGTGAATTGAAAGATGCTTTATATGCTTTGGTTAGTAGTTTTAAAAAAATTCTGTTTGATAATGAAAATAGCCTTCATGTATTAAAGATACCGGCAGTAATACTTGCTGGAGTTTGGAATGCAATACTATTGCCTCCAGTAGATAGAAGAATTATTAATTACTCCATATGTATAATGTCACTGACAGATTATTTAAAGAAAATGTCATATGGTTATTTGAAGTGGGTCTTATAACAAACATTTCTGATAAAATTTTGGGTAGAATTCAAGGACGCATATAATACTGTGCAATTAGCTGTGGGTAGTACACAATGTATGTGCTATTGAAAGAAGCCATCAGGGCATAAAAAATGTAGCAAGGCTTTTTAGTTGCTCAGTAGTTTGAGATTTTAAATTAATAATTAATTGTGTGGTGAGGGCCTATGCTAATGAACTTGCCTTTGTGACGTGGTGCACTGCCTCTTTAGAATAACTGCATAATTCACTGTGTACTATGCAAATTATTAAAAAGGGCATTGTAAAATAGGAGTAAAGATTACATCCTAAATGACAGTGCTCATCTCTGCATTTTTAGAGAAAATCTACACAAGGAAATTGAAATAGCTTCCCTCGGTACAAACTGGTGATCCAGGTAAGTGGTACTGAGTGAGTGAATGGGAGTGTGTGGCTGTTGGTCTGTAAATATGTGTGTGTGTGTGTGTGTGTGTGTGTGTGTGTGTGTGTGTGTGTGTGTGTGTGTGTGTGTGTGTGGGGCGGGGGGGTAATTGCATGTGTTTGCATGTGTCTGTGTGAGTGTATGTAGGGGTGTGTCCTTCTGACCCAGTCTGGGAAAAGTGGGTGAAGATTACAATCCACTAGACCTCTTGAGTTGCAATAGTTATGTCTTGGGGTGGGGGGGGGTGGCATGATTGTGGTTCATTACACAACTAGTGTAGAAGCTCACTGCTATGTAATTCTTTGAAAGGCAAATGGCACCAAGATTTAGTGAGGGTTATGGAAGGTAGGCAGCACTTCGATAGCTAGTTTGGTAGATGTCACATGGGTTACATCGACTACTTTGACAGCTGTCACACTAGATGTCAATGCGCACTATGGCATCTCCTGGTGTTTTATGCATGGATGTGTGTGTGTGCGTGCGTGCGTGTGTGTGTGTGTGTGTGTGTGTGTGTGTGTGTGTGTGTGTGTGTGTGTGTGTGTGTGTGTGTGTGTGCGTGCGTGCGTGTGTGTGTGTGTGTGTGTGTGTGTGTGTGTGTGTGTGTGTGCGCTTGTGCATGTGGGGACCTGGATCATTCCCTATGTGAGTGTGTGTGCACCTCTCATTATGCTTATGTGTTCATAAAAACTGATTTCTTAAAGTTAAAAAAAGCAACAAGGCACCTACACTCAGTATGTTACCTACCAAATGTTATGTATTTAGTTATTTATTTACCATCCTACCTACTCACCCAGGCTGTCTTCCTTGCTCTCCAGTAAAGTAGCAGATGCTTGACTGCACCCATATCTACTTTATATTTCCCTCAGTACAATCCCCTGTGGTTGGGAATATACTAGTCCTGAGGTGAAAACAGAAGGAAGAGCAGTTGCCCTAAATGCCAGAGATTTTTTTTGTTATGTCCTAAGTGGTTAAGTGGAGCTACTGGTGTCACACACATCACAACACATGATATAATCTCCAGCAACCACACCATACATAATAAGATAACAAGAGCACTCCTTCCCACCCGCACCTGGATCTTCAGTTGCCCCAGCCATTAGTCAAATGGGGATCAGCTGAGTTGTAGAGTCTTGGTTTCACTCTCCCTTATGCCACAGGGGGCAGAGCTACTGACCAGATTTTATAAATATTATGCTGCATAACTTTCTTTTCAAATTGATGTCATCTGTACTTTTTATTTCTATTCCCAGGCTGGAAGGTTGAGCGCTGTACTCTAAGTTTATGTATTTTTAATATAAAGAAGTTGAAACAGAAGAAAAATTGAATATGTTCACCCAGCACCTGTGATAAATGAGATTAAAAAATGATATTAAAAATGAAAAATAATTCTTGAATTAGAAAAGTAATGATATCCATTCTCATTTGTGTTCTGCTTGACAGATTGACATCTCATGTGAATATAACTCTTTGGCTTCTCCTATAGAATTTGCACTTAAAAATATGCATATTTCTGGATCTACTACAGTTGACTGAGCCCCAGGTACAAATACTACTACCCTGCAGCCATGGAGTTGGATGACTTGTTTCACATATGACTGACATCTTGTGCTCAGACTTATATACTGTGTTTGAGCATGGTGCAGTAGTCATGCAGAGAGAGTGGAGCTGCTGCACTGTGTCTGAAAACAGTATTCAAGTTCAGGCAAGGTTAGTGCAGTGGTTGTGTGGGACTGGAGTTCATGCTGGGGTTTAGGTAATGATCAGAACAGGGGCTTTAGGTTTAGGGAATAGGAAAGGGGGGTTTGGTTTAGGGAAAGGAAAAGAGTTTTAGGTTTATAGAGTAGGGAGGGAGTTTTAGGGTAAGGAAGCAGGAGAGTTTTAAGGTTAGGGCGCTATTGATTACTTTAGGATTAGGGTGCAGGGAAGAGAGTTGAGGTTTAGGAAGGGAAAGGAAGCCTATGGTTTGGGAGCAGGACTGCTGCTTTAATGTTAAGTAGCGAATGAGGACTTTAGGTTTAGTTAGGAGGAAGTGGAGATTTAGGTTTATGGAGCAATCGAGAATTTGGTTTAGAACCTGGAGTCCTATGGTTAGAGTCAGGGACATGGTGGGAATTTTTAAGGTTAGAGATAATGTTCTTATATGGCTTTGTAGTTAAGTAGGGCCGGGTGGTGTGAGAGATAGATAGTTTACTAGGATTGGACTGTCAGTCTTGTGGGAGTTAGGGCACTTCCAATTAGAGCAATTGGCAGTCAGCAAGTGTGTCTTGAGATAATAGTACATGGGCATTAGTAGTAGACCACCAGGTTTCACCTACTCACATTCATAACAGATGATGCTCTGAAATCTTTTGATATAATATGTAGAGAGTTATAGTCAGAGTGTTAGTAAAAATATCTAGGGATATATGAAAAAAAGTCACTTATTCATATTATATATTGATATGAGTTGTTCCTTATCAAGTACGTAGTTTGTCTGGCTATTAGTCTGTTTCTATCATATACTTAAATATAAATTTAAAATGTATTTTCCTTAAACTTCAAAAATACTGTTTGATAACTTGGGAAATATGTTTTTTTTTTTTTTATTTCTTCTGGCTATAAAGCAAAACTGTTATAAATATATAGCTGTATAAAATTAATAGTCTAGAAAATACATTCTGCCAAGTTTTCAGGATTATTTCATTCCCTACATATTCTGATATTACTTGGAAAACAATCACAAATTAATTTCATTTCAGCTTTTCAGCCATATCCTTAGTGGTCTGTACACCAAGACAATTAATCTAAACGTTTATATACATATAAAATAAAGCACATGAAAAAAAAATGTAAGTAATTTCTTTATTTGGAGATTAGGGGCAGTAAAAACATTCAAATGCACAAGAAAACTTTAGTCTTGCTTGCTATTTAGATATTGGCAGCTCCACTATCGATTCTTTGGACAGATAATTAGAATAATTAAAATAAATAAATAGCCAACCAGCCAACCAAACAAGAAAATAAATAAATAAATAAATAACTAAATACATATGATGAAGAGTCAATTCCTTGAATCCCAGGGCATTTTTTCCTCTGTTTATAGGCTCAAGAGTTCATTCTTTCTCTCTACCTCTCTCTCTCTTTTGACTGACTATAACATTATATAGTATGTCAAACATGAATTATTATACCAGGTTAATTCATATAACCATAGCATAAATGGGCACAGCTGTATCCTGTGTATTAAGTCCATAATGCTGCTTGTCACAACCCAGATTTGCAAATGTGGATAATTGTATTAACACACAGGACAAAGAAGGATGCCAGATTATTTGAATGGCATACTGACACACATAGTGCAGTACATTAAGCATACCAGTGCTACGTATATAATTTTATAACGTATGATAATCTTATTGGACGTTCCTCAGCAGCTTTGCCCTGCTGTGCTGTGCATTGTCTTTGTAAAACACAGTGATTCATAAAACTTCATGATTCAGAAAAGACATTGGGGTTATGGTCATTGGCATAATATGGTAATGAGGTGATCCAGTGCTATTAGAACTCACATATTTGTATTCTAGATGCTATTATTTTCTATAAGATATTAAGATTGAAGAAACAGCCTAAATTAATACCACAGCTACTTTTCTCAGAAAATAACATCAATATTTGCACAGTCTATGGTGACACTTTGACTCATTATAGGTCTTTATTAACTACATTGCTCAATATGAATATTTTTCTTTTTTGATGGTTACTGAAAGTAAAATTTTAAGATGTGTAATTAGAAGATATTTATTAGTGTTACACTTTACAGAGTAATTCTCATAGGGATTTTTATATACTATTAACATGAATACACTTTTTATTGAGTCTTGATGTATATTATTAGTTTTTTTATTGAAGCTAAAACAGTCTTATTTAGAGTAAATATTTTCTCAGACAAATGCTAATGAGATGTTGCTACTGGTAAGAGGGCTAATTTGAGTGATCATATGTCACTCAAATTGGGAGTATTAAACTCCAGGAGGGATGGGGAGGCTATGATGTTATTAGTTTAAGCTATAAAAGTTTACTATTCATTTTCTTGACATTTTCCACAACGCTTGAAAAAGTAAATCACATACATTTACTTTTTTCAGTGCTACTACAGTACCTTATAAATAGTGTATGTTTAAGTATTCCTTCCACTTTCATTAATAGCTTATGGTTTTGGTCAAAATATTTCCTTTTCATTAACATAATACTGAATGACTTCATTAAAGAGTATTTCAATTAACATTAATGGATTAAATAATCCAAATAAGATGTGGAGTTTCTTTAAATATCTCAAACTACACAAAGTCCAATTAATATTCTTACAAGAAACCCATCTGAAAACAGAGAATATATTTAGATTAGATACCAAATCATACTCAGTGTTAGTAAGTTCAGAACATTTTCAAAAGAAGAGAGGAGTAGATATTTTATGGAACAACACCTTACCACAACCAAAAAATATTAATATGTATAAACATAATAAAGGAATGTTTTGTCTTGTTACTGTCCATATTAATAACAAAATGTATACCTTAATAAACCTATACTGGATTCCAGGAATAGGTACAAATACGGTAAAACAACATTTTGATCATATAGTACAACTTTCTAAGGGCCATATAATAATAATAGTGGGCAATTTAAATTGTATTTTAGATAATAAAGATTCAACATCTCATAACAAATGAAGAATTACAGCTTCAGCCAAATTGTCGAAAGATTTTTCCGAAACATACCTCATGAAAACTATACATATCTTTGCTGATTCTGATTCTTTAGCTTATACTTTTTTTTCACATAGACATAATACTTACTCAAAGATAGATAGAGTTTTATTTTCTAATGATTTAGTAGATTCTTTAACTAATACCAAGGTGATTACATGCCCTTTATCGGATCACAATTCAATAATTTTTGAATTTTTAGTTAATCCAAATTGTAATGTTCAAATAAGGAGAATACTTGTTTATATCAATAAGTTTAAAGATTTTAAAGAATTTATAACATTACAAATTCAAAATTTTAGAGAACAAAATAACATAAATGATATCTCTGAAATGTTTGTATGGGATGCCTTAAAAACTTTTTCTTATGGGAGAATTATTAATTGGTATCACAAAAGAGGAAAAGTTTGGATGAACAATTAATTGACATACAACATAAGTTTGATTCTCTGAAACTTATTCAAGGGAAATATATTAATAAAAATGATAAAAAAGAAATACATTCTTTGAATAATAAGTATATGGAAATACTGAACCATAAAACTGTGATTATTTTAGAAAAAAATAAAGTTTTAAAATTCACCACTAATCCTAGATCTCTAAATTTATTAGCTTATAAAACTAAAATAATAAATATATTCAATCACATAAATGAAATATTTCCCCTAAAAAGAAAAAGACAGTCTCAGGTATACAGAATATCTTAATAGAATTTAGAAAATTATTTACTAATATAAATCAGCAACCTAAGATAATAGATTCTAATCAAGAAATCAAATCTTTCATTAATAAATATACAAAACAAAAAGTCTATCAAATGAACAAGCTACTTTTATGGACAGACCTATCTCCTTTAAAGATATTCAATCCTAGATCACTAAATTAAAACTTAATAAAGCACAAGGACATGATGGTATCATCCCAGAAATTTATGTTATTACCAATTAATGCATTAAAACTGCTTCATAAAGTATATAATAATTCAATACCTCCATCACGGAAATATACTTTTATCTCCCCTATACTTAAAACTAATAAAGACCCTGTTAAATGTTCATCCTATAGACCTATCTCTATACTAATCATTGATTATAAAATATTTATGTCAATTTTTGCAGAAAGACTTAACAAATTAAATAGAAACTCTTATGATAACATCAAAAAATTGACCCTTAATTGAATCAGATGAATATCTAAATAATTTAACTTTAATTAGTCTTGACATAAATTGTGCTTTCGACTCAATTAATTGGGAATATTTATTTATATTATTAGATGAATTAAACTTTTATAATAGTTTTATAAATTTAATTACATGATTATATCAGGATAGCCAAGCATATATTAAAATAGGCACAAATATATCCCAAGATATTCCAATTATTAAAGGAACCAAGCAAGGATGCCCTTTATCTCCCTTACTGTTGACATTGATTATGGAACCTTGGGCTAATTTAATAAGATATGATGAAAACATGAAAACATTGAAGGATATAGGTTAAGCCCTAATGAAATTTCCAAAATACAAATGTTTGCAGATGACATACTTATTACCCTGGGTGGGAATAATACATCTATTCATGCTTTTTTTAAAGATGATAAATATTTTCAAAGAATCAGGTTTAACCTTTAATAGCAATTAAATTAAAATCTTAAAATTGGCCCTAAAAACTTGAATTACAGGATGTTTACAAAAAATATCAGGCTCGATCTGATGAATTACTTTATTTAGGCATTGTAATTGCTAACAACATAAAATATATAATTCAAATTAATTACAATAAAAGGTTGTTGGCAGTAGGAAATCTCATTAAAAAATGGAATAAAATCCAATTTTCTATGGATGGAAAACTTTTAATTATAAAGATGATCCTATTACCCCAAATTATTTATATTATTCAATCAATCTTTTTACCTCCACCTAGCTCAATAATTAAGAAATTTAATTCTATGATACATAATTTTTATGGTTCCCTATTAGACCTAGAATAGCTCTATCTTATCATATGGAAAGTTGGGAAAATAGAGGTATAGACTTGCCTAATTTAGAAATCTACTCAGTTTCTATGATGGCTAAATCCATTTTCCTTCTTATAAATAAAAAATACACTGCTAAATGGAAAAATATTCTAGAAATATTAATGAGTAATGTGATAAACAATAATAAATCACAGAACATAATGTTATTAAATAACTCTTTTATCTGGATCTTAAAAGATTACTTCTCAGCTTATTCAGCTCAAAATTTTAGATCTAACTATATAATCCTTCTTTTGAGATCTTTTAGAAACTAAATATATATATATATATATATATATATATATATATATATATATATATATATATAAATTCAATTTGTATAAAGATTGGTTATTTCTTCTATTTCCTATAGCTTACATACAAGGTGCTATTTTTTCTTCTGATTATTCCAAATGTATTCCTTTCAACAGAAAAATTTAATATTTTGGTCCCAAATGATGTATATTAATGACTTGAAATCTATTAACTTACTGAAAAGTGAATATGAATTTGATATATCTTCTTGATTGGATCTACGTGAAAGTAGGAAATATGCCTTAAATAAACTTGACTCTATGACTTTAATAACTAAAAGTTCAGTACTTAAATGAATTCAGTATGTGGTGTTGTCTATAAATCATAAATCCCCAACAAAGAACATTTTGTCTCACTTATATAAGGCAATTAAACTAGCTATAGATAATAAACTAGATAATTAATGGAATTATTTTTCCTTAATAAATAATTATTCTCCTACAAAGGCAAATTACATATATTACAATCAGCTAGTGTAACCACTTCATCACTAAGATGGAAGATTTTCACATGGAGATATTTGCATAGATCTTTTATTACCCCACTTTCTTTAAGTAAATTTAATAAGAAGAATGTTAACTGTTGGAGGTGTAATAAAAAAGTTAATACGGATTGGGCTCATATGGTATATAATTGTATATAAATAAATAAATTCTGGAATGACATTAATTTCTTCCTACAAGTTATTTTTGCAGACATTTTTTTTCTCTCAGAATCACTTATATTATTTAACACTCCTGTTCCAAATTGTATTACAGAAGCTAATCAGCCTCTGCTCTGGTCTATATTATCGGTAGCCAGGAAAACTATCATAAGAAACTAGAAGTCTAAATCTTCCCCCTCAATAAACAAATTCAAAATTTTACTTTTTGAAGTATGTCATTTAGAAATGTTGACCAATAGACTAAGATCCTCTAGGAATACTATTGTATGCAACATGTGGAAGAAAGTATATGATTTGTTAGATAAATCCTTTAACACTATTGTAATGATATTTAAAAGTATTTCCAATTTATTAACTTATATTTGTGGAAAATGTCACATATCAATCATATTCAAAATTGTACATAACTCAAGATAATGTTTTCTTATCTATTTCAAATTAAAAAAGCTATTTTTTAAAAAAAAGAACTCACATTTGTGGGAGCTTACTGTATGGGAGAGCAGTGTTAGTTGTAGTTTCAGATTCCCCTGCTGAAGCTTCATTACTAGTATGCTGTTTTTATGTCATGAAAAGGGTTATTTATTTGTGCATTTACATATGTTTCTAATTATTTATTTATTTAGTTAGTTATTATATTTCTGAGCTGATTTTACTATTTAGCCCTTTAAGCTGTGCAGCTGTACAATGTATCAGCAGTGAAGAGGAACATGTATGGTTAAATTCACAACTCCAACTGTAGGTACATAGGTCTGGTCCTGTAACTTATAAAGTTTGGATTAGCCGTCATGCAAGTGGTGGAATGTTCTAAGCTCTGAATGGTCTTGTGGTGGGGTCATTTGTATGTATGTTTGGTGCATTGAGCATCATGGCTACATGAGTTAAGACCATTTACAGGGACGTACCCCTTATATTGTTGCCCTTATGTATTGCAGATGACTTTGGCACACCATTTTAGTGTATACCAACTATAATCTGTAGGGCACAATTCCACGCTAATTAACAAACATGTTATAGATTATACAAAATTATATTTTATAAAGAATATAGTTACTGGACAGTCTGAAATGTTTATTAAAGAACATATCTCATCATAGAGTATTTACCATCTTTTCTGCACTACTTTGATCCTTATTACAGATCTAAGGCTTCCTTAATTTGTTAAGAATAAGTGATGTTAATTTAAAAAAAAATAAGAAACGTGCCCTGTTAAAAATATTCAGTGTGTCTCAAGGAAATTATTTTGAAAATATTCAGTAGTACTTTTTTATTAATAAAGTAGAAACTGATAAATATTTAATAACTGTCTCAAAATAATTTAGATTTGTATTTATTACTTAAAAAAAACAGGAATGCTTAAGTTCTTAAAGAGAGAAGTTATAAAAGAAAAACATATTTTTCTATACATAGGCTGAATCAAGTTAAAATATGTCATAATATTTATATTTCTGTAATAGGAATGCTGTCAGCATATACCAAAAGTTGACAGCCTACTGTTTTAGCTCATTGCTGATAGGAGTGTTCAAAAATACAACATTTCAATAAGATTACTTCTAAAAATAGACAATGAACATTTTTCGAAGAATTTTCTCCACAATAACTTCTTTTTAGATTTTGTCAGATGTGTATGTAGCAAAGTTTATTAAGAACCTTTCAGTGCAACCACTGTTTACTTTCATGCCGGAGCAAAAGCAGTGTCTGAGCCAGAATGCTGGCAAGAAGGTAATACACCTTTAAAAGCTTCAAACACTTCACATGGCCATGATTATTTTTTTTCCTGTGTGGCAATATTTAGTGCAGTACATATTTTTCAGGATCAAAAGTGCAGTTTATGTCTAACCATTGTGAAGCAGTGCTAATGGTGTTCCAACATTTGCAAATTTACAATATTTTACATTGATCCACTTTTTCATCAGAAATTAGCAGTCCATCAAAAGAGGTGACACTCCATATACTAGAAAGAATTGTGATCAAGTCTTTTCCAACATAACTAAAATGTAACTCTCAACCTCTTGGTGCAAGAAGTCTTGACAATGCCTAAAATACTAGTGGGACAAAGGCATAAAAATTAGGACAAATTTTAAAGATTTCTCTTATAAACTTAGAAAGTCACTGGAAAAGCAGGATTTGTGTTAATGTGCAGTTTCTGAAGAATATGAAGTCTGAAGCTCAAATATCTGTCATTATTTAGTCACTTCAATCCTCGGTAATTTGCCAGAAAACTGCAACTTTTATAAGGAACAGTCCAAAAATGTGGAGCAAAAATATGAACATTTTGCAAAAGTCTGGAGAGTTTAGTAGTATGAACTAAATAGCTATTTGTTCCCATTACTGATGTCAAGATTCAACTCTTCATCTTCACTTTGCATTATTTTTGAGGTGAATTTCTTGACATCCATATGCCAGACAAATTAGAAGTTAATTGTGATCAGAAATGGAATCATAATTTTTTGTATTTTAATAAAACAATATAAAAAGAAGGTCTAAAATCCGAGACACAATGAAGGACAGGACTAAGTCCTTCCATAATCATCTCAAAGATAAAGCTCCCTCCCATCTTTATGCTCCCCTTTAAAAAAAAATGAAAAAAACATAGAAGATTATGATTGCCTCTCTGATCATAACCAACTTACCTGTTTGAAAAATGAAGATCAAGAAATCCATCTAGATAGCAATGTTCAAGATATAAATCCTGACATTCGTTTTGAGAACAGATAACCCGTGATTTATAGTGACACAAAGAAAAGAATGATTTTTTAATATGTGTAGTTTTAACTATTGTGATGTACTATCAGAGGGGAAAATTTAGGAGTATAAAGTCAATTAAAACTCTTAATAATGCCAGACAGTGCCCAGAAGTGAAGTGTATTTCTGACTGAAAAACAGCTTTAAAAAAATATTACTTGCTTCATTATGTTACATTTTTAAATGTATTATGGCATTTGAAACTGTTAAAGCTACTAATGCTGCTCTGTGTACAATGCTGTTATTGCTGTAGTGAATGACTAGAGGACAGCAGTGCTGAAAACAGCTTAACAACCATTGTCAAGTATCTTTTTGATTCCTTCAAAAATGTACGACATTTCTGGGATTAAGAGTCCTTCAAAAATGTGCTTACAAAGTTGCCCTAAGCCCACATAAAAAGTACAGTTGGTGCTCTTCATGTACCGCATCATTGTATTATCATTAGCTCCAAAAATACCTTTATTCTTTTCTTGTTTAACTTACCCCAAACCAGAAACACTGTGATGATTTATTGCATATTGTCTAGAGTTCGATGTGTGTAGTATACCAGAATGTCATGTTTTATTTGTTCTCAGCTATATACTGTTATGCTATGCCTTTTTAATCAATTTGTTAGGCAATCTATTGCTTGCTTTTTACCATGCTTCTTTGCTGTCTGAAATCAGTTTTCTCAGAGAATGCCATGGGACCATATGTATGAACTTCACTAACTGCTGATCAGTTAGTCTTATAAACAGATCTGAGACTGGATGGTATACTTTGCATGACTTCACTGGTCTTGTATGGTGTTTGAACTCTACAGTTCATTTGGCTTATTGGCTTGGGAGTGGTACCTCAAACTCTAACAGATAGTCACACTTACTCCTTGAAGTTTTTGGAGTGTTTATTATCCAGAACCTACAGAGCTTTAGAATTGACTTATACAGCACACTTCCTTCTAGATTCTTGACTCTTTCTGTTGCTCATGAGGACACTAATTTAGAATGCACAGCAAGATGTCTGGGATTATCAGTTACTTAATGGTGGTGCCTCTCTGGCTAGTATTATTCATGCTTACTCCTAGAAGCACTATTTCATTGAGGAACATAGCTCCTATGTTTGGATCTCCATGATTTTTTTCTGTCCTGCATACTTCTATGTTGTGGCGAGGCTTTATTGAGATTCACCAGGAAGTCATTTTTTTTCTTTTTGCTCTTTTTCTTAGCCCTTATTCCATCACTATCAATAAGGACTATTTTTGTGTTCAGTCATTTATTTCTGATGATAATACTCATGTGGTTTTACTCATCCAGTATCCTCTGCTTTTGTTTTTTGTCATTCCTTCCAGTTCAGTTTTGATTTCTTATTTTATTCAGACTCTGGCATATAATAATCATTTTAATATTGTTTGTTTTGGCCAATACAAGTTCTTAAAACTGCTTTCTTTTGTCAGTGTGTTTCATTTTCTGTGTTCAGTTTTGCTTTCTTTCTTTCTGTCTTTCTTTCTTTCTCTAACATATTTTTGCAAGGATCTGTTAATTTATGTATTATTGTCATACAGTTAACTCTGTCTTTCTTAGTTGGTTTGTCATTCTATTTATTTTTTTAATATATGTGTATTTTCCTTAATCCTTACTCTGATGGCCCAATATTTTTTACTTGAAGTGCAGTTGTGGTTTACAGTCATTTGTTAGTGTCATTGTTTTATGAAAAATCATTTGATCATTTTCTGGCTATTCACTTTAACATATGTATCTAGATTTTCATCAGATTTGCAGGTATCTATACAAGTTTCATAGAAACAGAAACCTATGTGGCCACGTTGTAGCAAAATGATTTCACATATCCAGTCTCTAATGATACAAATCATTAAGTTGACACTTCATGATCTGTGCCTGTACCCAGGGTTCTGCAATGTCATCTCAGGCAGCTTAATGGGATTTCTCCTGATCTTTCCCATATGGGGCCCAGTATGCATTGTCTTACCCATAACATATGTGTAATTGTCTCTGACTTGCTGCATGATGCTGACTTCCAACTTAAAATGGGTACACGATGTAATGAAAACTGTAGTCCTCATCTCCTAGTAGCTGTACGTCTTGTTATCTTTATTAAGTACTGGCTTAGTTGGGTAGGATTGCAAAGCATGTACTGTTTGCTTTAAATCTGGTAGCTTTGGCTATTGTGGGTGTACCACATTTTCTATTTTGTGATCACAAGAACAATTTGTAGATTTCACCTTATCTACCATCTAGCACATTATGTGATTGTCTTCCAACAATAATTTTCTAGCTATCTCGATGAGTCTTCACTATTTCTCCAATGTTCTGTGTTTTTTACTGATTCAGCAAGTAAGTAGATGAAGAGACAGTAGCTCTAATTGAAGAAACTATTTCTATTATGAAGGAATTTATGAATACCTCTAATGTTGGAAGCAATCTATATAGTCCTCATCTTGTCATAGAGCTATGCAGTATTGCTCCCCACAATCCTGATCTGATGAAATGTCACCTTTTCTTTTAACACTGCATCTTTGCCTTTTTTCACCAGTCCTTCAGTTTTCTGAATGGTAATGCAGATAGTGGAGATGAACTTGCATCAGGCTGTTTTAAGTGATTACACTGATGTGGTCATGACTGTCCATCCTAACTTAGCATGCATGAGTTACAGCTTAACCTTTGAGTTACACTTCATGTGGCAGGATAAAATGATGTGACAGTATCAGTAAGGTGCTCAGGATTTGGTAACAGTCCTATCCTGAGGGATTTCAGCTGTTCATAACTGGAAAACTATGCTGTTCTGAGTGGAAGAGACTCTATGCAAACCAGATAGTCTCAAAATACATAAAAGGCTTTGAATAGCATAACTTCAAGACAACTCTCCAGTTCATTGAAGACTGGGTTTTAATGATAATATTTTCATTATCTCATCTAGATTCCATGGGCTGTATTTGTTGAAGCTGAGAGTAAATCTTCCTGAACATGCAGCAAGTTTTTGGGCTCTTGTTTGCAAACTGACCGTGGTTGTAAATTCAAACAATTTGAAGAATGAACCTCTTTCCATACAGAGTGGTTGCTGCTTGTCTGGGTGGCCTGAGATGAATTGTTTACTGGATGATGAAATCCTTATCAAGGACTTTCTTCTTCATTTTTGATAAAGGAAACCTTGTTTTTTCCAGCCTTAAGCAAACCATCTATGGATTCTAAAAGTCTACATGTCAAATAGTAATTGTGAAACTTTCCCGTCTTGAATAAAACTGTTGAGGATATCATTCAGGCACACCTTAAATCTCATTTATGAATTATTCAGCTAATGAACTCATATCAATCTTGTTTTTTTTTTATTACTCATATATTTTTATTTAAATTCATTAAAAAATTATACTAATACAATATATATTTTAGGACATAACATTGAATATAAAACACAATTACTATTTACAAAATATATACAGGCCTGAAATAATGTATGAGATATTTTCAAAATACTAAAAAATGCTTATAAAGTCTTATGCAATCTTAGAAAGAGTATGAGTCCATTTGTAAAGTCTCAATGACAGGATTCTTGACAAAGTTCTTTTGTTCTGATTTCTTCAGAAATCATTTCTTTTAACAAAGCCAGGAAATCTTCAAAATTTGGAGAAGTAACAGAATTCCACTTTCTACAACTGCTAGAATACATATATTAAGAAAAATATTGTTTTGGTTAATGAAAATGAATCTGAAAATTAGGGTTTTAAGAAAATCATTAATATTTATCCAATATTGCTTTAAGTTAGGACAATCATAAAAATATGAAACCGATCTGCTTTTCAAGATTCTAAACATCTCCAATAAGTTGCAGTTTCAGATTTACTGAATTTAGCTACCTTATCTGGAGTTAAAAAGGCTCTATCGAGAAATTTCTAGGTGAAAATGCTTCAGTATTGAACCCAAGATGTAGATTCAACAGAGGATACAATCTTAACTTTTTTCCACCCGAGAATAATTAGAATAGATGCGTTTAGTTATAAAATTCCAGTTTTTAGTAGTTAAAGTGGTCTTATATTTTATTAGGATACTATATAATTTGGATATGATTTTATCACTTTTAAAACTGTTATGTAATATTTCAGAAAGATAGAAAATTAAAGAAGGTTGGTCCAGAAAAGATGACTTTTAATAACTCTGCAAAGATATTGCATGCAGATTAATATACTTTATAATAATAAACAATCATGTGATGACAAACCATATTCTTTAATAAGATGATGAGCCTCCAATATGTTTAGATCTTTTATACTATGTTTCAAGCAATTAAAGTTCTTAACTTACCAAGTATTAAAGATGCTGAAATGTAATTTGTCTGGAAAATTCTTTGTGACTGTAAAAGGCATTAGTAAATCAAACCAGATTTTGATATCTACATTAGAATTGAAAAATAAAATTGCATGAAGCTGTTGTAGATGTAATTTAAGGAATTAACTTTGTAAGTTTAGTTTTATTATACTGAACAATATAGCAATGGAAAAGCAAACATTTATTAGTAAAGTTACTTAAAGGGAATTTTGTTAACAAAGTATTTTAATTTAATAATATTATAAGATGTAAAGATTTCCAATTTGAATTATAATTTGGATCAATCTAGTTCATGAGATCCTTAAATTACAATGCTCTGATGTTTGCAGCAATCTCTGGGAACTTTATACCACCTTGATCCTATGTTCTAATATGATGTAGGTAAGCAATTCTATTCCTATTAGGATACCATAAGAAGTTTATTAATAATTTATTTATATATTTAATTAATTTATTTCCAGGAGAAATATTGAGGGCTATAGCAATATAAAGAATCTTTGGCAAAACTGCCATTTTTTTCAACTGTAATCTGTCTTTGAAAGAAATGAACATTTTATTCCATTTATCTGTATAGTTATTTATTAAATATATAATATTTTTATAATTAGTTTCTATTGTTTTTCTATATTATTACATAAAATTATGCCCAGATAATACAGGCATGTCCTCCAATGATGTTTTGATTATTACTGTGATTCTTTAGCTTATTATTAAGTATGATATGCTTGGATTTCTGTTTATCAAAACGAAGACCAGAAAGTATTTGAAAATAATTCATTATGGAATCTAACTCCTATAAAACTGATTGGGAGTTAGGTAAAGTGAGTAAAATGTCATTAGCAAAAAGTGTTACTTTGCAAAGATTATAAACATTAATTTCTGTAATTTTAGAACTATTTGTATCTAAAAGGCAAAAACTTTAATGACAAGTTCAAATAGAACAGGAGATAGTGGGCAGAATTGTTTTGTACATTTAGTTATGAGTATACTTTGTGAAGTGAAAGAACCTAATTTGACATAAGATAAGTTGTTCTTGTAAATATGTTTAGCATAGAAATGAAAGAAGAAGGAAATGTTAATGAGGTCAATATTCCAGAAAGATAATCCCAGTTGACAGAATCAAATACCTTTTCTATATATAAACTAACCACGAAGGCTTCTTCATTCTCTCTGTTTAAAAATTCAATAACAGTAGGAATTATTTTAATATTATCATGGGTGTGCCTTTTGTAAATAAATCCTGATTGATCATTATTTAGCATTACTGAGAGTTGGACATTCAATCTGGCAACATATATGGATTTGAACATTATGTAATCATAGTTTAAGAGGGAAATGGGTCTATAGGAGCTACAAAGTTAAGGGTCTTTATTAGATTTGAGAATAGAGGTGATCAAGGAGCATCTCCAGGATGGCGGAATGATATTTTGAGTTTGTACTTCAATCAAAGTTTTATAAAGTCAAGATGCTATAGTTGAATATAAAGATATTACACTTGAAGAAAATAGTTTATAAATTTATATAATGTTTGTTGTTTGTCTTTCGGCTTTTCCCAGTAAAGGCTCACCACAGCTGAACACCGGTCTGCTAATTATTGGCAGTAGAATTTTACGAAACGCCGAAGTGCCAGCTTGACGCCCAACCTTCAACGAAGGCATGCCCATTTACACACGCATGTCTTTCAAATGCTACCCAACCACGGGAAGGACATGCAGACTCCACACAGAAGGCACTTCCAAGCCAAGCCTAGAATCGAATGGGAGAACCTCTTGCTGTGAGGTAACAACTCTACCACTGTGTAATAAATCTAATAAAACTAAGGGCATTATTAGGTTTAAACTTCTTAATTGTATATTTAACTTCATTTATAGATATTCTCAAGATCTCTTTAAGTTTCTCAGGGATTACCTCTAAATTAAGGGAAGATAGTTCTGTGTCAAGAGTGCTACTTGTTAGATTATTAAAGCTATAGTGTTTGGTATAATGAAATCTAAAGTCTTCAAGAATCCCACCTATGTCAGAAAATGATTTGTTGGAACCTTCTTGTAATAGATTCATAATATTACTTGACTTAGATTGAATTTTGTTTCTTACTGATTGATTATGCATATGTTTTGGGGTTGAGGCATAAGAGTTAAATTTCAGTCTTTCTAATGCCAAATTCATTTTATGTGTTAAAATATCTAAGTATTTTTCCAGTTCATCTATTTTATTCTTGTCATCTGATAATAGGTGTGCAGATCTAGACTTAGTTGTTGAAAGTTGTAATTGTAAATTTTGTAACTCTGAGTCCCAATATTTTGATTTATTTCTGTACCAGGTGACAGTTTTGCCATAGATGTAGGCTTTTAGAGCATCCCAGACCTTTGTTATATTACTATCAGCAGTATGATTTACTTCCACAAATAACTGTAATTCTTTTAAAAGCCAAGGTTTAAAGTCCTTGATTTGAGCTATATAGGCTGGCATTCTAGTTATGGGATTTAAGTTAGTAAAATCAAGTTGTAACTTAAGTGCAAGACAGCTATGATCAGAAAGAGGACATGGGAATATAGAAAAATATGAGATTTTTAATTTTCATTCATTGGAAGCTAGAATCCTATCTTTTCTTATTTGTGTTTTAAATCAGTGAGCTATATGAGAAAAACATAATGAGTTATTGTGTTTGGAACTGTATGTATCACCTAAACTAAGCGACTCCAGACATTTTTTAAAAAGTTTTTCTGTAGAGGTGATGCACAGGTGAGTCTAGGTGGATGACTGATTGTGGTTTCAAAGCTATCTAAAATGCAGTTGAAGTCTCCTTCAAATATATGACTGTCTTTATAAACAATAGTTATGAGATCAAGATGATGCTTTACTGTTGTTACTCCTAAACCCTGGGCGGCACAGTGGTGCAGCGGTTCGCCTCACTCACCACAACAGAGGGTTCGATTCTCGTACTCGTGCCTCTAAATAAATCCAGAAACCAATAAAGGTTAACAAATCCCCAAATTTTGTTATTAAACTTTAAAATAATAATGGATAATCACATAGATTCTTACTAAGCTAACTGCCCTTGCGAGCCATTTATTTTGACAACAATTATCCCTTGTGAGACTCTAACCCTGCACCTTGTGTTTGTAAGGCCAGCACCTTAACCATTAGGCCACCCTCCCAACCCTTTGATCCTTCTGGATATTCATATTTGGGAATAATTTGGGAATTAACAGGATTATACTTCCATACAATTGTGACGCCCCTCCTCTTGGATTTATATGAGGAATGAGCTAATGTTAAATAATTATTATGATTCCAAATATTTTTTCCAAAGATTTAAAATGAGTTTCCTGTAAAAATACAACTTGTGATTTATTAACATTTAAGTATCTTAGTAAACCTGACCTTTTTCATTAGATTGTTCAGACCAGTGATATTTAGAGATGTTATAGTTAGAGACATAAATGTGTACTACAGTATTTAGGAATATAGAAAGCAACGGCTGATATAATTTCATAACTTTTTTTAATACATAAAAAACATATAAGTATTTGCTGATAAGTATAACATAGTTGAAATGATGCTGGCTATATTTTTAAAGTGTAGTATCATAAATTCAGACCTATCTAAATGAAAAATAAAAAAAAATGATGCAAAACATGTAATCAGAGAAAATTTGAGTTTTCAAAATCAAACATGGAATTATTAAAATTTCCAGTCTGAGAGATAAACTAGGATCTATCAGACTGCTTTCCATAACCATCATAACTATATCTAGCAGCTCTAATAAGTTCTATAAATGAGACTTATATAATTGAATTAAAATAATATGAACAGTATTAACTAGTGTAAATAATAAGCATTTACGTTATAAACATCCCAGACATCATAGATAATAAATACATCTCTTTTCATTAAAGTATATACGTTCTGGTGATCAATAAAGATTATATTGGCTAGATGACAGGTTACTGCACACAAAAATGAAATAGTTTTATAGATATTATAACCATTCACATTCTATTTCTTTCCTTGTATAAGCCTTGTTGTTTCTAAAATCTATTATAAATGAAAAAAACATAAGTTATAAGAGGTATCTAAGCAATTAAGTATAGAGTACAGGGAAGAAATTCACTGCTATGAAGCTGTACTTACCATGCTCAGATTGTCATAGGATAAGTAAGCTGTGTAGTGACTTAGATTGAATTTTGCCTTAATGAGGCTAACTTTGAATTAATCATAATGTAATTATTATTATCTAAGTGAAATATTTTGCCAGTGCAGTTTATGTTTTCACTTGCTGTCACTAAAGTTTGACTGTCACTTCTTCTAAAGTTCTTTGAATCATTCATAATTTCTATAGTATCTAGAATTATATTCAAATATATTCCCCCGTGACGTTTCCACAACAACTGCATATTTATTGACCAATAGAGTCTGTACAATTCACAGATCCTTAAACAAACACACAAAAATAAATAAATAAATAAATAACTAAATAAATAATAGCAATAACAATGTTGAAATCTTTGCAGCATTGCTATCTTATATAAGAAAGTCCAGGGACCCTGCTGCTTACTGTCACCTAAAAGCTGATTCCACATCACATAACATCAGTAATTATATCTCTTGCAACTTACTGTGAAATCACAATGTGTGGGTGCATGGGGTACTATTTCAAACTGTAAAGCATAGCAAAACATTCAGCTTGAGATTCTTATGTAATGTGGATATTTACTCCTAAATCACATAAATGCATGCATGAGGACAGTAATATATGCTTTTAGACTCCCTAAATGCGTAAATTTTATGATATCTCAAGCCCGCACTCATACTTCAGGTGTTATAAAGTGCATGATGGCTTGCTGTAATAGTGTTATTTAGTAAGAATAAAAAAGTACCAAGATCTATTTATGTTAACTATAATACTTAGAGGCAAAGATTAATTATGCACCTTAATTCTAACAAAGGGAAACTTCCTGTATTTAACACATAATAACTTTAATTAATTAAAAGCTAACCTTAATAGATTTGTAATTCCAGTAAATCATGGCTAGTTAACAGTATATTTGAATCAAAAGGTGCATCACTGAAATAATTCCCCTCTCTTCCTGTCTGCTACATCAAAAAGAAACCCCTGGGAGTTTCTCAGAGAACCTGTATGAAACTGCTTGGTTTAACATGGCTCACAAAGCTTCACCTCAGGCTAATGAGGTGATTTCTAACTGTAAAACTGTGATTTAAAAGTGGTAAATATAAAAA
The DNA here is from genome assembly GCF_019279795.1 of Protopterus annectens. Classification (NCBI taxonomy): domain Eukaryota; kingdom Metazoa; phylum Chordata; order Ceratodontiformes; family Protopteridae; genus Protopterus; species Protopterus annectens. The sequence continues at coordinate 198,563,426 of NC_056729.1, read as the reverse complement.
AAAAAATAGGTTGCGGCGGTTTTCTGAGTATTTACATCAGTAAAACATATCAGTTAAATAAACTAACAGTCTCTAAGCTGTTTTTACTTAAAAAGAAATAATGAAACTAGTAATTAATCACATTTTAGTAAGCTAGAGTTAGTCAATTTATATGGAACATTTTAAGGTAAGCAAAGGAAAAGCAATTTAACAAAAGGAAACCCACCAAGTTACAGTAATGTCAGGCATTCAGTTTTCATATGGTTATATATAAATTAAATCAAAATTACATGTGGTCAGCAGAGAGATTAGTGTTCATTTGGTATTACTTGTTGTGGTGATAATACCAGGAAATTATAGATGCATGGTAAAGGCAATAAGTGCTTTGATTAAAAGATCTTGAGTAAAATAAACTAAAGCACATCTAATTAAAAGGTTATTTGTTAACAAGAAGGACATAGAGTTATTTACCAGTAGATGCTTTGAGAGACTTGATGGAATTCACAGATGTAACATCAGTCTTTTGTTCCTTCTTTTTTTGCATCTGTCCAAGTGTTTTTTTTTTCCCGGGGATCTCTTTAATGTAGTGGAAGAACAGTCTATATCTTCAGGAATGGAAATTAAGTTGCTGTTTTTTATAAAGTCAGATGTTTCATCTAATTTGTTAAAAGTTATGTTTCCATTGGAAAGATGCATTTTGATTCTTGCAGTGTATATAATTTGCGGTTTCATGTTATTTTGTTTTAAAAGTTTAACAAGGGGCCAGCATTTTTCCTCATTTCTAGAACCCTAGCAGAATAGCCATTGTCAAATTTGATGAAATTTTGATTATATTTTAAAAGGGCTTTTCTCTAGGCAGTCTTTAGAACAAGTTCTGACAAGGCTGACAGAAATTTTATAACTATGGATCTTGGTGGAGATGAAGAGGACATTGGCACTGGTTTTCCTATTGCTGTATTGGCTGTCTCTATTCCACAGGAAAAATCTTCTTGGATATCTACAATTTCAGGGATCCAGTGGTATAGGAAATAAATAATGTCCTCTCCTTCTATTTTCTCTGGGAGACAGAAAATTCTTATATTACACCTTCTTTCCCTGTTTTTTTGGGTCATCAAGCTTATTCTGTAGCAAGGTGTTTTATTTGAGGAGAAATTCAGTTTGCAGTACCTTTTCTTTAAGTCTGTCATCAATGTCAGTTAAACAGTTTATATACCCAATATATTGTTTTGATGTTATCGAAGTAGTTCTTTAAATACTTCAGTTTACTTTAGGCTTTTTTCTCTGCAGTTTTTGAGGTTTTGTTGAAAGCCATCTACTTTTTAAGAAAAGGTCCTGAAGAGTTGAAGTCACCATCTACATTTCTTTCTTCAGTGCTTTGTTTGGGAATGCATGGAGCTGTTCATGCTCATACAGATAAAGTTTTCAATAATTTGACAGGAATTTCTGTAAATCCACCAAAATTTGTAGTCTTGAAGCTCAATCTATTATTAATAAGTTTTTATAAAAAATATTGGTAATCTTTAGCTAAATTCCTGCCTAAACAAATAGTTTTTTAGAGCTCTAAACTTGTGCTGCATTTAGATTGCCATCTTGCCTCCGTCCCCTTATCAGTCTTGTTTGTGCACTCAGCATAGTGCTGCGATTTCCATTTTTTATGGTAAATAATAGTAGGCATTTATTGCTAAAGATTAATCATTTTTCTATATTCTTATTCATATTCTTATTTGTCTGCAGCATTTGACAATAGGAATCAAGTCATCCTAATCAAATGTTTACATTCATACTTTGGCTTTTCCTGTCTAGTGCTGAACTGGCTTATGCTTACCTTTCTGAACATATCCAGAGAGTAGTCGCAGGTCTAAATACCTTTCCTTCTTATTTTCTGGAATAATGAGTACCATAAGGTTTTATGTCTTTCTCTTTACCACATTGTTTATACTGCCCATTGAGGATGTTAATAAAAGAAAAGGACTGGCATATCATTGTTATATTAACAATACAAGACTTCAGTTCACTTCCATTAGGAGCATAATGTGATCAGGTATTCTTTTATGCAATGATCTAGAGGCCATTGATCTTTGGCTTAGTAAAAATAATTTGAAATAGAGCATGTCTAATAATGATGTCTTGGCCCTGCACACCAGCTTGCAGAATTCCTTTGTCTTGGTACTTATAACATGTATTCCTTGCATTAGAATCAGGACATAGTTTGAGATGTTAATCTTTACATTGACTTTCATGAACTGACAAGTGGGGACCAAGGTTTAGCCATGGTTTCCTAGGAAGAATATCATCAAGATTCTGTAAAATAGCATTGCTGTCTCTCAGCCTTTGAACTCCTGCAGTCTCAAATAGAGCAAACGTTTTATCTTGGATTTCTTGACACAAAGAATGAGTCATCACAGCACTCTTAAAACTTGTCAATGTGGCTTCTTGCTTGTGCACAGCTTCATAACTTGGGCAGAGTGAAGGGTGAGAGGCCAGACCTGAAGCATAATTTCAGTGATGGTGACAAGCAGAGCTGAAGAACTGTCAGTTGTGTTGGTATTCAATTTAGCAGCTGGGAAGGGTATCCAGGCCACTAATGCAGATATTTTAGTTATTTTGAGGGACTGGGACTTGTATACTTATGTGGTGCTATGAAGATTAGTCAACATTGTACACCCATATTAATACCAGCAAAGCCCAGTGCAAATACATGTGCAGATCAGTGACCAAGATGGGGGCATTTGGTGGAACTGTTTTAATATTATGTCATATACAGGTACTAATGCATTGGACTTGGAGAGGTGTGGAACTGTGAGTCACTAGCTTTTTGTTGAAAAAGAAAGATAAATATTTTATTTATTTAAATTCTACTTAAATATTTAATTGGACTTATGGTGACTTTTATGGTGATATACTTTTGCTATGCTCCATCTGATTGCATTTTTAGTTTGTTCCAGCTATCTGTTTGCATTTTAAATACTATGGAGGCCAAAGTCTTGTAGTTTAATTTACAGTTGTAGCAGGAGTGCTTACTACTACCAGATTTCTGCCTTAATCATTTATTATTGCATGTTTTCATAAACAGTGTTACTGGTAAATTTCTGCATAGTCTGGTGCCTTAAACTGTAGTAGAAGGTCAATAGTGAGAAAGTTGTCTCTGCTGCAGTTTGTGCTACAGTGCTTTTATGTTCTGGTTATCATCTACCTGCTTGTGTTCTGTGTCTCCTCCACCCCCCATTAACACATTAAGCTAAAGTTTCTGAAAGAGCTCCAGTATTGCATTTATTTGATTGGAAACTTCTCTAGTTAGCCTGTTTCTAGCAAGGAGTGACCCACATCCAATGTCTTTTATTCAAGACTTGAAGAGGTGTGGAATTGTGAGTAACTAGTGTTTTATCAAAATAGGAAAGATAGAGTGCATGCAAAATGACCTGTGTGGTGATACTACTTTGTACTTTTCTGGTCTGTTTCATCTGATTGCATGTTTTAGTTTGTTCAAACTATCTGTTTCTGTTTTAAACCCTACTGGGACAAAGTCTTCTAGTTTATTTCACAGTTGTGGTAGGACAACTTACTAGTACAAGACTTATGCCTTTTTTTTCTTTCTTTGACTGTGTTATTGGTAAATTGTTGCATAGTCTGGTACCTTAAACTATAGCAGAAGTTCAATAGTAAAAGAATTATCTCTGCTCCAGTTTCTGCTTAGCACTTTTGTATTCTGTTTGCCGTTTACCTTCTTACATTCCGTATCTGCCCCATCCCCAAATAATAATACATTAAGCTAAAGATTCTAAAAGAGCTGCAATATTATCTTTATTTGATTGATAGCCTCTGTAGCTAGCCTGCTTCTTTGTTGAAAAATTCTCAACCATCCCGCCCTTCTGCTGTTCTTTTTATACATAAAACAAGCTTGTTCTCTGCCCTCCACCTTATGATTATCTCAGTTTTGAAGTCCCACCCTCCTCTCTTTCATTGCTAATGACTGCTACATAAGCTATTTATATACTCCTCCCACCCATTGTTTTCCATAGATCCATGATGCTGAGTGCCCATCCAGCAAGCAAGTATCATTTTTGAGTAAATCTTCTTTAGTACCTACTGTCTCTCACTCATTTTCCTGGAGCTCAGCAAAGCTTGTAGTCCTAGCTAGTATTCCAAAGTATTTTACCTGTATCCAGTGCCATGCAGGACAAGTTAAGTACCTTTGATTGCTAAATCGTACTTGTTATTTTGAGTGATTGCTTTTATTTTTCTGCTTTTATGTGTGCATTTCACTGGATTTTTGCAAAAAAAAAATGCTTTTCTTTTCACTGTTACTGCCTTGCAATTATCTTTTCACCTTTTTGTTTAAGTGGTGTGTTAGCATTGTAGTTTTAGGTCTCTTCTACTGTGTTTTTACACCAGAAGGACTGGATTTATTCATCTTGTGGTAAGAGGTGTTTGCCTGGTCGATCTGAGTTGGGAAATACAAAAAAGGACTCATAATGTAGTCATTTTATTGACTAGAGTGCTCTTTATTTAGTTTTCTGTTTTTTTTTCTGTGCTGCTATAAGTTTTACATGGTCGGATTGGTTACATTGGTTTTCTGTACCCTGTACAGTAGCAAACACCTAGAAAGCAAATTTACTATATAGAATAGTCTATAAAACTGTAATCTGTAAAGCAATAATATAGTGCTAATGCCTTGTGTGTCAGCTAGCGTAGAACAGCTAGTTGGGCATCAACTGGCAATACCTATAGATTTAATCGAACTTAGTGTTGTGTTAACATTGAAGTTTGTAGAATTTTGTGCTTTTTACCATAATCTGCACCAGTAAAGCACCCTTATTAGTGTGCACAAACAACGCACCATTAATAGCCTTCTAACCTCAATACACCACCCACTTGTACCTCACAAATCAAAGGACTGGACAGTATGGATATGCAATTTCTTAACTTCTCTGTAGCCATCTTGGTAGATATTGGCATCATGAGACATTGTGGCAACTGTGTCATGTTTACTGACAACCGCTTAATCTTTAAAGAATCAGGCACAGTATATGAGAGGTGTACTTACACAATAACACTGGAGGCTAAACTCTCGCATACAAATCCACATCAGGTTGTCAAAACTACACACACGACACCCACCTCACATAGCACACAACACACACATGGACTAATATATGCTGAGGCACTTAACAGCAATCTTCCTAAATAGCAAAGATCAAAGCTATGCCTCAGTAAGCCCAAAGGCACTTAGAAAAAAGCACCACCAAACACCACACATACTGTTAATCTCAATGGAACCCTAAGCACTAAACCCCTAAGGCAAGCAAACTAACTTCCCAAGACTCTCATCATAGGGTACCCCATTGTAATACATACTGATGCCCCTCTAACCAGGCTGAATAAGGAGAAGATAGCTGTTAGTTGTTTATCTGGTGCAAGAATCTGTCAAATCACACATGCAATCAAGTCACAGGTACCAGTATGATTCCATCATAGTCCATGTAGGTGTGAATGAACTGAGATATACCTCCCTGGAATATTTGAACAGAGACATTAAGGGGCTTTCAGACTATGTGTCTCAGGCTCGTATGAGCCTGGCACTGAGCAGAATATTACCATCACAAAGGCTGATGCCACAATATGAGCAAAGATGATTGATTTCAACAACTGTCTATCTTTCAGGTGTCATTTTTAAGTCGACTCCAATACTTGTCAGCTTGGGAGGACGTGTTCAACAGACTATGTTTCTTTGCCAAAGATGGTCTTCACCTTTCCCCTCTAGGCTTCTGAATACTGGCTAAGGCTTTATCTGTCTCCTATAGTGGCTTTTTTAGTTAATGCCAAATTGACAAACGTACTGACAGCAAAATCTACTCATCTGAACCTCAAGGTGTTATTGCTCAGTAACAGGAACCTAAATAAAAAATACGCTTCCGCCAAGTCCTCCTCATTCTCAAGAATATTGTTATTTGTGCAGTTAATGACACATGGTTTAAAATGGAAATGAGTTTCTTAGCAGTTGCAAGGTTCAGTGCCTTACACACGTTTAGACCAGTAGCTACTCAGACAAAGGGTAAAGGTGGAGGTGTCTCAATATACATAAATAACAAGCATACCTCTAGGGTGGTCAAACAAGATGATGTGCTGGAATTCCTCCATGTGCAGATCATCATAGACAAAAATCTCATACCATATCATAGCCAGCTATAGGTCATGTCCCAAAAAACTCACAATGCACATTTGGACATACTGGAAACACTTACCATCCAACCTAACTCCTATCTCATGGTAGACTTTAATTACCCCCTATAGATTGGGAATCCTAGCTGGCCTCTAATCTACAGGCACATATATTATTTTAATTTCATAAATACAAACATCCTTGACCAAATAGTGAATACACCCATTAGAGGCTCCAACATACTGTTCCTTGTGCTCAGAAATATGGGAGAAAGCTGCATGCCCAATGTCTTGTCCTCCTTGGTAAGGTTAGACCATAAAGCTGTCTACTTCCAAATCAAAATCAGCTGCATAATCCTATTAAGATGAGTAACAGTTAGGAACTATTCCAAAGTAAACTACCTATTAGTAAGTGATGTTTTTTCAAAATTCAGTGCCCCTTTAAACTCCAAGAACACACCAGCTTGTGCTGAATTGTTCTCAGGAAGTCTGTATAACCATATCAATGTCTGCATAGAGACTACTGTTCCTACCATAAGTAAGCACAGAACTAGGCCCAGAAAAAAACTGCCCTGGTGGCATCCCAAATTAAACAGGATATAAAATAAAAGGAAAAATATGACAAAAATCAGGAAGGATAATTCCCACAAAGATAAAAAAATCTCTCATCAAGTAAGTAGGCAAATAAAAAGGGATAATTAGGTCAAGCAAAGCCAACATTCAGATTACGATATCTTTCCAACAGAAAGATAGCCATAAAGAATTGTACAGCTATGTCAGAAACTCAAAGGCAGCACAGAGCAATATGTTGAATGGGTAGTTAATGGTGCCACATTTATTGAGCCTGGCAATATACCTAACCTGTTAGCAGACAAATTCAGTTCCAACTTTACACTCTCTTACCCTTATTCATTTCCCTAATAATACCTTCAAACATAACCCCTCCAGCTATAACTGGGGAGCATGTACTGGTTGCACTCACTGAAGTCAAGAACACTGCCTCAATAGGCACCAATAACTTCCCAGGATGCCTCTTGTATAGTCTAAAATATGATTTATCAGGACCCCTGGAGTCATTGATTAACTATAGTCTTAAAAAAGGCTTTGTACCACTTGAATGGAAGACTGGTATGTTCATCCCCATTCATAAAAGAGGACCTTCAACAGATCCTGGAAACTACAGACCAATTAGTGTGAAATTTAGAATTATCATGAAAACCATCAACAAGGACATAGGTGACCTCCAGACACTGGATCCATCCCAGTTTCTCAAAGGAATGTCATGCTTACTGAATCTGGTTTACTTCTTTGAAAAGGTCAGTAAGGCAATTGATAAGGAGAAAATCATTCACACTGCTTTCTAATACCTGTCTAAGGCATTTGATACAATACTTCACTCAGGCATTGTCAACAAACTTATAGAACTAGGTATAAACCCCTTTATAACACACTTGGCAACAAGCTCCACAAAAAGGTCAGTCACAAATGGAGTCCCCTAGGCCTCTGTGCTAGGCTCACTCATCTTTGGCTATAATTCTTGGGTGTTAAAGCCAATGTCAAAGGCCTCTGGCTCACCAAGTTCTTAGATGATTGCAAACTAGGAGTAGTCATTGAATCCCCTTACAGTGAGAATACCACTCAAGGTCTAATACAGGCAGACACTTAGTATCAAAGCCATGGCATAAACCTCAATACCAAGATATGCATTATAATACCTTTTAAGAAATCTGTCACCCTGGGTAACTAAGTCATCAATAAGACACCTTTAAAAGTTGATTCACGAGTCAGGAATCTGTGAGCTCATGTAGATAGCAACCTCACCTTCGATCAACCTGTGTCCAAGATAGTAAGGAAATCCTTCTTTGTCGCTTAACTTATAAACAAGGGCATGGAATGTAGGTCCAAAGAGGTCCTCATATCACTGTACTCAGCCCTCATCAGGCCCACCATAGAGTATAATGCCCCTTAGGCATATACCTGACTAGATGCATGCAGAAACTAGAATGTCAACAAAGGTTCCTTACAAAAAAAAATACAGGGAGTAAACACAATGTCCTATGCTGAGAGGCTTATCTCTTTACTCAGTGTCCTACGCTGATAGACCTATCTCTTTACTCAGTATCATACAGACTTCTGAGAAGTGATCTTTGCCTGGCAAACAAGCATCCCTGGACCCTGTTTTGATGAATCTTTTGCACATCAGCAAACAGCATCTGATCAACTTGATTAATGTACCTACATTTTGCATACATCATAAATACTACATCTGTGAGAGGTAGACATTTTTCTGAGAGACATCTCATTCCCTGCAACAAGCTCCTCATCAATGTGAAACAGTGTTCCTCCCCAGCCCTATTTAAGCACAACTTGGAACAATGGATGGGTAGTCAGAACTTAACCCTTGGTTTGGCTTTTATGTCTCTGATGGACAGAGGTGGTCTGTAAATCACTCCCTATAAATCAACTAAAAGTCCACTTTATGACTTACATTTGGTTGGCACTGCTAGACTTTTAAGAGCCCTAGTGGTCGTTAGCCTACTATACACCTATGAACATATGAATGTGCAGAAATTGAAACATATGTTGGTACTTTGCTGTTGTTACAGTTACAACATACCATAGGTCACAGCCTAACACCACAATGACCCACCATGTATATTATAGCTGCCTGATGGTGGCATTGCAGCATAAACCACTAATTAATTACCTGAACATTCATGTCATATGCTAACAGCAACAATATGCATGGATGTGAGATGGCGACCCCTTTTCTCTGGATTTTCACTGCTGCATGATTGTGACTTCTGAAGACAATGATGGAGGCAGGGCTCCCAGGCAGTTTTACAAAGATTGTTCAATATTCTTGTATTTAATGTACAAAGACCATATGGACCACTGCTGAGGGACCTTTATTAGGGTCCACCAGTGAAAAGTGGATTACTGGCAGAGTCTTGCCATGGTGGTGACTCCTGCTTCTTCCATCAGCCACTGTAACAAGCAGTGTAAGTACCACTAAAATGATTAGATCAGGCGCCATTCTGATCTTTCAAACCAAAGGGAGGAAGAGGTCAGCGGCATGAGAGAAGTTTAGAAATTATGCAAGGTCTACAAATTGTTATAAAATATCTGTTTATAGAATATTTATGTTTATTTAGTCTGCTAATTCATTTGAATAAACTCATATTTCAAAGTGATATTAACCTAACTAATATAGGGTTCCCAATATGGGCCATCAATGAACATTTCTTTGATATGCTCAGTAAATGAGCACATCTCCTTACAGCCCATATTTGAAACAGTGCAAACTCACCAAGGAACAGGTTCCTGCATCTAGGCTGTTCTATGGAAGGAGGTGCAACACTCTTTAAAACCACCAGCCTCAATCACAGAAAGACATAGAGGCCATGGTTCCTCATCTTCCCCCTACTGACTATGCGTATATTGACTGTATGAGCTGGTATTTGAACCCAGACCACCTGGATGGCAGATAGCAATTAATTTCCTACTCCTAATGGAGAACAAGCAAACTGCATCATAATGTGATGCAGAACAAATGCTGAAAGGTAGCATGCCTTGTACATACCACTGAGGATTTAGGTGTAGGATGAAATAACATACTGACAATCATGTGGATTTCCTGGATATATTTTTTTTTCAGCTTGTTGGATCATTACACTGATTACAGCTGACCCAAGCTTAGTTCCTCACTCCTTATTGCAAAAATTCAGATATGGCTAAAAGTAATGGGGTGACATATGTTCAGGTCAAGCAGAGTTTTTTGGGTTCCTATTAGATGACCGAAGACGCATTCTTTAAAATGCATCTCGGTCGAACTTGAAAAGACGAAAATGCAAAATGATGAAGTGGCATATAAGCAAATCTTTCACTTGGAAAGAAATCTCTTGACCGCATCCATTACTTTGCCATTTTTGTCACTGAAGTGCTATCTCGGAGTTGGTATATTTAAGTAGGGGGGTGTGGGAGGCACAGCCCCCCACTTTATGTTATGTTTTAAGTGTTTTTTTTTTAGAACAGCGATTTTTTTTTTCTTGGAAAAAAAAATCGCTGTTCTAAGCATTTGAGTTTGTAAACTTTCGCTTACATGGGGTCAATAAATCATTGTTCACTTTTCTAAGTGTTCGATGATTTAATATAGACCCAGTTCTATTCTTGCTGTAATATACGTGGCATTTTGCAAGAATAACAGGTTGTACATTATCTTGAAGATTCTGAAGCATATAATGTCTGACATGCAACTGAATATCATTATTTATTAACTACAATTATAAATGATTTACTTAAATACTACAGATATTTTTAGGAACAGACCAGAAGTGTAAGGTACTCTCAGGAACATTCTGCAACATCAAGGACAGATAAAAGGGATTGACCAAAGTCATTCACCACCAAGGTAAATATGTAAAATCTCAGCAAGTGAAGAATCATCCTGCACTTTTGCACTTGTGTCTGTGCAAAACAGTCATACTGTTGAAACCATTATCCTAGACATATCATTGTATGATTTGCCAGTGTGTGGAATGCACATAAAAGTGAGGGTGTGCCACAGCCCATAGATGAGACTTGTCCCAGATGTGTCCTTAGATAGCAACCAACATTACACAATTTATCCTTTTGCTAGGGATTATGTAGAGAGTATAAACAGTAGAGATTGCTCATATCATCTGTACATTCACCTGCTTAAATCCCTGTGAAATTTTAAGAGTATGAAAAAGTCTGTTTTTCTCGGTTTCATTCCTCCCACTTTTTGCATTTTGTACCTCCTAATTTTTTGATGCAATATGATTCATCAGGATACTATCTGACTGCATGCACTCCCTTCTCAACCTGGGTACCATGCTGTGCAGCTTTTTGTAACTCAATGAACAATAAACCACCCAGATAATAACACTGTGTCAAATCTATTTTACAGAGGTACATGTACGATAGAGAGGCAGAGGAACATGTATGGTAGAGAGGCAGATATACCTTTGCAATGGCTTTACCACATCTCTTTTTTCTTTTCTTTTTTTATTTATGTATATATTCTGTTTTATTCTATTGACATTGTCCTTTAGTTTTGTACTACAGTTTTATATCTGTCAGACGTGTTGTGCTTCTATCAGCGAGAACATGTTGGGAAAATGATCTTAGCCAAGCTCAGTCTGATCTAATTTAAAGTAAAACAGAAAAAAAGGAATATTGCTACACCATTTCCAGAGTTAACATCATTGTTGTTATGACTATCCACTATTGAAATAAAAGCAAATGGCAAAATTGAAAGTCGCAAGAATTAGTCTCACTACTTTCTGACTAGATGTACTTTACCCACACAGCTTTCTTCGTCCAATGAAAGAATCGCATAGACTTGCATCTTGTTACCTGCCGTATACAATTAATGGTGAGCAGTAAATGTAAGTTATTTTGCATGCAGCTGTCTGTTGCATTCATTCCCTCATTCATTTATTCTTTAATTCATGCATTCATTCATTCATTCACTTCATTTTTTACTTTGTCATCAGATGGAGAAATAAATAGTATAAGTTAAAGTGAAGCACAGTTTCTGACTGCATGTAATTTAAAATATCACTCCATATTGCAGGTACTATTTTCATCAATGTACATTACAATTTAAGGATGTTATGCAGAACATTAGTGACAAAAATTACACAAATGTTATGCAGACAAAACCAATGTTCATATTTTCCACATTTAAATGATGCATGATTATGCTTTTTATTGAGACTTCCTCCATTCCAGAGTTCTTCTAAGGTACAGAGTTAGGTTACAAATGAACACAAGATAAATAAGATGCTTACATTTTTAAATAATGATACACAACAAAAATTGTAACAAAGGTTACAATAAACCATAAATACAAAGGATGACTGCATGCAAGACCCTTTCTATATCCTTTAGAATGAGTTAAATCTGAAATAAAATCTGATGTTGTCTGACCTTGTAAAGGATTTAGTGATAATGTTTATATATTAGAAAATGTACGTTTTACTCAATTTGCTTAGCTAGTATGATATTACTAAACCCTTTACAGCATAGAACCCATACCATTTAATCTTTCTTGTGAATATTGAGTGGAAAAATGCAAAGAGCTCCAGATGGGCTACCCAAGAAATTTCCTGAAACCATAGAATTATAGTAAACCCTTCATTTTCCTCAGCTGTCCTAAAAGAAAATTCTAGACTCACATTGTATAAAAATTGTAACATCAGGAAGCACCCTAAGGAGAGCATCTGTATCTAAATGTTCAGGCCTACTAGTGGTAGCATATAACTGGCATTTTATGCAGATTAAAATGTTTAGCAGAAATGCATACTAAAGGGGAAGTCATTTGAAAATTAATTCAATTATTTAAAATATTGTTTATTTGCAAAGTAGGAAATTAGATACTCATCTATAGAAATAAAACAGAATGTTGTACTATGTGACAATCAGTGATAATGATAAATATAATACATTGTAAACTGTAATTCAGCAGTAAATGGAAAATTAAAATAAGCATTTTTCTCTGAAGGCTTATCAAGTACAATACACTTACAATATTAAAGTGCCCAAGTACAATATATTTCATATAATAAGTTAACATTGTTTGGGTCTGCTGGATCAGTATGGCAATACAACTTCTAATCATAATTTGCAAAGTAGCACTGCAAAAGATAAAAATAGACACTCAGGACTTTAAAAAAGATACACTTTGTGCTTAATGTTATAGATTTAATGCAGATGTATTTTATAAAAACAGTTTAAAAATAAACCATAAATTGACAGCCATAATTTGAAAGCTTAGTGTTATGAGACACGGAATGCATTCCAGATTATCATGCTTTTCAGAAAGCATGCTACAAACAAAATGTGAACTATAGAAATATGTGCACTGTTAACATAAAAACAGAGTAATAATAATAATAATAATAACTATTAATATTAGTATAAAACTAATCCGATACTGCATAGAATCATTTTAACAATTTATTCACCTGGATCCTTCCCCCAAAATGTTCATCTTGTAATACTCCTGAATAATTTTATAAAATGCAATCAGTGCTTTTCTTTCATTAATTTGGTAATAAATTACAAGACCACTTAACCAGTTATGCATTTGACAAAGTCATATTATATATTACAATCATTTTAAAAGTTTGGATTTTAAGAATTTTTTCATTTGGAAATTTTCATTAAGACCAAGAGAAACCAGTGTTTAACCTAATTTTCTAGAACAACTCTTTTTCTTCTGCCAGCATGTTGAGATCTTTTTCTTAACCTATTGCGGGTTAAATAATGTTTTCCCTTGGGTATGTATATGAAATTGTAGACTTTCTTAACAGTTTGGCATCCAAATGCTTCTCACCCTCCTCAGAGTATTCCTGAATTTCTGAAAAAAGAGTTTTCACCTCTTACAGCACATCCAGTAAAGGCATTGAATTTAGGTTTACAGTATATTAATTGATTATTTTTCTTCTTGCTCAAATTATAATAAGTCATCTATAAATCAGACATAAAAAGCAACATGCTTGAAATAGCCAATGCATATGCAAACTTTTATATTTTTGATTAGATTTAGAAGTGGATGCTGTAACTGTGTAAGGAAAAGAACAATAGGGCAACCAAACTGAGTTGCACTGATGAAGTGTTTCAGAATTTGTAGTGATGACTTAGTTCATAGTTCATAGATTAGTACTAAGCTAACTGCCCTTGCGAGCATTTTTAAGCCTAGCTAATTATCCCTTGTGAGACTCAAACCCTGCACCTTGTGTTTGTAAGGCAAACACCTTAACCATTAGGCCACCATCCAAACCCTCTTGAATGTGTAGAAATACCTTTTTTGAAATATGATGCAACAGTGAAAGTCTGAAGGAAGAGTTTATAAGAAAGAAAGAATAGGATTATAGAAACCTAAAGATGGATGGCTATGAGATGTTCACTAACGAAGAAAGTGGTAAGGAAGAATTAAAATGAGCATTTGCCATTAGTTGCATTGTGGCTGCCAGACTGATAAAATGTATTATTCATAAAAATATAAAGTAATACATGAAAATCCAGATGTGTGCAGAGCATTGGTAAATTTACACAATGATTGGCTGATAATAAAAGTAAAAACATTAAGACAAAAAATGTATCTTTGTAGTTACAAAAAGGCAGGGTAGAGAAACTGTTACTTTTCTTTGTGGACTATCCCTTTGGTAAAAACAAAGTGCCCACAAATTACCACATAGGTGGTAATCCATTAAGTATGGAAGAAGTAATTAGGGACCTGGGGACCCAAGTTGATAGGAATCTCTCATTTGTCAACCATGTGGCCAAAGTGGTTAGAAAAACATTTTATATAGCCCACCTAATCATGAAGGGATTCACATCTAGATCAGGGGAGGTCATCGTGCCTCTTTACTCATCAGGCCCATAATTGAGTACGATGCCCCTTTTGGGATGTACCTTACCAGACACCTGCAGCAACTGGAAAGACCCCAAAAGTATCTCACCAAGAGGATCAAAGGGCTCAAACAGATGCCATATGCTGCCCGGTTAAAGAAATTCCAGCTCTACTCAGTGGCATACCGCCTGCTCAGAGGCGATCTGTGCCTGATGTATAAAGCCATGTCCAACCCCGAATTAATGGACATGCTGCACCTCAGAAAATCCAAATCCCATTGAGTTATGCACTCGAGAGACTTGAACCTCAGCACTGAAATAAATAGGACATGCTGGAGGGACAGATTCATAACCCAGCGGCTCCCTTCACTCTGAAATAAAATCCCAGTCCAGGTTAGGCAGAATCCCTCATTGACTCTCTTCAAGAGGAATCTTGATGAGTGGATGGGAGAGCGTATGTTTACCCCGGGTATCACTTCTGTGTCACTGTTAGACAGAGGCACAGTATACTAACCTCGAAAAAGGGCATAGCAAAATTAATTTAAAATGGGTGGCGAAAGCCAAACATACTCTGGCTAGGCTTATAAATGCCCTAGGGCAGATAGCCTAGCATGAACCTATGAACCTATGAACATATAGAATTTATTAACAAATGAACACCTTTTGTGTTACCAAAGAAAGATACAAGTTTCTACTGTGGTATAACTCTGGTTGTAGTTTAGGAAAACAATGCTTATGTTGCTTCATGTGTGACATCCATGGTATGTATTTATGAGCATTAATATGCTATGAACTTGAAATCTAACAATGCATTCAGCTAAGATTTTATTATATTTATTTATTTGTCAACTAGAAAAGTCTGACTGAGTAAATTGCATTTCAATCAGCGGACCCTTGAGTAAAGCTCCAACAGATATATTTAAGATACTCATGATAAAATAATTTTTTGTAAAGATACATTACATAGATAGTTGCTAAGATATTTATATATAAACAAATAATTGTTCTGTAGTGGCATGGCACAAATATGGAACAGGTATTTTTTATGTACTGATACAACACGATATTAAATTCCAAGTATAAAACATTTAATATGTAAATAGTTCATTTGCAATATATGTGATAAGTTGACATTAGATATGACTTAAAATATATGGGTATGGAGGGTTATAGTGTAGATGTTAGGAATAAAGAAAACTGAAGTAAGGAGTGTGAAAAATTAGTCTGTAGGTAGATAGTTAAACCTATAAGACGGAGTAAAACATTGTGTAGCTGATGAGTCTAGGATAGTTGAGTAAGAAATACTATGGTACTTACTGACAAAGAACCTGATTATAAGATAAGTGATGGAGAATATTTGATGGGGATGGATAAACTGGAAAGGTCAGAAAGAAAAAAAGAAACTGAAATATAAAGTGGGGATTAAGGTACGAGAGAAATTGATGAGATGTGGTAGAAAGTTTTGCTATAAAGAAGTGGATAGAGATTACGTAGTGATAGGGGGTATGAGCTAACAAAGAAAAATAGCGTTATTCAGCTAAAGAATATGTATATGATTTTGTATAGTTTATGTATTGTTTTAGTAAGGACTTGAATGCAAAAAGTTTCTTGGTCTGTTTTAGGTATATTGGAAGGATATTTTAGAGTTTAAATATACAATGCTATTTTTCTTTGTCAGCTCATACCCCCTATCACTACGTAATCTCTATCCACTTCTTTATAGCAAAACTTTCTACCACTTCTCTATACCCTAGGGGTCCCTTCTTTTCATACTTTAACTCTCTACAATCTCCCATAGTCCTATACCTATTGCCCTTCCTAAGCTCCCTATAACTCCTTAACTTTACTCCCTCTAACCTTCTAACAATTACTACAACTATGCTCACATGAATCAACTTTGTAAATAATGTAAATATTGTGAATAGTTTTCTACTTCAAAAACGTGCATGTTAAGCAAACATATCCAAAATCCCTCTCTTTATATATTTAACTGACTTCCACACTCAAAACTTCAGTACCATTGCTTAAAGGAAACTGTATAACCCGTAACGTCTCTCTCTAGGAATTCTGCTAACTATGCTTGTGAATATTCTTATTTTTTAACTCTTTTTACAATTTTATCTTGTATACTCCTTTGTTTTATTGTAACAGTTTTTGTACAATGCTTTCTTGGGGCTTTTCTCCCCGGGCCTCCACTGAAAAAGGGTCATGTTGGCCCAGTGGACTTCCCCGGTAACCAAACTGGGAATAAAATAAAATAAATAAATGTGCATACGGAGTCACTTACTGAGTTATTAGACTTTGTTGGGTTTACTAAGAGCCCTTTGCACTAGTGACAAACAAAAACAGCCAGGCAGCAACAACAGTAGAGCAATGAAGGTCTATCCCTCAGCAGTGTACCAGGATAACAGGAAATGCACAGTTCCCAAAAATACAAATTGAATAAAACTTTATTTGATTAAAGCACTTTCATTTCACCATGTGAAACGTTTTCAGAATAAATAATCTACTCATTGTTGTTCTTAAATACCCATAGTGGTTTGGTACAAATTTAAAATCAACCATTTCATTGGATGCTAGTTCCAAACAATTAACTTGAGTAACCATAGAAAATCGCAGAATTTTAAAAGTTAAAGTGCATGTTTATTATATTACATAAAACAACCACTTTAAAAATATATACTTTGAAAATATGTATACTCATAAATACAGGTTTAAATATTTTGTCATTTTGTGTTCTAGTGTAAACAAGAAAGAAAATGAGAAAAAAAACAGTGCACAAGAAGTGCATCTAATAGTTCTACTATATTTTATTTATGTTACTACACCTACACCTACACCTACACCAGTGCTCTCATTTTTAAAGCAGAAACAATAGAGAGGTGGTCATTTAACCCTGGACTGGTGCAGGTGTGAAGTTGGAGTTGCCATATTAACTCCAGAAGCTCTAACCAGGTCTCCCAGCCCCGTCCCCATTCAGAAGGCTTCACTTGCTCAATAACTCAGAATCTAAACTGTGCATTTTTATATAACACAGCATGTCTGCATAAGGTATAATTTTCCTTTTTCTTACAGATATCATGGATGTGTTCATAGATCCTATTTTTCAGACTTTTTTCAGTTTTGCCTATATAGGTAGGCATAATATAGGGAGCAATAAACCAAATAAACCACGCCCTTGGTTTGACAGTTATAGTAACCCTTACCTAGCATAACCTTATTTCTGTTGACATGACTGCGGCTGGGAAGGGAAAGCTCATGTTTGTTGGCAATAAAGCTGCATTGGGAACAATGTCCACATGCAAAAGTCCCTACTTTCCTTCTAGCCCCTCCAGTAGTGTTGGTTACCTTGCGGTTATGCTCAAACACCCTTTTTAAATTTGCCCCCACCTAAAACTAAATTACAGGGGCAAGTAAATACTTTTAAGCTATTGGGCATATTATTAAACATCTCCCAGTATTTACAAATGGTCTTTTTAATTTGGATGGTATCTTGGTAATATGTAAGTACAAATAAAAAAAACTGGTTATGCCCCCCACACTGTTGTAGTTCCAGGTTTAATTCCTCACCTCTGGTATTTTATTCTTATCCTCTGATGGCACCCCAGGGGGGTAGATCCAGGGTGTTAACTTCAAAATTCAACAGGCATTTATATTTAGCTTTTTGGCTAACCCAGGGTCTCTACCTGGAAAGTAGTGCTGTAGGGTATTGCTTAGATCTGGACATTTTTACTGGTGCATGTATAGGATTGTCTGCAGTAATATGTTGTTAGTATGTTAAACAGTTTGTTATCTCAAGCCAGTTTTTTTGCTTAATGGCACTGCAATGAAGAGTTCTATATGTAAGATAGACAGTAAATGTGATTCTTGATAGTACTAGGTGGATAATTTAGCTTTAAACATAGCATTTACGTTAATGATATGGGTGAGACATATACTAGGGATGGTAGATGGTAGGTAGGTGGTAATGCTTGTCTTGTATATTCTGTCAGGCAGGGTTTGGTTCTATAGAGGAAGACAAGTTTCTTGAGTGGTTTTAATGGCTTGCAATATGCAGTGGTGATATTTGAGGTTATTACCAACTGGAGCACCGAGAAGTTTTGTTTGAATTACACTTTCAATTATTGTGTTGTTGGATTATCTTTCATTTTTTTATTGTTTAGGAGTGAAAAGCATATGTTTTTAGGCTTTAAAAGTATATTTGTACTTTTTAGCCAAGTTTCACAAGCAGAGAAAGAATGTTTGGTAATATCCTGAAGTACTGGTAGGAATAGGGTTGCACATATTAAGGCTGAGTCATCAGTATATTGAACTATGCTAGTGAGGTGAATGGCAGTATGTAGCTTGTTTATAGAAATGCTGGAAAAAGGGGGCCTACTATTAATGCTTGTGGAATGCCAATAGTGAAGGGTGCAAAGGAGAAGAGATGCTGTATCCATTTGACTGGTTGTTGCCTGTCAGTTAGATAGCTATGGAACCAAGAGACAGAGGGCTGGGTGATGCTAATGGAAGAATTTTCATTAAGATGATGGTGATGGAGTTATGTGTCACATGCTTTAGATAAATCTAAGGATAGTCGAGATACCAGGTTGCCCTCATTCTTATGTTGTTTTTTTATACTGGTGACATTGAGGAGAGCAGTGGTAATACTATGGTGAGTTCTAAACCATGATGGGTTTTGAAGACAAGGTTATTAGAGTTTATGTACTGCATAAATCGGAGTGGATGCATTCTTCTATTATTTTAGATGGGGGGGTAAAATGGCAGTAGGCCGATAGTTGGAAAAATCTGTTGGAGTGCCACCTTTATGTAATTGTATTATATCCAGATGAATGGAACATATCTCTCAGATCTCTGGATCAGTTTACAAGTGTGGATACAGGGAAAACCACAGCATCAGCTGCTATTTGTAGGTGTTCTATTAGAAGCTGGTCAGCAGTTAAAGAGGTTGATTTTAATTTAGAAGTTTTCTAACAGTAGGGGTGAATATGGGAAAGAAGGAGAATGAGAGTGTGTGGTTTGATTTGACTCTTTTTATTCATACAGGGGTTAGGCTGTTAAGAATATTTCTAAAACTTTCAAAAAGTATGGATGGCAAGATCAACCGGCATGGACTTTTGTATGTTCCAGTTGCACTGGATCAGAATATTGTTAAAGGTATTTTGCTAAATGGTGTTGTAATACATATTTAGTTCTATATTACATTTTTGAATGGGATACTGTAATTTTTGACTGCACAGATGGGTAAGTGCTTGATTACTGTGATTATCAGACATGCAAATATTTGAATTGTTTGGTTTGTTGGTAGGGATCCAATCTAAAGCTATCTGTCAAGCTTTGTATTGACTCTATTGCTTTAGATGCTTAGCTATGTAAAGCCATATGAGTTAATTGATTCTGTGGTAGTGTCAGCTAACAGTCTTTGTTGCGGTTGCCCAGTATAATGAATTCTTGTTGAATATGGTGAGGTGTCCAGTAGTGGATAACTTTTGCTGTTTAAATGTTTTTTACGAGGTTGAAAATAAATAGTTGAAATGTATACAGGCTTTCTAATGTTGACTTTGAGGAATGATATCAGGAGTTCCACAATGTTAAATTTTGGGATCTGCATGGGGAATTGGGTTATTTCTTGTTAATAATGGCATAATGCCAGCATTTTCTTGTACTTTTGAGCCTGAGTATATTAAATTAGGGTCTATATCATGTTGTTGAGAGCTTAATTGAGTGAATCACTATTCATCAAACTAAATTCAGTGAAAGCTCAAATAAGTGAGCAATTAAGTGAGCAATTTTTTCAGCAAAAAGTTTTCTAGGGGAAAAAAATAGTGGGCCAACTAGTGATCATAACAAACACAACAAAATTTTAAACTCTGTAAAGTGGGGGGCTTTTCTCCCATACATCTAATTTGGGTGGCTTTGCCCCCACACCAGCTAACTAAATATACTATCTCCAAGATCACACTACAGTGGGGAAAAGCACAAATTCCCAAAGATGGCCAATCATGTCCATTCCGTAGAAAACATTTTGCTGAAACAATCATTCACTTAATTAAGCTTTCACTGAATTGGGTTTATTGAATAGCGATTTGCTCAATTAAGTATTCAGCAAAGTGATATAGACCTATTAAATTTACAGGCAATGACTTAATTAGATAGTGCAACAGGTAACACACTCACCTTTGGTGCAGAAGACCATGAGTTCTGTTCTCACAAACAGTAGATCAATTTCTAATACTGCAGTGTAGCCTAAGAATGCTACAATACTCCTGAGTGTGCCATCCTTTGGATGAGACACCCCATCTGCTTGAGATGGTGGTAGCTCAGGTGGATGTAAAAGATACCACAGCACCTATCAAAAGAGTAGGGGTCCTTTATTTATAAAAAAAACACACTATTTTACAATAAACCTATATACTTATTTACAATAAATATTATTTACATGAATATTTTTTTACAATCTGATTAATAAATGAAAAGAAAAATATTTTTAGTTATGAGATCCCTACTCAGTATTCAATGACCAAAATCTTATTTAACTTTTTCCTTTACAATAACTGTACTCGATGATATCCATATTTAATTTGCTTACATTTTCAATTTCTTCTGAATATTTCAAATCAACCAACTAACTTCTTCTAAAATTTTTGGTTCATCTACATCCAAGAAAAACATGCGCACAAGTTTTGAATTCTTATTCTTTACAATACAAAGAAATACTGTCTTTATTCATCTTTTATGGCATATTTGATTTCACTGGAAGCTTTGTTTATACTAGATCTCCATAAGAAATCTTTACATTCAACCATTTCTTTACATCTTGACATTCTAGCTTGATTTGCTGCAATAATTCTTTCCATGGACATACAGAAGCATATTTATATATTACAGAATTGTAGCATTTTCTTCTATTATCTTCCATTTCATCAAGTTTTATTTTCCATGAGAAAAAAATTCTCTTGATAATTATTTATTTGATACTTGGTCCATAACCTCTTTCTTTTATTATTCCAAATATATAACCATTCTTCCTTATAAATTTGAAAAGTATGTTTCCAACCAATAAGCAAGACAGAAAAAAGTCCAATCTTTCCGTGGTGAAGAAAACAGTATTTAATAATTCCACAAACAGGCAAAATAATAAAAAATAATTAATTTATTATGTAATTATTCAATTTATAAAGTGTTTTAATTAATCAATTGGTTGTGATATATATATATATATATATATATATATATATATATATGTGTTGTTTGTTGTTTTTTTTTTTGAAAATGGCATCTGATGAAGTCTTGTGCTCAAGACGAAAGTGTTTATTTTGCCTGTTTGTGGAATTATTAAATACTGTTTCCTTCACCACGGAAAGATTGGACTTTTTTATGTCATTCTTCTTTATACTTAGATTTCAATATTTGTGCATGTAATGAATCATCATTATGCTTTAAAAGTTGTAATATTTTTGATAAGTGCAAAGATGCTGCATAAACTGAAGGATCAATCCTAATCCCCCTCCCTTTTCTCTGTTAACATATAGTACACCTCTCTTTACTGGATTCAATCTAGAACCCCAAATAAATGAAAAATAAATAATATTATAAACTTGTTTTTCCCAAAAATCAGGCATGGTAAAGACGTGCCAAATATGCCATTCTTGCTAAAAGACTATAATTAATCAAATAAACTTGCTTTTCTGAATTACAATCTAAAAGTTTTCCAAAACCTACACATATTATTTTTTTTCAATTTTTTTTTCTTTCCATAACTGAAATGTATTTCCCTTTTTCCAAAACAAATTCCATGCACTTTCAAATTTAAAAACTTAATGTAACACCTCCCAACATACCATCAAAACCTAATCCTTGACTTTTCCACTTTATTTATTGTCAATTCTACTACATTTAAATAATCTTGCAAAACTTTTATTATTATAGTCATACATATTCCATTTCTTGCAGTAATGATAATATCATCTGCATAAGATAATAAAATTGGCACAACTATTCCTTCAATAGATATATAACTCATCATTTCCATTTCTTTATTTATAAATGTGTAAATCACATTCATTAGTAAAGAAAATATTATACTACTCAAGGGACATCCTTGCCTTATACCCTTCTGATCTGCTATTTTCTTACTTAACCAACCATTAAGCAATGTCCTTACTATAGTAAATTTATATGCCATGTTGTGTACCCTTATAATCGCATTCCCTATGTTATATGACTTCAATATATATTATAACACATTGTGCTGAACAGAATCAAATGATTTGATTACATCACCTACCATCATTTTAGCTTGATAACTCCTATATAACACATCATCTATTACTTCCCGTATAACTAAAAGTAACTGTTACACACATTTTCCTATTATAGCATATATGTTTATATTCACAACTTTTATTTTACTTTCCTTTCTTTTCTGTAAAATCTTCATAAATATTTTATAATCTGTATTATTCAAATCTATTGGTCTCAAATTCTGAATTTCTTCCTTACAACCTTTTTTTTCCATATGAATTTTATTACTCCACTACATAGCTCTTTATATCAGAAACCCTAACTTAACCATTTATTTAATGCCATTAAAAATTACGTTTTTGTACCCTTGTCATATTCTTATACATTATATATTATATTCCATCCAGACTAGCTACTTTCCATTTATGTTTGTATGGTTTTTCTTTAAATCATTCTTCTATATAATGTTCTACTATTGTCAACATTTTATCCCGTGTATTATATACTATACTATGCTATGTCTTTTATTTGCAGCATTGTACTATTATTTTTTTTAATAATCTTATTCAAATAAGGTGCAATTTCTTATTTTATTCCCAAGCAGAAAGTATCTCTGTTTATACAATAATTGCTTTATTTTGGCCTAATTCAGCTTATACACATCCTGTTCTTTTACAAAGAAAGCATCATCATTTATTTCCAGGCTACCAAATATCTCATTATCTAATGTTCTACACTTGAGATTTTTTCTTCTCTTTTTTTTTGTTCTTATTGCATATAACATTTCTTATATTTTTGTTTAAAATGCAACCACCATTCTGACCAGTGCTTATAGACGACTTTCATCTCTGCATGATCTTGCCACAATTCCAGGACTTCATCCTTTCTTACCTCTTCCCATTTAACATCATGTATTCTTTTAATCCCTTTGCCTATTTTTAAACATTCATCATTCCCTTTTAACCAAATCCAAATATCTCTATGATCAGAAAAACCTGTTGTCAAAACATTTTTTCAATTGCCAACATTTTATAATTTCTAATACCTTTATAACACAGTAATCTTTTTTTTCTTTGAAGTCTTAAGTTACAGTTGAAATCTCCTAATAAAATTATCTCCATATTTATAGCAACATATTAAACTAAATTCTTAAAAATACATTCTCTCTCTCATTTTGTCACATAAGCATAAATCACAACAATTCTCAAAATGTTATAATTCCATCTTATATTAATAATGGTATTTCTCCCCAAGATAACCAAATTAGTATCTAAAACTTTTACCATATCCTTGTACAAGATAACTATCCCTGAATAAATGGTTTGATATCTTTCTTCTTTAGTTAAAAATCTAGAATCTAGAACATTCATTGCTAAAATTTTACAAGTAGCAATATCTTAAGTTATCACTTCCCTTTCTTTTTTCCTATACTATGACCGTCAATATTTTATTATTTTTCTTTCCCATACTTTTTTACCAATCAACTTAATTTTTATTTAACTACATTCCTCCCATATATAACATTTTCTCTTTTCACAATTGTTAATCAGATGATCAGATTTACCACAAAAATAAGTTTTTTGGTTGACCTAAGTAATTCGCCATACCTTTATCCCCCTCAATATTTGTAATGCTAGGAATGTGTTCAATATTTTCATTTTCTACATTTAAAATTACAAGGCAATCCCACTTCCCAGTCCATAAACCTCTTTTGTCATATTATAATTTTTAATATATCCTTGCATATCTTTAATAAATGTCCTTTTAAAAATCTGTTTGTCTACTTCAATTTTTCTTGTTTATCTGAAAAAAAGTCCTTAAGATTCCAAGGGCAACAGTCTTTTTTTTCATATACTATAAACTTCTTCATCAATTGTCCATATTCAAAAATAATGTCACAGTAAATCTCTTTATTTATATGAATAAAAGTTCTTACCTCATTTGCTTTGGTTCTAAGAGGTGCAATTATTTCCTCGCATATCTTGCATCTGTCCAGTTTGGCATCCTCTTTTATCTATTCTTACTTTGAATGACTTATTTTTTATTATATTCTTTTTTTCATTGACGAAGTGTGTCCAGGGAGTCCAACACAATAAAACACAGTCACAACCAAAAACAATCCCCAGGACAAACACCACAGTCCAAGAAATTCCAAAATGTCCTTATTTATTGAAACACAAAAAAATGTTGAGCGCTTTCATCTACACAATGTAGATTTCATCAGAACACTTAATAGTTCCATTCCTTCACTTTAAATACTTAAAAAAAACTTTAAAATACCCGCCCTATGAACCACCTGATCAATTATACAGTCAATTAAGTTTTAAAAGCATATAAACATTGCTGCACTCACTTCTTTATAATACATGTAAACCCACACTTTTTATACAATACTAAAAACTGTATATGTATGTAATAATATACATGAACAATTCATGTGTAACAATCTCAATACTACTGTTAAAACTACATCATAACAATTGTAAAATTCTAAGTAAAATAAAACGAATAAAATGTCCATAATAATACATGTTAATAGTATGTAAAATGTGTCTATTGAAATACTTGGTTTTATTTAATACTCTACAATGATAGTTAATTAGATGTGGATATATAAGAAAAATTGATAGTCATTGTTTCAACGTAGTTATTATTGTTAATTTCTTATGAGGGGCTTAGTGGGGATGTACTCATTAATACCTGGTGGGCAGGCCGCATTCAACCTAATCTGCCATTTGGTCTCTTTTTCCCCCAGAACAGCTTTAATGTCACACCCCCTAGGGTTACTCTTGACCACTTCAAGAATAGCAAATCTGAATGAATCACTACCGTCACTGTCTTCCAAATGTCTATACAGTGTGTTGTTCTTATCTTTCTTCTTAATACAATATAAGTGGTCATATATTCTATTGCGTAACCTTCTGTCTGTTTTTCCGACATAAAAACTAGGGCAGGAAGTACATTTCCCCAAATATACTACATGTTGGGTCTGACAGTTAGCTCTTTTGAAAAATATTCTACTTTTGATATTATTTTCCAAAACTGTGCTATCTACCTGTAAAATGAACGAACATTGATTACAGTGTCCACAGTGTTTGGTCCCAATTGTACCCTTGTTCCCAAAGTTTTGTCTGTTATTAGTCCTAATCTCAATCATTCTCTTGAGATTCATCCCTGTTTTGTAAAAAAGGTAGGTCTATCTCCTATTTTCTCACAAATCCCTTCATCACTAGTGAGTATATTCCAATTTCTGTCTAAGATGTTTCTGACTTCCCCCACATATTGTCCATATTCAAGTATACATGCCCTTTGAAATCTATCCCCTGATGGATTTGATTTGGGCTCATTATTTGGTATAAATTCTCTTCCCAAGAGTGGTGGATATTTATTTCCCCATTCATTAGTCACATATTCAATGACATCCTTGACCATGTGACTGGGGTATCCCCTTTGGCTGAATAAATTACCAATAAATTTCATTTTTTCAACCATATCTTCCCTTCTAGATGTCATTCTAGCCGCCCTTATACACTGCCCTTTCAAAATACTTTTTTTCTGTGTATAAGGGTGGTTGCTCGAATATTCCAGATAGGCATTACAAAATGTGTCTTTCCTATATATCTTAGACTGAAATGTTGTTCCATCACTAAAAATGAATGCATCTAGATAATTAATTCCTATCCTACTGGTATTGTATGTGAATTTCAAATAAGGGGTACTTCCATTGATATATTCCATAAATCGTTCCAAATTCTCCTCATTTCCTTTCCACAAAATGAACAAATCATCCAGATATGTCACATAACAAACTATTAGCTCCATCCATGGGGTATGTAAGATATATTCCTCCTCCCAATCCAATAGTACAAAATTGGAATATATGGGGGCACAAGCCACCCCCATAGCTACATCTGACATCTGTTTATAGTACTCTCCTTCAAAAAAAATGTAATTATTATCAAGTAGTATATTTATAAATTTGGATAGGAGGTCAATCTTATCCCATTCTAGTGCTTATAGAAGACTTTCATATCTGCATGATCTTGCCACAATTCCAGGACTTCATCCTTTCTTACTTTTTCCCATTTATCATCGTATTCTTTTAATCCCTTTGCCTATTTTTAAACGTTCATCATTCCCTTTTAACCAAATCCAAATATCTCTATGATCAGAAAAACCTGTTGTCAAAGCATTTTCTCAATTGCCAACATTTTATAATTTCTAATACCTTTATAACACGGTAATCTTTTTTTTCTTTGAAGTCTTAAGTTACAGTTGAAATCTCCTAATACAATTATCCCCATATTTATAGCAACATATTAAATTAAATTCTTAAAAATACCTTCTCTCTCTCATTTTGTCACATAAGCATAAATTGCAACAATTCTCAAAATGTTATAATTCCATCTTATATTAATAATGGTATTTCTTCCCAGGATAACCAAATTAGTATCTAAAACTTTTACCATATCCTTGTACAAGATAACTATCCCTGAACAAGTGGTTTGATATCTTTCTTCTTTAGTTAAAAATCTAGAATCTAGAACATTCATTGCTAAAATTTTACAAGTAGCAATATCTTAAGTTATCACTTCCCTTTCTTTTTTTCCTATACTATGACCGTCAATATTTTATTCTTTTTCTTTCCCATACCTTTTTACCAATCAACTTCATTTTTGTTTAACTACATTCCTCCCATATATAACATTTTCTCTTTTCACAATTGTTAATCAGATGATCAGATTTACCACAAAAATAAGTTTTTGGTTGACCTAAGTAATTCACCATATCTTTATCCCCCTCTATATTTGTAATGCTAGGAATGTGTTCAATATTTTCATTTTCTACATTTAAAATTACAAGGCAATCCCACTTCCCAGTCCATAAACCTCTTTTGTCATATTATAATTTTTAATATATCCTTTCATATCTTTAATAAATGTCCTTTTAAAAATCTGTTTGTCTACTTCATTTTTTTCTTGTTTATCTGAAAAAAAGTCCTTAAGATGTACCAATTCCAAGGGCAACAGTCTTTTTTTTTCATATACTATAAACTTCTTCTTCAATTGTCCATATTCAAAAATAATGTCACAGTAAATCTCTTTATTTATATGAATAAAAGTTCTTACCTCATTTGCTTTGGTTCCAAGAGGTGCAATTATTTCATCGCATATCTTGCATCTGTCCAATTTGGCATCCTCTTTTATCTATTCTTACTTTGAATGACTTCTTTTTTATTATAGAATTTTTCTTGTCTTCTTTTTCACTTCTGCTCTCCTATCGTCACCATTTCTGCTTACAACTTCTTTACTGTAGATTCTGCTCACTGACCATCCTCTTGCTGTATTCTGCCCATAATTTCGCCCCAGGAAACATATTTGCTGCTTTCTGGATCACTCATATCTGCCAAGTCCATAAGTAAATCAACCCACAACTCTCCCAGCTGGAGGGATGTAATAACACACCCTTGTGCTGAATCCTCTTTGCTGAAGAGATTTTGCTGGAAAAAAATCCTCTGACTCCATCACTGGTACAGGATTATTTTTTCCTTGCACCACAGCATGAAACGTCTGTGAAAGCTTTACTGCCTTCATATCATCACCACATGTTGAATTATCCTTTAAATGATCACCCAACTTTAACTCGCCATTACAGTTCTTGGCTACATTCCTCTTCTTCCTCATTTCGTTTCATCCTTCCATGTTGAGTGATTCACCATTAACTCATGAATCTACCTCTTTACCATTATTAAATGGGTCCATACTTTCTCCCACTTTCTCTGAGCTGCCTCTATGCTTGGACTAGAAACGATAAGTGCTACAAGTGATTTGCGTTCCCTTACACAAACAGTAGGGCAGGATCCTCGATGCCCTGGCCAAATTTCCCCTTGTAATATTAATATCACCTCAAGTGTCCCCTGAAAAGAGGTTATTAGCCTAGTGGGACTATTTTGGTGAACAAAAAGAAAAGAAAAATATAAATAATTATGCGTTTTAACCATGTTTCCATAGTAGCTAGTATATCAGGGGAGTGAACAGCTAGATATGCATATATGTCTTGGATTTTGTTTCATATACTTCTAACATTCATGTTTAGAAGCAGGAGTTTGGATGCAGAACTTGATGGAGAAGTAAATCTAGAAGCATTTTTGGTTGTGTCGGCTGGGTTTTACAATTGTTTAGTGTGTTCAGGGTGGGGTGAATCTCATTGATGAGTGTTTAGATGGAGTTATAACGTATAAAAGCTTAGAGACATTTACAGTTTTAAGCTTATGTTTTACTGTTATTTTTTATTTTTTTTTTTTGGTAAAGACTTTGACTTGATGCAAGAGGTCAGAGAAAGTAGAATCATAGAGGTAAGGTAAGATATTGTGTGAGATCTGAGGTGTGTTATGGTGTAGTAAATGTGGTTTATTAGTGGAAATATTTATCATTTTTGAAGTATGATTGCTAGTCACATCTATATCGCATAATCAAAGTTTTAAAACATCGAATCTGATATGGTCAAGACCATATCACCAAAGTTTTAAAACTTTGAATATATAAAAAAAAAATAAATTAATAAATAAAAAAACTTACCTAAACATTTCCCCCACATGAGGAGGCTGCTCCACCCACACCCCCCGTTACTTAAATATACCAACTCTGAGATCACACTGCAGTGCAGTAAAGGGAAATCTTCCCTTATGGAGATTTCCATTAAAATGTTTGATGTTTCAAAACTTCGATGATATGGTGCCGACCATATCAGTTTCGAAGTTTTGAAACTTTGACAAATCAATATAGATCCTTGCTAGTCAGTTGGGTTAATACAGTGAGTATTCAAACTAGAAACATATTTCATTGAAGCAATGTCAGTAGTGGTGATAATATAACTGGATTAGCTAGATTATGGGAATATGCTACAATTTTGAATACAGTACTATTTTTCTAGCTGATTATGCAGATGATGATGGAAGTTCAGAAGATTAAGATGTGCTGCTGGAAAAGAAAATTTCACTCTGGCACATTAGACTAATGCATTGGTGCTACAAATTTAAAAGTCTGTTAAAATAAAATGATTATGACAATGGATTTAGAGTTTTGTATGCAATATATGAATTGATACATTTTAAAATTTTGGTTATATATAACGCACATCTGCTTAGCTATAACTGTAAGTGATTAGCAAATTAATGAAAATGCATATGATTCTATCTAGACGTATTTAAACAATTTCTAATGCATGGGTCATTGTGATTGCACTCCAAAATTGGGAAAAGATTAATTAATTAATTTGTTAGGAATGTCTACAGCACTTAAGGATACTGGTAGCACTTTGTAGATCAGGTATCACAAAAGAGACAAAAAGTGGACAATGCTGGCCCATCAGAGAAGAGTGGCAGAATGTAAAACTGCTTTTAAAAGTTATTACAAGCTCAGATTGCGACACGTACAGACAGAAAGTGTGGCATGATTGTCTAACACCTTTTAAAAGTTGTTTACCTTCAGCCTGTAAAGCATTTAGTTTATGCCACTGTACCTCTCAACAATCACCGATTTTGCAGGACACCTATAATTTTGTTAAATTCCTGAAGATTACAATTAATCCATAATGCAAGACATTAGAGTTTTGCGCTTCTCATTGTTCAGATAATGCATGTAGAATCAAATTCTGCTGTTCGATTCCATTTCCAAGGAAATTAGGGGACTATTTAATACTGTCCCTGATCTTGATCCTTTGACCCCCCCCCAGACATTATTTATTTATTTTTTTTGGATTTATTCAGAATTTTAAGCTGTCTAAATGACAGTGCTTGCTAAGTGTTATACTGTACTCTGTGTTCTTTCAATTCCCCCTTTGTTTTCTCTGTAACTAGTAATATATGGAGCAGATAAAGCTCCATGTACTATAAAGAATTATGATCATGTCTCTGATCATAACCCGTTATTTTGAAATCTTGACATAGATGCCAAGATTCACCACTTGAGCTTTGGTCTTGAGGGGAGTTTCTTGCCATCCATGTCTTAAAACATATTAGACTAGTTATGATTGTAGAGCTGATTATAGTCCTCTCTAATTTACAAGAATTTCCAAATAAGTTTCTTCATAAAGAAAGTGAGAAAAAGCATTAAACTTGCCTGTTACAGAGCTGACTGCACATCACTATAATGTTTAGTTTTCTGGCCAAACCACACTTTATTCTAAATTAGCCTGATCATCATCATCATCAGCAGCAGCAGCCCCCTTTTTCCCATTTTTCTACATGAGGTCAGGGTGTCGTGTTAACTGTTGCCAACTCTCTCGATTTAGTGCCACACTCCTGCCTTCTTCAATACTCTTGCCTGACTGTCGCAGATATTTCACACAATCCATCCACCTCTTTGCTGGATGTCCTCGCTTCCTCTTACCTTCTTCCTGTCTGTCCCACATCTTCCTCAACAGATTGTTTTCTGCTTTTCTACACATGTGCCCAAACCACTGTAACCTGTTCTCTTTGATCTTTTCTGCAATTGGAGCAACTTTGGCTTCTGCTCTTATATCCTCATTTCTTCATCTGTCCCACAGTGTGCATCTTATCACCTTTCTCAGGCACTTCTTTTCCATCACTTCTGACCTCTTCAACTGTTCTGCCTTTACTGCCCAGGTTGCTGTACCATACAATAGTACTGGTTGCACCACTGTCTTCTACACCTTACTTTTCAACTTCTTTGGCATTCTTCTGTCATGGACTACATGTGATGTTCTATGGCAGTTGGCTACAGCCCCTCTGATTCTAGCTTTGACCTCTCCATTCAGATTACCCTTCTCCTCAACTACTTTTAACAAATACTTGAAGCAGTTTACCTGTTCCACTATCTTCCCTTCTATCTCTATTTTCAGCTTCTTCTAATTCGCCGAATTTGCTGCCATTACCACCATCTTATCTGTGCTTAGTTTCATCCCATGTGCCTTCAGATTTGCATTCCATTCACGTATCCTTTGCTGAAGTTCTAGGTCAGAGTCTATCTGTACTGCCACATCATCTGCATACAGCAGCGTTGTTGATCCGTCCCCTCTGACCTGTTTGCAAATGTAGTCCATCACCAGTATGAACAGCAGTGGGCTCATAACTGAACCCTGATGTACAGCCATACCCACTGGGAAACCCTCTGTGAGGCCAAACACTGTTCACACTTGAGTCATTGGGTCCTTGTGCATAGCCTGGACTAATTCTACCAATGTTTCTGGGACTTCAAACCATCACAGTACTGCCCAGATCAGCTTTCTTGGGACCTTGTCATATGCTTTCTCCAAGTCTAGGAATCCCCAGTTGGACTCTCTCCTCATCTCTAGCTTTTTCTCAAGTATCTGTCTCAATGCAAACATCAGGTCACTTGTGTTGTATCCTGATCTGAATCCAAACTGCTCGTCTCCCATCTTACATTCTACTACTCTGGGTATCTGTTTATCAATCACCCTCTTCAGAACATTCATGCAATGTGATAGGAGTTTGATGCCTCTGTACTGCCCACAGTTGTGGATGTCTCCTTTGTTCTTGTACACTGGCATGAGTATGCTTATTCTCCAGTCATCTGGGATACGTCTTTCTCTCCACACTGTTATTAGTACCCTCGGGAGCCATTTCTCCCCTATCTCACCCAGCATCTTTATCATAGCTGCTGTGACCTCACCAGAGCCTGCTGCTTTCCCTGACTTCATCTTCCTTAGTGCTGTTCTTACTTCTTCTAGGATGGGCTCTTCTTCTTCTCTCATTGTAGGCTTTTTCTAGGGCAGTACAGTTTCTGTGGGGTTTTCTTCATTCAGAAGCTTCTGGAAATACTCCTTTCTTCTGCCTTTGATGTAATCTGGGCTGGTGAGCAGGTTGTTGCTGGCATCCCTTATGAAGGCTGTCTGACTATCTTCTTTATCTTTCTGTCTTTGCCTTGCAACTCGATATAGTTTCTTTGTGCCCTTTACTGAGTCACTTTCCAGACGTTGGTACAGTGCCTCTGATGCCCTATTCTTTGCTATTGCAACTTCTTTCTTTTCATCTTTGAAATTAGCTTGATCACAGTGTTAATTTATGCACCAACCACTCGGCTGGATTCTAAAATGAATGAGGTAGCATAGTGGGCAGCCTTTATCATCCAGCAATGCTACTGTGCAGGATAACAAATTCAGCTCCTACTTGGCATCTATTTCTGAGAGGGAAAGGCTAATATCAAGGGCATTTGGCTGACCATGTTCACAGATGACTGCAAACTGGGAGCTGTCAAAGATTTGGGTCTATATTATATACTCAAAGTTTCAAAACTGCGAATCTCATATGATCGGCACCATATGAGTGAAGTTTGAAACATCGAATATATATTAAAAAATAAAAAAAGAAAAAAAAAAGAAAAACTTACCTAAACACTCCCCACACCCCTGCTACTTAAATATATCAAGTCCGAGATCGCACTTCAGTGCAGAAAAGGGAAATCTTCCAATTCTGCGCCGTACAGAGCCATTTGTTTTAACCTATGAACTTGTAAAAGTTCTATCATATGGTGTCGACCATGTGACTTTCAAACTTTTACAAGTTTGATGTTATAATAGGAACTCAAAGATTTCAGCCCATGACACAAATAACTTATAAGGGGATCTAACACAGGCCAATGACAGTGCCAAAATCACAGAATAAAACTCAATGCCAAGAATTATACTATAGTGCCTTTTGGGAAAACTGCACCCAGACAACTTACTCCATTGATAAGTCACCCCTAAGAGTATACCCTGTAGTCAGTGATCTGGGAACATATATAGACAATAATCTGGCCTTTTTCCAACATGTGGCCAAGTTAGTGAGAAAATCATTCCATTACTCCTAACTTATATATAAAGGCATGGCATCCAGGTCCAAGAAAGTCATAGTGCCACTTTATTCAGCCCTTACCAGAACCATCATCAAGTGTAATGCCCCCTTCAGCATGTACCTGGCAAGACATATATAACAGTTGGATACCTTTACAGATTGCATTAAAGCTCTGTCTCTATTCTCAGTCTCCTAAAGGTTACTGACAGGTGATCTATGCCTGGCATACAAGGCATCCTTGGATCCAGTCTGATGGACCTTTTGCACATCCACAAAATGATCAGCAGCATTAAATCCAAGTATTTAAATGTTGCTTGCAACATAAATAGGCCATGTTTGCTAAACAGATACATGTCTCACAAGATCCCCATTCTCAGGAATAGGCTCCATATCCATCTGAAGCAGAATGCATCCTTAACTAGATTTGTGTAACCTTGAACAATGGATAGGAAATAAGAAATGTATCCTATGTCTGGCCCCCATG
Organism: Protopterus annectens; assembly: GCF_019279795.1. NCBI lineage: Eukaryota > Metazoa > Chordata > Ceratodontiformes > Protopteridae > Protopterus > Protopterus annectens. Next base: position 198,529,362 of record NC_056729.1, on the reverse strand, counting down.
TCTCTGATAGACAGTGACAGACAGTAACTATGCCAAAACAAACACATATATTCCTGTATAACCTTTAAAAATGTCCTAATTAACATACCCCTCCTAATAAATTGCCATGAATAGGGGCACAATTTGGTTGGGTTGTGCAGTTAGGCGTATAAAGGCCATGGTGGTCATCAGCATAATATGTGCCTATGAACCTAAACAACATCAAACTTTCTGTAAAGCCGCAGATAGCATTGTCCTTACCTAAACCTAATGTTTACAGTTGGACTGGAGAGTATGGTTAGGTTTTGACAAGATTCTGTTTGTATAAAGCACACTATCCATATGCCATCCATAATCATATGGATGGGATTAATGCTGGGTTAAATAAGACTAGTTATCCAACCGTTACCATAATGCTAGTACAAAATGTAACTCTAGCCATTATACCTGGGCTTTCAATTAAATTAAGTATGGGATTTGCTAAGAGGTAATGCCAGTAACAACCTTTAGCCCAATATCAATTGTTAATCTAAATTGCAATACATTAAATAAATGTCTGGATCAGGGTTATAGAGAGGGTGGGCTATGGTTAGGGCTACAATAAGCCTGAGTTAGTATTAGAGTTGCACTTAACAAAACGGTGCCAATAATATCACCCCTAGTCCTAACCCTATCATTATTCATATAGTCATATCTTTGTTAGTTTCTGAGCTTAATGTAATTTTAACACTAATGTAATCCATAACCTTAATCTTTACAAATATAACAATATGTAACTTGGGCTTAGTACTATGATCAAACTCACAGCTTGACTATCATAAAATGTATGGCCTAACATAATTTAGACAACAATCTTTCAGTTACATGTTGAACAATGTAATGGCCACACATTGAAGCAATCAGAACATAATGCAGAACATATCAGAAGGGTGCATGGCCAAGAAGACCTCATAATAGCAGCATATGTAAACAGCTTTGCAACTAAATAATTTTTTACACAGATTTATCAACCTGAGCTACATTTTTGAAGGACATTTTATTTGAAAACAACTAACAAAATGACAGTGAATATGAAGCTTCAAGAAAATCTTTGAATTCTTTAATTTTCTTGTCAGAATTCAATTTAAATATCCATCAACAAGAAAACTCAATATGAGACACAGAAATGTCAGCTTAAACTATTCTACAGTGAAGAAATTAAGACTTCAGTGGCAAGTATTCAGTACACCTGTATAAAAAGGAACAGACTATGCATCAAAAAATCGACACTATTAAGGAGGATTGTATGAAACAAAGTTACCTAATAGAAAATCTAGTAAAAAAACAAAGTGCCCAGATAAATGGTATGTAGGATGCTTTGATAGACATTGACTGGAGAATGTCATAAGGTGAAAGTCAAAATCATTTCTTACTAAAACAAAATAACTAGCTGCTAGATAAAATATTTTGCACTGGGAAAAGTATATATTGAAATAACATCAGAATTTATACCATACCTAAAAAATATGAAGGTGAGAATTATCTTTTTGAAACCTTGGCTATAATAAACTTTACATTTACCTAAATGTCTCTCTTTTGGAATTGAAAATCCTCATAGATCCTTTATATACCTTCCCATAAAGAAAATCTCTCCTCAGTGATCTGTAATCATCATGTCATTATTTTTTATCATGACTACTTCACTAGGGCTGTCAGTAAAAGAAAGTCATATCTCCTATTAATAAAGGAATTTTAAAAATAATCAAACAGAAGATTACTTATTATAGTTGACAAAAAGAGAGAAACAGAACTATTATGAAATGAAATATAGTAGCAAATGGCAGAAAAACGATGTAGGCAGACAGCAATTAAGGAGAGAAAGGGAATTGTAATAAAAACAGACAGTCCCCAGGATTCAATAAATTGGGTACAGGGCCATGAAGTGTTGTCAGTAGCACACACTGCATATTGATGATGCACATCCCTCCTAACTGAGGTTGAGGGGTGTGTCTCAGTTGCATTTGCAGCAAAACTTCATAGAAGAGCACAGATAATGGATCGTGTAAGCATCAATGGTCGTCCCTCATCATGCACCACCAGAAGAGTATGCAGTCAATCCATCCATCCTGAATGACTATCTGAAATCCACAGATCTTATCCAATCTTGTGCCCATTTTTTTTTTTTTATATTCGCTCAACTTGCCAATGTGCTTGTTGATTCTTGCCAGGTTTGTGCAGCAGGCCCACCCATGTACCACACATGATCCAGACATCTAAAAATAGGAACAACATGCTTTCAATACATAGAACTGTACAATGCTGTGCATCTGGCAGACCCACTAAGTTGAGCCGTGCTACGGTCATACCTTGGAGTGAATAATAAGTAGTAAAATTACATTGATGATATAAAACAAAACGTACCCAAAAAGGGTAAAAACTAGTAAAAATAAAGAATAAAACAGACGTGAAATCCACTTCTCAATTTATTCAAAGTGCTCTTAAAAACTAAGCGCTTTCACCATAAACAAATGGCTTCTTCAGAGTTAATAAGAGACATAAACCATTCATACATTTATACAAATAGGACCATCTCATTCCACCAATCACTTCTCCTTACTCCTAAATAGTTAATTAATTAATTAATTAAATTAATTAAATTATATATTCTTGACTGGCGTCCATGTTTAAAAATGTGTATACCTACATACAATACAAATAGTTTGTGTATACAAATATATTTATAAATATTATATTGAATTACACTCTTAAAAATGACACAATGATATATAATTCAAAGGGATATAATCCAAAAATATATACATATACATATATAATGTGTTGTTATAAAACAATAAAACATCAAAACATTAATAATATATGTATTGGTAATACAAAATACACTAAACTTTATTGGTCCTTTGTTTCAACACTGGCATCATAGATATATTGTCATTCAAGCCAGGTGAACAAGTTGCATTTAAAATAATTTGCCATTTATATTCCAGTTTTTCTACTCTAAGTTTGTCATCACCCTCTCTTTCATTTGGAAACACTCTGTCAACCACAAAGAAGATAAACTTCTTGTAGTTGAAACAGGAGGTACTGTGTGTATATAGGGCATTGTGTATATCTGTGTTCTTAATAGCCCTAAAATGCTCTGCTATTCTATCTTTTAATCTACGTATCTATGATGCCAGAGTTGAAACAAAGGGCAAATGAAGTTTAATGTATGTTGTATTACCAATACATATATTATTACTGTTTTGTTGTTTTGTTTTATAACAACACATTATATATGTATATATTTTTGGATTACATCCTTTTGAATTATATATCATTGTGTCACTTAGGAGTATAATTCAGTATATAATATTTATAAATATATGTGTATACACAAACTATTTGTATTGTATGTAGGTATATACGTTTTTAAACATGGAGGCCAGTTAGGAATATATAATTTAATTAATTAATTAATTAATTAATTAAATAATTAATTAATTAACTAACTATTTATGAGTAGGGAGAAGTTATTGGTGGAATAAGATGATCCTATTTGTATAAATGCATGAATGGTTTATGGCTTTCATTAACTCTGAAGAAGCCATTTGTTTATGGTGAAAGCGCTTAGTTTTTTAAGAGCACTTTGAATAAATTGAGAAGTGGATTTCTCATCTGTTTTATTATTTATTTTTACTATTTTTACCCTTTTTGGGTACGTTTTGTTTTATCACTGTGTTTGTGTATTTAACAGCTGGTTTTCCACTTCTACACAATTTCGTAGCGTGCTACCATGTTATAAAAGCAGTTGTTTCTGAATTAAGTGTTTCCGTGCAGAGACTAACAGCTCTGTTGACCCAGAAGGAGGGTAGTTGGGTAGCACGAGCTATGTTGACGGATTCTCAGGTTGAGTTCTTCACTCTCCACTCACCACCATTGCTGGAGGAGGTTAACAATGTAAACACCGAGGGTGATGCAGCCCGACTGGAGGTTAGAGACATCCAGGAATGGCTTCATACACCAGAGTTTGACTTCTCGGACTTGAATGAGGAGTGAAGGGAAATACTTTTGTTTGAGAACCAGTTTGAGGGAATTTCTTGGAAATATAGGGGCCTACAGTTAGACAACATGTATCTTATGAAATCACTATCATTGAAACAGGTGCCTAAAGGCCTCAGAATTTGGAAGCTACTGATGGGAATTGACAGCAGATCCTCGGCATTTAAGGAACTAGTGGATCTATTTAACAACACTGACCTAGAGATGTTGGACATTATAGTTAAAAACAATCAGAATAAGTTGGCCTTACTTGAAAAAGAGATAATTTCTTTAAATGAGAGTATAATTAATGATTTATTGTTTTTTCAATATGCCAACAACTATCGCACTGCATTAAATAACATAGATCAGTTTGTTAACAAAAATGTTAAAACAAAGATTAAAAAACTTACAAGGGACATTAGCGAGTATAAAAACAATTTAGCATACTCAATTGGTATAGCTAAGATTAATGTGAACAACTGTAATGTGAAAAGAGGGGAATGGGCCAACAGAGACAACACTGGAATGGGTATAGACAATTTGAATGATAGTATGAATGAACAGTATGACAAACAACTTTTTTTAGACCAGTCTCCACAATTGAGGAGATCAGAACGCTTGATGAACAAGAGGGGAGGGGGTCAAGTAAACCAAGAACACGGGGCACAAGAGCAGCAACAATGGAAAAAACACTTTCACAGCAGGAAATAACAGTGGTCGAACAACAACAGAAAGAGACACTGATTGTGTGTAACTGTGACTGCCAGACAAGGGCAGAGGGTTTAGACTGTGTGTTAGACAATTCACTTTTGCACTTTGAAACTCAGAATGAGATGGCTGTCTGTAATATTGTAAAAAAGCTGGTTTTACAATTTATAATTTCAGTGCCTTAGAAATTAAAGATGTGCACCATAATTTATTGTGCAAGGGCTTTACTTTTGTTCCTACATTTTTTTTAAATATTGTAGATGTGTACACAAATTTAAAACTATTTACAAGATAATTGAATTTGTCATTATTTTTCATTGATCAGAGTGTTGAAAAACGTTTGTTACCACCAACATTTAAACGGAAGAGTACATTTATACCACCTGTTCAGAAAGAAGTACTGATATTTGAAAAACTGTGTGTTAATGAAATCAGAAGACTAATGAGGAAAAAGGGCAGTATTGGTAACTATGACAACCTCAGAACAGAGGAAAGAAATGCATTATTTGAATTGGCTAACAACAGTGAGATTAGGATAATGAAGCCTGACAAGGGTGTGGGGTTGCCATTATGTCCCACTTTGATTATGTAGCCAAAATGCAAGAAATTTTAGATGATTGTACCATGTACCAGAGGGTTTTTAAAAATGAGCTGAACATTGCTTATCATAAAATAGACTTGTTTAATTTAAATGCATTATTTCAAGGGGCAATACAGGAAAGCTAATTTAACTTTCTTAATGTTGAACACCCAGTCACACCTGTTGTATTTGGTATTCCCAAAATCCACAAAAATTTAGAAACCCCCCCATTTCAGGCCCATTGTGGTAGCAAAGGGCTCGAAAACTGAGCCTATGGCAGCTTATGTGGACAAGGGAATACAGCAGGTTGTGACTGGTGTTGGACATATATTAAAAGATTCTTGGCACTGTCATGAAAGTTTAGGCACCTTAAACAAGGAGGATAACAATTGGTCCTTCCTCACAATAGCTGTGGTAAATCTTTTTTCAGTTATTCCACATGAGGAGGGCATAAAATCTTTTAGTGAGAGCCTGGTGAAAAGCAAACAGTTGAATGGAGTAAAACTTAACTGTGATGGGAGCAAAATTTGACCCTGGGTTTGCTAATTTAGTGCTTCTCCACTGGGAAGAAATGTTTGTCTTTCAATCTCCTTTTAAGGACCAAATAGTTACATACAACTGTTTCTTAGATGAGATGCCAGTTTTGTGGAGAGGTAATGAAAAGGAAGCTGAATAGTTTGTAAGACATTTAAATACTACTACACCATTTTTCACATTCACCAGTAATTGGAAGAGAGAGACAATAGAGTTTTTGGATATCAATCTCACCCAAATATTAGAAGGCTTACAAAGCAATATCTTTAGAAAAGAAACATATAGTAATTCACTACTTCATTACCAAAGTTGTCACCCATTCCATCAATGAAAAAGTATTATTAAGGGCCAAATGGTAAGGTTGTCATAACTAATTAGTAACAACCAAACTTATCAGTAAGCGATATATACCTTGATAGGTATATTTTTGGAGAGAGGTTACCCTTTGAAGTTACTTGTTAAGGTGCGTAACGAAGTGTTAAGGAGAAGAAGTACCTCGTTTCCCCCTATTTTATGTGGAGGTAATCAATGCCCCCAGAAAAAAGCCAAACCTTACGATTCTGAAGCCTTGATTTTGAGATATAACCATCAAACATCAGCAATATTAGAAATTGTTAGGAGGACATGGGATACAAGTTTTGATACTGAAATGAAGGATAGATTGGGACAAATACCAAGAGTGTTTTTTTATAAAGGAAAAAATATTAAGAGCATTTTGGAAAGGCCAATTTTTAAAGCTACATGTTCAAGAATGTATAAATGTGGAGCATGTAGATACTGTAAGTTTATAAAGGATGGGCCTTATGTGACAGTATCTGGCTACAATAGGGAGATATCATGTCCAGGCAGATGTATTTGTAATTCCAACATGTTGGTTTATTTAGCCACTTGTACTACCTGCCCAGGATTCTATGTAGGAAAATCGATACATAGATTAAAAGCTAGACTAGCAGAGCATCTTGTGGCTATTAAGAATAGAGATATACACAATGCCCTATACGCACACATTACCACCTGTTACAACTACAAGAAATTTATCTTCTTTGTGGTTGACAGAGTGTTTCTAAATGAAAGAGGGGGTGATTACAAACTTAGAGTAGAAAAACTGGAATATAAATGGCAAATTATTTTAATTGCAACTTGTTCACCTGGTTTGAATGCCAATATATATATATCTATGATGCCAGTGTTGAAACAAAGGGCAAATTAAGTTTAGTGTATGTTGTATTAACAATGCATATATTATTAATGTTTTGATGTTTTATTGTTTTATAACACATTATATATGTATATATTTTTGGATTACATCCCTTTGAATTTTATATCGTGTCATTTTTAGGAGTGTAATTCAATATATTTATAAATATATTTGTATACACAAACTATTTGTATTGCATGTAGGTATATACATTTTTAAACATGGAGGCCAGTTAGGAATATATAATTTAATTAATTTAATTAATTAATTAACTATTTATGAGTAGGGAGAAGTGATTGGTGGAATGAAATGTTCCTATTTCTATAAATGTGTGAATGGTTTATGGCTCTTATTAACTCTGAAGAAGCCATTTGTTTATGGTGAAAGCCATTAATTTTTTAAGATCACTTTGAATAAATTGAGAAGTGGATTTCTCGTCAATTTTATTCTGTATTTTTACATTGATGATATCACTACCCTCATGGCAACATGAGATAAGTGTTATATTAAAGTTTTAGACTACCCGTGGAAGAGTCTTGGTGATGCTCTTTGCCAGTATATTTGAAGAAGGTGCACAGTGCTTAGCATTGCACAAATATTTCTTGATTATGCATATATTTATGCAATGCAGGGTTTGCACAACATTATGTGGCATGCACCATTTTCAAATATATAAAATTCTAGACTGTGCGCACTCTCAGTAAGTGCAAATGGTAGGAAACCACTGTATTTTTAAAGGGGAAATACTGGGAATTAAACTTTATACATTGAGGTTTGACTTGTGCAGCAAAGTCTGGTACAGGTGAAGGTATGCACTTTAGAGCACAGCACTGGGGAGTCCAGGAGAGCAAGATTTTATTGGGGTCTTGGTTAGGGATCATGGCCCATGCCTGTTGCAGGAGGACTATACTGACACACAATGCAAAGTGGAAGCCTGGGATAGTTTGCCAAGGGCACTTACCAGTGAGACTGGTATCCCACGCACCAGTGAACAGTGCCATCACCACTATGATGACCTCTGTAGGAGAAAGAGGGATACCCTTGACCAGTGGATTGCTCCCTGGTGATGTGTAAGTATGATTTACATGTATTACCTGAAAATACTCAAGCTGGCTATGATAAACACTGTTATTCATAATTGCTTTTGCTTCTCCTTTTTCCACAGCTGCAGAAGATGGCACGTTGAATGTAAGGTCCCATGCTAGGCAACTGGAGAGGATGAGACAACCATGTGGTAAGCAAGAATACTTATATAAAGCACTCTTATTGCAGTCTTAACAGTTATAGTTGGATTAGTTGTTATATCATACTGTATGTTTTTGGAAATGCATATCTGTATAGTACCTTTCAATACGACTTCTATCTACTGAAACTCCACATTTAAGAATCACTGCTTTGCTCTCGTCATTGCAGGATTCATGGTTGCCTGGCAAGTACTTTATTTAGAGCTCAATAAATAAATGAGTGTTGAAAAGTTATGTTAAACAACTCTTATGCAACTATCCATTGGTGTAATAACAACATTTGAAATATGTTCATACATAGGGGTCCTTTTACACCCAATATTTTATGATATTTCCTGATATCCTGCTGTAAAAGGTGGAGAGGTGTGGTCTGAAATGCAAAGTAACAGTTGCACATCCCCAGATAACAGTGCCCATGAGTATATAAACTGTAAAATGACAGAGTGTTTGCATTATGTTGTTTTCAAATGGAAAAGTACAGTATTACAATAGACACTGCTTCTGGCTAGTAATTCCACACTCCCCAAATATAAAACTCATCTGATTAAAATACTGTATTAGCTTTTCATCAATATAATTATAGTACTGTTATGTAAGGATCAGTATAGCATTTGAAGTGCAGACCTCCAGACCTGTGCCTGCAATGGTCTGCTATCAAGTGTAAGCAGTGTGCATGTAGTCCAAGTCATACAGGGATTTATTAGCAGTTGTAATTGTTTAAAACAGACTGTAACAGAAGACAATAAAGTTATTTTTGAAAACTTGCATAATGTGTGAAGTTGATAATGTTTTTCTTTTTTCTCTTACGCCAGTCCTTATCTTCTTTTTATGTATTACTTATTTTTATTGTGATTTATTTATTTTATTATTATTATTATTATTATTATTATTATTATTATTATTATTATTATTATTATTATTATATTATTTCTTTAATCATATTTTGCCTTGTATCATTCTTAATATTTCTTATTTTCTGTTTATTATGTATAATTTTATCTTCTGTTTATTTTAAATTTCATTATGTATCATTCTGTTTCCATTAATATTATTTACATTTGTTATAATTGTCTGTTATATTTTTTTCTTTTTGCAAAATCTTTGATTAATTTTGTTCCATGTTTTTTTTTCATATTGTTTTTTATTTTTTCTTTGTGTTAATACTACAGCACAGCAAGGTAGGCCGGTTCCTGGTGATCCACCTATGCTTGCTCCACCGGCTGCTGCACCAAGGCCCAGCACTTCTGGGCTGGCATCTGTTGACTCCCCCCAGCTGCCCCTTCCCTACCTGGACCCTCAGGTAGATCTGCCCCAGGGCCAGGTGTGTTGTCCCCTCTGGGAGCAGAAGCAGAAAGGGTGCTTACATTACCCATGCGGATTTGCCAGATGTGGTGTATAGGACTGTGCACCAGACTTTGGGCACACACTTATGCCAGATGGAGAATGTGCTGTCCATCCTTGTATGGCAGACAGACCTTAGGCCAAGATGCCGGCCACTACAGGCAGCTACACAGTGATGGAACAGTGCTGACAGTCCAGTGGGTAAAGACTTGAGTCCCACTGTTACAGTGCTGACATCCATGAGACCACGATTCTACCAATCCCATCCCAACCAAGGTGCTCTCCCCCTCTTGTGTCCTTCACTGACTATGTCCTTGTCTTGTATGATTTGTCTGTCTGCAAATGCTTCCTCAGCTTCCCAACTTGCCTACCCCAAATGTCCCTATGTTCCTCACTCAACATTCCACTTTATCCTTTAAAAAAAATAAATAAATAAAAAGGGCATCTGCCCCCCCCCCCAAAAAAAAAAAAATTCTTCCCATACATAACTGTCCATTTCACAGATGTGTCTACTTGACATATCTAATTTGTTCCAATTGGCTTCACAATGTAATTATGTTGTTGTCACCCCTCTCTCTGGAGGTGACAGTCCAAATACAGCTTAAAATATGTCATGTGCCCAGTTGTTACTGTTGAAGAAATGGATAGCTATGGTTCTTCCCTGCAGTCTTCCTGCACATTCCTACCTTACTTTGTTTTCCCCACTGCTTGCTACCCATTTCACCACTTTCCTATTGTTAAAGTGCAGTTTAAAATGTCATAAATAACATTAATTACCTTTAGTCTTGAGTCAAGAATGGCTCTTCAGGATGTGTAAAACATTTTCTTTTTATTTAAATCAACATATGTAGCGGTGGGAGACCACTCTTCCCAATTTAAAAATCAGTCTCTCAAAGTAGTAAAAATACACAGTATTTACTTCCCTTTTTTGTCAGTATCATGCATGCAGAATACTGATGTTGGCCAATAGGATCTCTGCAGACCCTCATGCTTCTCACTTAGTGCTGCACGTGAACACTTAACAATCATGTTTTTAGTACCAATAATGTTTTAGAAAAACACAGGCCACCTGGCTTGTTAATCAGTCTTGTTTTTCTCAACCTTGTATATTCCAGTACCAGTAACATTATAACTCACCAACATTCCTTGTAACTACCCATCCCAGCACTGGAAGGTCAGAGCTTACATACAGTGTGTTCTTTCTTGCTTTCAGAGACCAGTCTTCATAACATCCCTTAACCCTTTGGCACTTTATTTACCTTCAGTCTGTTAATACACTTGCAGCTTGATATTAGAATGCAGTTGTGAGGCACTCAGAACTACAATAAGTATATGTGGTTTGCATAACTATGTACCTATACTACATATGATTGTTAACATGAACAAATATTAAATAATTCATGAAACATATTTGTGAAGAAATTGTAATTCTATATGCATTTTGTGTAAAATAATCATGAGAGATGCATTTTTCTCTAATGGTTATCATCCCCTTTTCCTTTCTTTTCTTTAAAGAATTATTGCATGATGGTGTGCAATGTGCATCATCGCTAAGCAATTTTAAGTGGCACCAGTATATGGAAATATGTATATATATATATATATATATATATATATATATATATATATTTATAAAACTATAATACACACTTGTAAAAGTTATACTGGTGCCCTATTTTGAGCCCGGTGCCATTGGACTTCCACAACAATGCACGGATCTGTCAATCCATAGCGTCAGTTAATGAGCAACTGTATGCTAAACAATGAATAGTAATTGTCATATTTTCCCAATTAAGCATATTTGCACAATGCTGAACATAGCACAGCATCACTCAACAACATATGAATTCAATATTATGCAGTTTCCTTTACTAGCAGCTATAAAACATATGTGGGGACATATGTAGAGTGTTAGACTGGAGTGCAGATGGTTCAGGGGTTTTAATCCAGGGCCTGCATACTTTATTTTTATTATTGTCAGACTGTCACAATTGAACTCAAGATGGAACTGTACTTTTTGTCACTTACTGTTTTCATAGATTTGCAGAAGGTGCACTTCAGTTACCATCTCGCAAATCAATGTAGTTCCTTTAAAGTGTGTATGCGATACTAAGCAGCAAGCACCTTCACAAATGTATCCCAATTTCTACATTAATGCTACTGGCAGTAAACACATGCTGTTTCATGTATAATGCTTTATGTCCTGTTGCAATGTAACTATTAGAATCTTCTCCCTGCTTTCTCTGTGACAGCTTCCCCATTTATTGTGACTTATGCCATGTCTGCAGGCTGGTGCACACCGTACACGAACATGAAGATCTGATAACACATAAAACATGGACGCTAGGACCATAGGCTTCAACACAAAGTAAAATATCCGTGTTTTAACACACAGGGCCACACAGTAAGTTGAGTATCAACTAATGTAAAGCATAATTGCCACAAACAGTTAACTGGTATGTACCCATACCTATATAAGCACCTTTTGCTTCATTAAGTGTTATGTGGGGTGTTGTCATTATTTAGTTCATTAAAACATGACCCTGCTTCACATTTAGGGACCAGATGTTACCTGGTTAAAAATAGCATCATGTAATTCTTTCATCTGTTTTTTTGCACATGTGTTGACAGTTTGGAATAATGGTATACGACAGCATATTCTTTTCACATTTAAGTGTTTATGTGTAATGCATACCAGTGAGTGGAAAATTCTTACAAAATAAATGAATAAGCTCCTGTATGTCACTGCCGCTGTGATGCGATGATGCACATCACTCACCATCATGTAATAATTCTGCAAACTGGGAGCCATTATTGAATCCTCAAATGATGTGGATACTCTACAAAAGGGTCTTACAGAAACAGATGCTTGGTGCCAGAGCTGTGGGCTCAAGCTCAACGCCAAGAAATGTATAGTTATCCCCTTTGGGAAAAAACATGTACCCATGAATTACCATATAGGTGGCAGTACACTTAATACCAAAAGTGTGATAAGAGACTTAGGGACACAGGTGGACAGTGGTCTCACCTTCAATAACTACATAGTCACAACAGTCAGGAAATCCTTCTATGTGACACACCTCATCACTAAGGGCTTTTCATCCAGAAAAAAAGGAGGTCATTGTCCCACTGTACTCATCCCTCGTTAGACCCATTATAGAATACAGTGCCCCATTTGTTATGTACCTCCCAAGACATCTGCAACAACTGGAAAGGTTGCAGAAATACCTCACTAAAAGAATCACAGGCCTAAAGCAGATGCCTTATGCTGACCGCCTTAAAAAAACTCCAGCTATACTCTGTTGCATATCATCTACTCCGAGGTGATCTTTGCTTAACATACAAGGCCATGTCAAACCCAGAGCTGTTGGACATGCTACACTTAAAGAAATGCCAATCCCTCAGAGCCACACGCTCCAGGGATCTAAACCTTGTCATCACAATAAACAGAATATGCTGGAGGGATAGGTTCCTGACCCAGAGACTCCCCAGACTCTGGAATAGACTGCCCATGCATGTCAAGCAGAGTGCCTCCTTGGCCCTCTTCAAAAAGAACCTTGACGACTGGATGGGAGAGAGGAATTCACCCCAGGGATCACATCAGTCACCCTGCTAAACAGGGGTCCAGGGAAGTAAATAGTGTGGGAAGAAATAGCCAGGGAATTGTTATGGCTTGGCTTGTATAGACCCTAGGGCTGATAGCCTAGTACCAACCTATGAACCTATGTTACCTGACACACCCATCTGATGTCATCAACATCCATGGAAAGCATAAACACTGTGTAGGAGCTTACACAGAGTGAACAGCCCTACTTGGTCCCTGCTTTTTGTGATTCAACAAATTCACTGCTTTGGTGCATCATTTACATGATACTTGTGCTGACAAACTGGAAACTGCATCAATACTAGCCATGTAAGCTGGGAAGCAGCATGGGAGCACAGACATAAAGACATAATTGCAGGGTATTACTGTACCTGTTTGTGACAATACATCATCCCATTCTTTTAAATTACATTTTTATAAATAATTTTCAAAGGTTTTGCATGTAGCGGCACATTGTGCAAGTTGGTGGTAAAATTAAAATTATAATATTTATAGTGATGCGACACACATCACTGATTCTTTTGGACTTCCTCAGCCATTGCATGCATGTTTTTACTTTTTCATGGGCATTCTGTCCATATTTCTGGACTTCTGCATGCCCTTGCTTCCATGTAGGGTCCACTCCTGTACATGGAAAGATTTCGTGCATACTTCTAACATGGACACAGAGCCTACATGGTTGTGTTTAGGGTTGTTGGATCATTCCTCCATGTCAGTTTTCTTCATTAGCATAACATTTGGCTACTAATCTGGAAATTTGCATCTCACAAAGCTTTCCATTGGTGCTGGTTAATGTGCGTGATTGCTCACTGCTACACAGACTTTACTGAGTCGAAAATTCACTATACCTATGTTCGCATCACACAACAACATGAACAGAGTAAAAATTACTGTGTACCCTTTATTGAGTTTGCACCAGTAAGTAAAATTGTCTTTGGTGGAACAGGTGAAAGGAGGTAATAGATGTAATGAATGGAGGAATAAGAGATGGGAGTAATTTATGCTGGAGGAAACAGTAGTCGCTAATCCAGTTGTTGAAAATCTGCAATATGATCAAGAATTTAAAATGAGGGGATTTTATAGTTTCACAACATGAGGATGGGAGAGGGTTCCAGAGAATGGATATGAGGGATGGGCACTATTAGAGTTGTAAAAATGGTTTATTAGAGCAAAGCATTTGCTAATGGATCTGATCATTCTTGGGGTGAGTATCAGAACATGCACAAAGCTAGTGAGATACAGATGCCAGACTTTTGCAAGATATTTTATGTTTGTATTAATTGGATACTTTTGAGGATATTAGGGAATTCTGGCAATTTAAGATATTTATCTGCAATACAAGAGTGAGTTTGTGTGGTAGATAGTCAGAAAATTTAGCAATGTTGTGACAGGTCTGGTCTAGTTTTGAAATTAGTTAAGAGTGGAAATTAATAAATAAAGATTGAAAAGATATATAGGAAGGTAGGATAAGAGTTTAAGATAACATGTTTTCTAATGGAATTTGTAAGAAAATATTGTCTACAGCAGACTTAGCTTTTGACTTTTTTTAATCACATGAAGGATGTAGAAATCAAATTTCAGATTAATGTAAATTGTGAGTCCAAGTTTTGTATGGGGAAAACTTTCAATAGGAGTATTATTATTGAATGTAGTAGAACATATGATAGGGGATTATGATATATTTTATTGGTAAATGGCATGAGTTTAGACTTTTTGGCATTTAAATTAGAGTCAATGTTTTGAACCAAGATTTGCTTAAGGAGAAAGATGAAATTGGTAGTGGAATGAAGTTGGTTAAGTGCTTTCGCCAAAGGAAATTATGGAAAAGTCATCTGCATGTTAGATAATGAAAGTATTTTTGGACTAGGGGCTAGTTCATTGATAAAGATATTAAAAAATAGGCAAATTAGGATGGACTCCAGGGGTATCCCAATGGGGGTTATGCAGAATGCTGGATACAAAATGTGATTACCTGTTCTTTTTTTGGTGACTTTTAGCCTCTTTTTTGTGGTTATTGATACAAAGTGTGACAATGTGACATGTTGCATTTGGTTTGCGAGGTAGGAAGTGAACCAGGAGACAGAGAGGAAGAGAGAAGGTGAGGAGTGGGCATCCCTAAGAGTGCGAGTTGCAGAAGGAGCTTGTGATGATTAAAAATATCAGTGGCTTTTGACTGATCAAGGAAGATGGCTGATGCAAAGCAATTGTTTTTCCTTGCATGATGGATAGTGTTTAAGAATGACAATAAGGCAGTGTCATTGCTGTGGGAAGGGCAGAAACTGTCCTAAGTTGGAGATGTCAGGTTTATTGATAGAAGGTAGTGGAAGTTTTCTATGTATGCACTTGTCAAGGATCTTGGAGAAAGAAGATAATATGTCAATGGATTGGAAGACAGTGAAGTGAATTTGCTATATTTGTGGATAGTATGAAAGTGGGTTACTTTCCAGCTTTGAGGGAAGTATGATTCTTAAATTGAACCATTGCTGTGGTCTTTAGTTTTGAAAGACAGGTCTTGATTTTGGTAGTGGCAATTGGCTGAAATATGGAAAGAGTAGAGTCACTGCTTTAGACAATGTTTAGATGTGGACTTTGAGGGTCACTATGACATGAGAAGGATGCTACAGATTAGGTGACGTGGGAGATGATTGTACAAGCTGTGTCATAGACTGAGCAAATAGGGTAGGGATAAGTCATAGATTTCCTGACTTTCAGGAGTTGTGGTACTACAGACCAGAAAGTGATTGATACATTTTTATTTGAGGTATGTTCTTTAACCACAGAAATTTGGGCCTTTGTTGTGTTTCTTAGAGATCAGCATGTTTAGAAGAAAGATAGCATTTTATTTTTATTTGATTTCTGATAATCTAAGCTTTGTCCTGTTGTTCTTTAGTAGTTTTCTCTGTGAGAATAGCTTTGGGGGAGGGTTATTAGTATACTTTGAAATATATGACTGAAGTGATTTAGTGTATCATCAAGGGAGATAACCTTAAGAACATTCCGGTTATATAATGTAAGGGTTTCATTAAGGACAGAGGTAATTAAACTGGATATGTTTCTTATATGGCTGTAGATGGTATTTTTTTTTTACTGCAGTGGGGTCAGTAGATGTTGAAGATGGATTGGTGGTAACTTAAAGCAGTCTAGTAAACCTCTTGCTTCTGTAATATTTTGTTAGAATACAGTAAGTGGTTGTTTTTGAGTCTGATGAGCTATCAAGTATAGTAGGAGTAATACTTCATTTGGAAATAGAGTACAGATGGTAGAGTGCTGTGGAACAGTACATCACCAGAAGAAGAGAATGGCTACAGCTGGGTCAACAAGTCTTGATGTTGATGTGCATGACTGTTTTAAAGTTTATATTGTCAGTGTACCAAGACAGGGTGTGTTCAATTATGGTAGCATTATTCAATGCGTGTGTGTGTGTGTGTGTGTGTGTGTGTGTGTGTGTGTGTGTGTGTGTGTGTGTGTGTGTGTGTGTGTGTGTGAATTTTATTGATGATGTGTAGAATGGATCCCAGTATTTGAGAGTTAGCTAATTCTGGAATGGATTTTTAATGTGGACTAAAATATAAATTATTGGAGTAAAGTTTAGGCCTACCTTTTCTGTTTTTAGACAAGCAATCATGTAAAATGATGCTGTAGCTGATAGGATTGATTACATTGTCAGAAGTGGAAGATTAAAGTCACCTTCCTGTTAATATTAACACTTCAGTGGGATGCTGGAGGATCCACGTATGAATTAGTAAGATTCTGTTGCATAAACTGCAGATCTTTAGGTTGAGCAATTTGAAGTTGGATAATGAGGTGAAGTACTGTAGTGTAGGGGTGTGAGTAAGGGGACCTGGGATAGGATGAAAATGTCTACTTTTTAGAGGTAGGGTAGAAAACAGGACGCTACCTGGGGTTGGAAGCGTATGGTTTTCTGTGACACTTGGCTAATTTGAATGTGGTATGAGATTACTGTGTAGGCATCAAGGTGAGAGATGTTGCTGGAATGTTGTATTAAAAGGTTAGGGGGAAATGAAGAGAACAGTGGTAGGTTTGTGTTTAGCTGATAGTTAATGTATTGATCAGTTGGGGGTTGATAGGAGTGGTGGGATGGTCAAAGGAGAGGCTGAGTAGCCAATGGAAGTACTAAGGTAAGAGTGATAAGGTGGGCTGTAGTATTTCTGAAATAATGAAAGGAAGAAGTGGGGTAAGAATTTAGGAAGGGAGAAGAAATATGTTATATTGCAAAACTAACTAAAACTAAGTATTTGTTTTGGAGTTGTATTGCATTAGGTGAGAATGTGATCATGTAGGTGTAATATTTAAGGAGGGAGAATTTTGCAGGTGTAAAATGTAAACTATGAGGAATGGTGTGCTATCAGACTGAGGGTAATTGAATATTGAGTGAAAGCAAAAGTGGGAGTAAGTAGGAATGGGCTGGTTACAGTTATGAGGATATATTAGTATTATTTTGAGATGAGTATTTTTGTATTAATGCTGGTGGGAAAGTAAAATTAAATAGAATATACAGTGTATTCCATGTGTTTTTTTTGAATGTGTAGGTATAGATGAGGAAAGGGTGAAAGTGGAACAGAAGGTAGTAAGAGTGGAAAAAATATCATGGGAGATATCAGCCATATACAGTAATAAGAAGGTAGTTGAGGAAGGAGATGTGATCTGTGTTTTAAATAAGGTAGTGTTTTTGAACAATAATATTTTTTTTATTAAATGATCAAGTGTAACCATGTGTAGGTATGGAAGATTCAGATATGAGGAATACATATAGACGGAAGGTGTTTTTTGAAGAGAGTATTTACAATGAGGTATAAAAGATATAATGTATTGTTATTATAAATGATGGAGTTGAATGGTGGGTGGTAGGAGCAGAGAGGTAGGTTTAACTTTGATGATGTGGATTTGTCTGTGGAACTGAGAGTGAGAAGGTAGTGTAGCCTTAGATGGCTGCATGTTATTAGTTGCAGCCAATCAGGTTACATACACACAGTAGATGCTAGATCTAACGATAAAAGTAATTCCAGCAAGTAAGTCTTGATTATTTAGAGTTGTTTTGCCCAGACATCACAGATGGAGAGAGAGAGAGAGAGAGAGAAAGAGTAATAGAGAAAGAGTAAAATGGTAATAAGATAGCTACTAAAGAGTATTAAAATTGTTGGTTTCTGCAGGGTTTAAGCCATTCCATTGATCATAACATCACTAGCTTCACAGTTTTACATGTGATTCCACTAGACACAAAACAATATGTTTTGTAAATAATTCTGATTTATATCTATTCACCCCTTACCCCGGAAACCTACTGGAACACATGCAGAGTGGTTAACATTCAATTATCCAGAGGTAAAAGTGAACTGACTTACAGAAGGTGTATGATTCATGAATGATGGAAGAGTGAATAGCAGCTGGTCAGCTACTCTCAGCAGTAAACTATTTTATATCCATTTAATTTTTCCAAGTCTTTAGGGTTTATAATACAATGATGGGAATGAACTCTATTCCTAAGTCAAAGTATAATTAAAAGTTTGTGAAATTGGTATTGTTTCCATCTTTGATGTTAGCCAAAAGTGCTCTTCTCAGCCCCCATGGTGTGTGCAGAATTGACTCATTCTGCAGTCCATTCAGAGTTACATGTATCAGTATCATATCTAAATAAGTCTGTAAATTATTTATTATAAGACCAATTGCTCCTACTACCATTGGAACCACCTGGGTATCCTTTAACATTGCCCTCATTTCCACCTGCAAATCCTAATTTTAGGATTTTGTGTCTCTCTGTATATAAGACACTGTAATCAGTGGGTATAACAATTTCAAATGATTGTTGCTATTTTGGTCTTCTTTCATGGACTAGTGTAGCTGCTTTTTCTCACATCTATTTTTTGAACTGTTGGTAATGAGTGATCCCATGTGATATAAACTTCATCATTCTCTATAATGCTCTGTGCCTCGTGTTTCCAATGCTTCTCAGCTACTTCACTATTGCAAGGTTTGCACCATCCACAGTCTTATCACATTAGTATGCCTTTCAGTATGCAGGCCCTTTGCCATTAGTGCATCACACCCAACAACAAGATGTGTGACTGTTTTTACTTCTGTTTTACAGTACCTGCATTTGTTTGTTTCTCCCACATCTTAAATGGACTTTGTAACTCAATGTGTACATAGTCTGCTATCCTGGGCCATTAATATTAACCTTTCATCTTTTGGTTTAAGGTCACCTCTCTGTAATCATTCTTGTTTCAGATCCTGATCAACAAGAGGTTGTTCCAGGAGTTTTATGTACTTGCAACTATATTTATGCCTTTTCCACTTCTCTTGCCTTCTCATCTGATCCTTCTCCTTATATTCTTTTATTTTTTTTTTTTTTTGTCACATTCAGTTGCTGCCTGATTTTTGTCTACTTCTGGTTTGCTTGCCATTCCCACTTGACACCAATATATTTCTGCTAAACTAAGCAGGGAAGCCATATTAAATTTGTTCTCTTCCTGTTTCCAAACTTTCATTATGTTTGGATCTGGAGAGATCAGCAAATATGTATGCAATCCTATTATTACAGACCTATACATGTAATCAGTTTGAGGAGGCCCATACCTCCTTCAGAATGAGGAATGTATAATCTTGGTATACACTGATTTTTATGTATTGTTTGATAAGTGTGAAATGTTTTTCTTGTTTTCCTATCCAGCTCATCCAATACTTTTTTGGGCCAGTCAATCACCCCCAAAACTATAAATTAGAACAGGAAGAACAAATTGGTTTATAGCTTGGACTTTGTTCTTAGATGTCAGGGATGTTTTCAGTATTTTTTTTCTAAAATTTTCCTTACTGAGCTTTGTTTGTATTTGTTCATGTTTTATTGTCAATCCTTCATCAATTCCCAAATATTCATACACTCCCTTCTGCTTAAGTTCCTTTATACTATATTCTTGTCCCAAACTGATATTTTCTTGGTGCTGCAATGTTCCTGCTTTAAATGCTGCTTTTGCGCCTTTATCAAGATCAAATGACATTCTTATATCATCTGAAAAACTTTTGACCACTTCCAGTTGTGCTTCCAGCTCCTCATCTGATGAACTATACATTTTAAATGATCCACAAAAAGAAGATGGGAAGTCTTTGTACATTTTTCTTGTCTGGGAACAAAACTGTAACCATGACTTAATTTGTTAAGTAGAAAGGTTAATGGGTTAAGGACAAGACAAAAGAGCAGCAGTGACAAAGAGTCACCCTGGAATATCCCCCTTTCAATTTTTATGCCGCAAATAATAATTTGCCCTTTATCATGCCGTAGCTGTAAAGTGGTTTGCCACTGTTTCATGGTCATTGTAATGTAATTGGTCAATGTAGGATGTACCTTATACATCTGTAAGCACTCCTTTATCCATGAATGTGGGATGCTGTTAAATGCTTTTTTTAAACTCTGCCCATGCCTTACTTAGATTCTTCCCCTTATTGCAATTCTTCATTTTGACTTTATTTAACAATAAATGCTACTTTACTTTATATGACTTTCTTTTGTTACCCTTTTGTTCAATTGCCATGATTGAATTTTCTTCTAAATGACTTTAAACCCTGATCAGATCAATTCCAATATATATTTTATATATCACTGGAAGGCAAATTATTGATCCTATTTCATATTCTGTACATTTGAACTTCTTACTGTTTCTTTTACTCCTTCTATCCATTCCGCATCGTTATGTTCCACAGGATCTTCATAGATACACCTCCAAAATGTATCCAGTTCCTCTTTTTTTATGGTGTTTGAATTCCTTTTGCCTTGTTTCCCAATTCTTTATAAAACTTTTTTTGGGGTCATCAAGGAATTGATTATTTTTTACTTTTACTTCATATTTATGTGCATATCTTCAGCTTTTTATGTCTATGTTGATATCTTTAGTTTATTATTTGTAATACTGTATGATAGACCCCAGGCTACTCGCATACTGCACATTGCTTTTATCATGTCTATCTTTCTTAGTATTTTTGTTGATCTGTTCCTTCTTTAATACTCTTCTGACAGTGACACTATTGACGTAATTGGTTTATACTTTTCTCTATTCGATACTTCCATGATGGCATTTGATTTCTTCCCTTTCTTTCCCTCAATGTCCTATATTTTTGTGGTAAGATTTTATCTGGTATTAATCTAGCTGCACTCTAATATATCTATATCCTATTTACGTCTATTACTTCACATGAATTTCTGTTAATAGTCTTCATAACTGTGTTCATTTGTTTTATCAGACTTCTAACATTTTGTGTCTTATTGACTCTGCAAGCTATTTCTTTCATTGATCCTAATATACCTATCCATCCCTACTAAATCAAACAACTCTTCCCTTATATCTTTTTCTTCTAAATTAAGGACACATTATTTATTCTCCGTTTTCTGCATTTTACAGAAAGTTCAAGAAGATCTTCTTGTGACATATTCTCTTCAATGGCATCCTGAGTCATCTGTTGCTCTTTTATATGGAAACTCACTGTCCTATCATTCTACATTATTGACTGTTCCACACTTTTCTGCTCTTTCCCTTGCTGTGCAATATCCAACCGAACATTTAACTGACTGCCCACTGAAGGCTTCAGAGTATCATTATGTGCAACTCAACCAATGCTTCCCCTTCCACCTGTTTGTCCGTAATTTTGGGCCTCATTTTTCCATCATGCTTTGGTCGACTTCTTTGAAACAGTCACCAAACCCATGGACGAGGGGAAGATGGTGACAACACCTACCTTGACCTACCCAAAGCCTTTGACACTATTCCTCACTCGGGCATAATAGATAAACTCTCCCCGCTAGGCATCAACCCGTACGTTACCAAACGGGTAGCTAACTGGCTCACTAATAGAACCCACTCAGTCAAAGTTGGGGAAGCCACCTCTAGTAGTAGACCCGTAACGAGCGGTGTACCCCAGGGATCGGTCTTGGGGCCCTTACTGTTTGGGATATACTTTTCTGAGATGCAAGCCAAAACCAGTGATCTGTGGCTGACCAAGTTTACAGATGACTGCAAGCTAGGTGCTGTCTTAAATTCCTCTAGTGATGTGAATATCCTCCAAGGCCTTACCCAAACTAATGACTGGTGCCAGAAGCATGGCCTCAAACTGAATGTCAAAAAATGCATCATTATCACCTTTGGTGAAAATGTCATCCCCACTAATTATCACATTAATAACAATGTACTAAGGATGCAATCAGTCGTGAGGAACTTGGGTACCCAGGTTGATGGCAACTTGACTTTTGACCAGCACATTGCCTCTATTGTGCGGAATGCTTTCTACATGGCCCACCTCATACGTAAGGGTATTTTATCCAGGAACAAAGAGGTCATAACATCCATGTACTTCTCCCTTATCAGAGCCATTATTGAGTACAATGCCCCCTTCGGCATGTATCTTGCCAAACACATGCAGCAGTTGGAGAGACCACAGAGTTTCCTGACCAGGAAAATCCAGGGTCTCAAACACCTATCCTATACAGATAGGTTAGAAGCCCTGTCCCTCTACTCAATCTCATACAGACTGCTCAGACTTGACCTGTGTCTGGCATATAAGGCCATTTCAGACCCAGCCTTGATGGAGTTGCTGCATATCCGTAAGACAAACTCCACTCGGGCAACCTACATGCAAGACCTTAACCTGGTCTGTGACATTAATAGAACTTGTTGGCAGGATAGGTTTGTGTCACAAAGACTCCACTGTCTGTGGAATAGACTCCCTCTCCATGTCAAGCAGAGTACCTCTCTAGCCTTCCTTAAGAGGAACCTGGATGACTGGATAGGAAACAGAAAATATACCCCAGGGATCCCACCTGTATCTCTGCTGGACAGGGGAAACAGGTGCTGACTTTGAGGGAACTTGGGGAAAATTCTTGGTTAGGCTTATAAGGGCCTCCGGGCCAATAGCCTAGTATCATACTATGCATTGGTGTTACCAGACATGGATTTTCTATACTAAATCCTTCCTCCAGATTATGAACATGCACTTATTAAACCTGTCTTTAAGGGAAAGGGGATTAGGACAAACTCAGAGTCATACAGACCCTTAAGTCTATTTTCATGTTGTAGAAAAAGAGAGGGTAATATTGGATACATTATTAACACAATTGGAAAGGTTGGGACTTGAAGCCATATATAAGCATACATATCTTGAACATAGATCTGTTACTACCTGTAACATGCTGTTCTATAACAATGTAATAATAGCTATTAATGAAAAACTGTGCTGTGATGTAATTTATATAGATTAAACTTCAGCATTTGACAGGGTCATACACAAAACACTGATCGATAAATTAGAATAATTAGATATTGACTTACTTTTGATAAGATGGATAGCTGGATGGTTTACAAACAAGACATGCAAGTATCATATAAAAATTGGATAAGTGAAATTATTGGTCACAGTAAGGTGTCCCACAGGGCTCTGTCCTAGGCCCTTAATGAAGAAGAAGCTGTGCAAACTCCATCTCATTCATTATCTCTCTTTTGTGTAGGACAGCAAAGATAATGATGACATAGATAGATGGGAGGTCAAAGTGCAATAAGCTTTGTTGGATGAAAAAATAAGGATGATTCAAGGCTTCCCTGATGCTTGCATGCAAACCTTGGAATTGAGTTGGCTTTCTGCTTGCAGCCCATTAGGGGTAAAGATTGGTTGGTTATGGGTAAGTGTTGGGGGTAAATTTTATTTTGACAAAGCCATACATATGTGCTTTGCAGTGGCATATGCCACAATTGAGAAGGTTGGTATAGCATTAAATTGGTGCTGGCAGACTCATGCACAAAGGCTGAAGGCAGTAAAGCATTTAGATGATTTCCATTTAATGCATGAAGGAAAGGAAGTTGGAAGTGATTTGGAGATTTATGTATAGTGAATTCCTGTCTGAGGTTGAGCAGGATGACCCAGTCAAGAAGTTAATGTTTTTGTGGCTCTAAGTAAATTTGGAAGCAGATATGTTTCAACTTCATGGGAGAAACTGGAAAAATTGAAAGCTAAGCAGGATGGTATGTCACATAAGGAGAAGATTAGGATCAGGAAGGTAGTGGAAATGCATCATTTACTGAACTTGGCCTGTTTCCATGTAGGTACTGGGCTAATGTTTAACAGGACTTTAGCCAATCTGCTGAGGAAAAAAGAGGTGCAAGCATTATTGGTCCAGTTTATCCAAATTGGTTAAGCAGGACAAGGCCATTTGGGGGACTTTTTTCACCATTTTAATGAAGTGTCTTTTTGGCAGGGGAACAAGAGTCCTTTGTGGAATTGTGCATACTTATGCTAGAGGATTTGGTATTGGCATGTTTTTTCAAGAGTTAATGCTTTGCTGAAAAGTGCCTAGAAAATTGGCCACCAGAGTGTAGGAAGGATGGCATCCTCCTGGAGCTCATGCCCATTCACGTGGTTGCAGTAGTGTTGCAAAGGGAGCTGAACAATAGAAGGGTATTGTTTCACTATGATAACTTGTCTCTGGTTCAGATGTTGGCTAAAATATCAGCAAAGTCTCAGTTAATGTGTGGTTTACTGGGAAAATTTGCAATGCATTCCCTCAGAATTAACCTGCCCATTTCAGCTGAACAAATATCAGGATGTTCAATAGTACTTGTTGACAGTTTATCTTCATTTCACTTGCATAACTTTCAGCAGCTGGCCCTAAGTGCATAGGTAAATCCAGGGCCTGTGCCAGGGCAGGAGAAGGTTTATTGAAATAATTCTGAGTGAAGTCCACCAGGCAATCTTATAGCTCAGATACCAGTGCATTTATGGACTTTGCAGAGGGTTTATCAAGTGCAGAACAGAAATGGTCAATTCAGCTGTTGGCTAGTATTATGGTGTTCAGGTGGGAGCTTGGGAAGACAGCTAGAGGAATCAATGTTCATTTTGCAACTTTATATGTGGCCACCAGATGTTTGAATATTAGGGATTTTACCAAACACTGGTCCGTTTTAAAGAAGCTGAGAAGATAGGAGAAATTTTGAGGTCAGTCAGAGAATCTTAAGATCCCTTTATGGAAGCATTTGCTATGAGTGCTGTTAATTTTTCTATGAATTGACAAGTTCGTATATGTGCAATGGCCATCATTATCTGTTTTCATATATGTAGGGGCATTTGGAGGCAGCAAGTTTTTGGGTAGCCTCAGATGGAAGAATGATTGTTTTACTGATACAGGTGTGTTGATATGGTAAGCAGTTCTAAGGTTGATCAGACTAGTGAGATACACTGATGTCCCTCTTACCAGGCTGGATAAGGGAAGGTTACAGTTAGTTGCCTGTCAGGGGCCAGAATACACCAGATCATGCAAGCACTTAGGTCACTTAGCCCTAAGTACCAGTATGACTCAGTCATAGTCCATGTGGGCATGAATTACCTGACATGCACCTCATAAGATTATATGCAGAGACAAATGATTGAGCTCACAGAATATGTGTCACAGGCACGTATGAGCCTAGCATTGAGCAGTAGTATACCCTTTCCAAGCATGGATCCACAATATCAGCAGAAAATGATCAGCTTTATGAATTGGTTTAGTAACTGGTGTCATTCCACAGGGGCCCAGTACTTGTCAGCCTGGGAGGACATGGTTGACAGGGATGGTCTTCACCTGTCACCGCTAGGCTTTCAGATATTGGCAAAAACATTATCCAGTTCTACAGTGCCATTTTTGGTTATTGCCAAACAGACAAACATTCTAGTATAATAAAAGCTACCCAGAACACACTAAAGGTGTTACTACTCAGTGCTAGGAGCCTCAGCAAGAAACTTACTGCCTGGATGCTGTCCTCACTCTGGAGAATGCTGACCTCTGTGCTGTTATTAAAACATGGTTCAAATGGCAGTGAATGGCTATAATTCCTTTCATACATTCTGACCACCTACTGAACATGAAAGAGCAAAAGACATAGGGGTATCTATCTACATAAAGGATAAGCGCACCTTAAGACTGGTCAAACAATATGACATGCTTGAGCTAATCCTTGTCCAAATAACAATGGGAAAAAAATTCATTACCATATTCTTGCTAGCTACAGGTCTCCCAACATGAACAAGGAAACCCATACATCATACCTAAAGTTGCTAGTATCACTCACCATCCAGCCCAATAACATGCCCATGGGTGACTTTAACTACTCCTACATTAATTGGGGGGCATACACAACCACTAACATGCAGGCCCAAAGATTTATTGACTTTGCAAACTCAAATACCCTGGAGCAGCTATTCTGCACTCTGACTAGAGAAACAAATATCCTAGATCCGATACACATAAATATGGGAGAGTGCTGCACCCACCCCCCCTAGTGTGATGTCCTTTCTGGAACAATCAACTAACAAAGCATTCTCCCGTCAAATAAAGGTAAAACTAGTCCCTGCACATGCACACCTAATGCCAAAACTTTAAGGAATTCTCTAAGGTAAATTACCCCATATTAAGGGACAGCACAGCTAGCTTCCAAGCTACCCCAATCCAGACAACACAAAAAGTCAAAGGCATACACAAAAGCCCTGTACAACCATATAAACCACTGCATAGAAACTGCAGTACAAGACTGAAATAAACACAGGTCAAACAGCAAAAACAAGCCAACCTGGTGGATACCTAATATTAATAGGTCATATAAAAAAAAAGACAGAACATTCTGTAGAGAAGTAAGAGGGAATGTGCACAACAGAGCAGAATATCCCTTGTTAGTCTAAACAAGTGAATCAGGGAACTAGTCAACTCTTTAAAAGCAGATTTTGAGGTAAAAATAACCTCCAAAGCTAAGAATAACCATAAAGTATTTTCAGTTATGTGTGCAATCTCAAGGGCAACACCCAGCAATGTGTGGAATTAGTTATAGATGGCATCACCTATACTCAGCTGGAAGATACAGCAAATCTGCTGGCTGACAAATTCATCTTAAATTTCACCTCCCATTCACCCCCAGTTCTTCCTCAAGATATACCCTCCGCCATTCGACTACCAGTTATCACCAAAGAACAGGTTGCCACTGCACTCTCTAAAGCTAAAAACATGGCTTCAGTGGAGCCTGACAATGTTACAGTTTGACTCTTAAACAGCTTAAATCAGGACTTATCAGACCTATTGGGATCTCTGTTTAACCACAGCCTCCAGACTGGCTTTATCCCGATGAAGAGGAGGACATCAACAGTCATCCCTCTGCATAAAGGGGGATGATCTACTGACCCAGGAAATTAGAGACCCACAGGTTTGACTCATTTTATATATAAGGTCATGGAAAGAATAACTGTCAACCTGATAAATAATGACATAGGAAACTTCCAAACACTGGACCTGACCTACTTTGGCTTTTGATTTCATTCAGAAAGCCACTAACACCATGGATGATGGTGAAACAGTACATACTGCCTACCTCAACCTGGTCAAGGCATTTCACATATTCTCAGGTATTATAAATAAAATCACAATACTGGCCATAAACCCTACATCACCAGATGGATAGCCAATTGGCTCATGGACAGGACATGTGGTTAAAGTGAGTGAATCCAGATCCATTACAAGGCCAGTTACTAGTGCTGTGTCACAGGGATCAGTATTGGAATCACTCTTGTTTGGAATATACTTCTCTGAAGTCGAGACTAATGTGGAAGGCCTCTGGATGACAAAGTTATCGATGACTGCAAGCTGAGGACAATCACTGAAGACCCCAACAATGTAGATATCCTTCAGGAGAGTCTTGATCAGACAAATGATTGGTGCCAGAACTATGGCCTAAAACTAAATGTGAAAAAAATGCATTATCATACACTTTAGGATGTCAAATACCCCTGCAAATTACAACATCATTAGCACACACCTAAGAGTAGACTCAGAGGTGAGAGATGTAGGTACATGATAGATAATAGCCTGAACTTTGACCACCATGTGTCTTCAGTGGTGAGGAAGCCCTTTTATGTGGCACAACTTATAAGTAAAGGTGTGGCATCTGGATCCAAGAAAATTATAGTCTTCCTGTACCACAGCTTCATTAGACCAATAATAGAGTACAATCTGCCATTTGGCACATACTTGACTAGGAACTTACATCAGTAGAAGCGACCTCACAGGTTACTCACAAAGAAAATACAGGGTGCAAACAACATTAAGTATGCATTAGAATAAAGAAGCTATCCCTTTATTCTCTCTCCTACTGACTATTGAGGGGTGACCTATGCCTGACCTACAAGGCACTTTCAAATCCACCCCTGATGGAGCTGCTACACATCTATAAGTCAAGCTGCACAAGGGTAACCTGCTCTAGGGATATAAACTCTGTCAGTGACTCAGTCAAAACATGCTAGAGAGACAGATATGTGTCTCTGAGACTGCCATTTCTTTGGAACAGGTTTCCTATTCACATTAATTAGAATCCTACCATGGCCTTCTTCAAATGCAATTTGAATCAATGGATGGGGAATCACAAATTCACACCTGGATAGTGCCTAAGTCTTTTATGGACAGGGACAATCTGTAAGATACTCAATGCTGAGTCACAAATTCATGCCATATATAGGGTAAAATCTGGTTATATTACCTATCCTTATAAGAGCCCTTAAGACAATTTCCTAGTAATCTCCTATGAACCTATGAACCTACAGTAAAATCCAGCAAGTGGTATTATCTAGTAGCAGTAAATTACTGTTGCATCTAATGGCTTGTGATTTAGCTGGAAGAGAGTAGCAGCAGGTATGGTAACAGATTTTGATTTCCACGATCAGTGGGGGGGGGGGTCACTCTGTGAGGCAGTTTATGATTATGATCAGGAGAGTTTTGAGGTATAAGATATGGGGGTGCTCTACTCATTCAATCAGGATTGCTGGGGCTTCCAACTTAATCATGGAAGGCAAGTCAAATGAGTGCATTAAGAGGGTGGTCAAATGGATGCCTAATTCCTTCCTGCTCCTATATTAGGTAGTTAGGTCATTTATTTTAGATTTGCTATTCAGGGTGTTATTAACCTGTTGACAAACTACCTATCTGAAAGATATCAGTCTGTTCATAGGTTCATAGGTAGGTACTAGGCTATCTGCCCGAGGGCATTTTTAAGCCTAGCCAGAGTGTGTCGGCTTTCACCACCCCATTGATTAATTAACTGAGCCCCTGTCAAGCAGAGCCAATGAAGTTATCCCAGGGGTGTATTTTCTGTTACCCATCCACTCGTCAAGGCTTCTCTTGAAGAGTGTTAGTGAGGGGCTCTGCCTAATGTAGTTAGGAATTTTGTTCCAAAGCATGGGGAGTCTCTGTGACAGGAATCTATCCCTCCAGCATGTTCTATTTAGTGTTGTGGCGAGGTTTAGCTCACTAGAGCGCGTGCCTCGCCGTGACTTGGATTTCTTTAGGTGGAGCATGTCCATCAATTCTGAGTTGGACATGGCTTTGTAAGTCAGGCAGAGATCACCTCTGAGTAAGCGATATGCCACTGAGTACAGCTGGAGTTTTTTCAGTCGGGATGCATAGGACATATGTTTGAGGCCAGTAATCCTCTTGATGAGGTGTTTTGTGGTCTTTCCAACTGTTGGAAGTGTCTTGTGAGGTACATCCCAAATGGGGCATTGTACTCTATGATGGGTCTGATGAGTGACGCGTAGAGGGACACTATAACCTCTTTAATTCTAGATGTGAACCCCTTAATAATTAGATGGGCCACATAGAAGGATTTCCTAACAACTTTGGCAATATGATTGTCAAAGGGGAGATTGCTATCTACCTGGGTCCCCAGATCTCTTATTACCTTTTCTGTATTAAGGGGGCTGCCACCCATGTGGTAATTTGTGGGTGTTTTGTTTTTCCCAAATGGGATGACTATGCATTTTTTGGCATTTAGCATGAGGCTATGACTTTGACACCATGTGTCTGTCTCAGTAAGGCCTTTTTGAAGGATGTCCATGTCAGCTGGATAGTCAATTATGGCTCCCAGTTTGCAGTCATCGGCAAACTTGGTTAGCCATAGTCCTCCTGTGTTTGCCTGTACTTCTGAGAAATATATGCCGGACAGTAGGGGTCCCAGAACTGAGCCTTGCGTACACCACTTGTGACTGGTTTAGAATCAGACCTGGAGCCCGCTATTCTTACCATGTGAGTTCTGTCTGTAAGCCAGTTGGCAACCCATCTTGTGATGTAGAGGTTTATGTTCAGGCTGGTGAGTTTTTCTATAATACCCGAGTGAGGAATGGTGTTGAACGTCTTGGCGAGATCAGGGTAGGCTGTGTGAACCACCTTTCCCTCGTCTATGGCCTTGGTGACTGTCTCAAAGAAGTCAACCAGGTTTAGTAGGCATGAGCTGCCCTTAACAAAACCGAACTGTGCCGGGTCAAGTGTTTGGAGGTTCCCAATGTCTTTGTTAATGAGTTCCATGATGATGCGCTCCATAGCATGGCAGACCAGGCTAGTCAGGCTTATGGAGTGACAGTTACCAGGGTCAATTGTGGCCCCTCCTTTGTGGAGCGGAATAACCATTGGTGTACCATTCTATGGGCAGATAGCCTGTGGAGAGGCTGATGTTGAACAGCGTGTTTAGGTGGGGGGTTAGTTCGTTCTGTAGTTCGTGCAAGACACAGCCTGGGACACCATCTGGCCCCATTGATGCTATGTTTTTGGCTTTTGAAAGGGCTGTTTTCACCTGGGCTTCTGTGATTTCCAGGACACTACACTTTTCCGGTATTGTTGTGGGCCCTTTTGAAGATGAGAGGGAGGTGAAGTTTGCACTGAATCTATCTGCCAGGATGTTGGCAATATCACTAGGTTCAGTATATTTTGTGCTATTTTGCACTAGCTCAGAGCATATCTGCGAGTTCCCACTTAGATTCTTGACATAGCTAAAGAAGGCTTTGCGGTTATCTTTCAAATCCTTGGCTATTTTTCTTTTGAAGTTAGCCTTGGATGGTTTTATGAGGGACCTTAGTTTCTTACTGATACTGATCAGGGATGTCTTTCCTTCTTGGGATTTGCTTTTTTTTCTGAACTAGTTTCCTCCTTCTGTTGTATAACCTGTTTATGGCAGGGGTCCACCAGACTAGTTTCCTTCTCTTAGGGGAGTGAGTCTTGGTCTTGCTAGGGATGGCACAATCCATGCATCCTTGTAGGTGCCCATAGAGTGCAATTGTAAAGGATTCTGCATCTTGGGCAGTGTTATCCTTTAGTGTGGGGGCTGTGAAACTTACCACCTCTGCCTTAAGTAAGGTGAAGTTTGCTTTAGAAAAGTTTTTCACTGTGGTTTCCTTGGTTGGAGATGGTGGGTGGGTGTGGACATCCAGGGTGATTAGTTTATGGTCTGATCTAACCAGTGACAGGTTGACCTCCGGTATGGAACACCTGTCGCCCATGTCAGTGATAACCAGGTCCAATATGTTGTCCTTTTGTGTTTCAGTCTGTGTTCTGTGGCCGAAATGTGTGGTATGAGTTGTAGTCCAGTAGTGCTGGAGTGCTCTCTGGAGCCTTGAACCAGGTTTCAGTTACTGCACAGATGTTGACATTCTCCATACTTAGGAGTGCTTCGAGTGCATGCATTTTGAGATTTAAACTCCTGGCGTTGAGTAGCATAACCCTCATTTTTTTACTTGTGCTGTTTACGGTGGTGGGTTTGAATGTTGAGCCTTGCCTAAAAAAGGCACTATGGGGGCAACAAGAGCCTTGGCCAGTATTTGAAAGCCAAGGGGTGACAGGTGCAAGCCGTCTCTTGTGAAGCAATACGGCTCGTCGAGCATGTCATTCCAGGCTTACAGACACTGGATCCCCTTTGAATGACACCAGAAGCTTAACCAATTGTTGAAATTGATCATTTTTTCTTTATACTGAGGTATCACTCTTGGTGAGGGCAGGATGCTACTCAGGGTCAGGGTCATACCCGCCTGGGCTACATGATCAGAGAGCTATTCCATGTCTCTTTTCATGTAGTCCAGGGAGATACATTTCAGGTCATTCATACCAACATGAACAATGACAGTCATATTTGTACTTGTTCTGGAGTGACCTGAGTGCTTGTGTTATGTGGTGGATTATGGCTCCTGATAGGCAGCTAACAGTAACCTTCTCCTTGTCTAGCCTAGTGAGTGGGGCGTCAGTGTGTCTGACTATTGAGTTGCCTATTACTAGTGTGTTAGGTATGTTATTTTGCCTTAAGGGCTGTGATTATGCGGCACATTGATTTTGTATTTTATGTGTTGTCTGGTTTGTGACGGCAGGTGCAGGTTTTGTGGGTGTCTGCTTTGGAGCTCTCTGATGCTTTTGCAGGTTTTTATTTAGAGCCTCCGAGTATGATTTTGTGTATTTATGTGTATTTTTTGCCAGTGCTGGTTTAGTAGGTCTATGTGAGGCTGGAGGTGTGGTGCAAGTGTTAACCTTCTCCTCATGACTGTCTGTTCCAGTCTTGGGTGGAGAGATATTAGCCTCCAGTTTGGCTGTATAATTGTATCTCTCGCATATGTTAGTGTTTTGTGGTAGGAAGGAGAGGGCTGTCTGTGTACATGAGGCAGTTGTAACATTGCCTCAGGATACCCAGCTTCACCAGCTGGACTGGAGAGTACACATGAAGTTGCCCTTTGGTCATGTCTGAATAGTAGGGTGAGCTGCTTAGTTGCTTGGTTGGTGACAGGTGGATAAAGAGCCTTTCCCTGCTGGGCAGTCAAGTGTTGAGGTATATTAGTGCTTGCTATTAGGTCTGAGCAAGTGCTGGACTGTAGAATGCTTTTTGAGTGCTTAAGTTGAGAGTTAGACTAGTTTCAAGTGAAAAACTGAAGAGGAGACTTAGTGGAGCCGGGAATAATTTAAGCCTATCTAAACAATGCTGCCCAGTGCACAAAATCATGCAAACGTGTTTTTTTAAACTATTAACTTCTGGGCTGGAACCACTCCTCCAGGGAGAGATGGCTGCTCAAAGTTCCCCTCTCTCACAGGTGAACAGAGAAACTTCCCTCTATCCAAGTAAGGTATAGGCAACTCAGAAACTTGTAACACAGCCCTGAATTCAGCACTAGCCTAAAACTGGACTATACTAGCTTAGAAAGGCAGGAAACAAGAAATTTGTATTTATTTTTTTTAAAAGATAAGGCAAAAACAGTAAAAATACACTTAAAACAGCTTTAAACGACTACAAGTGATCAGAAAAGGCTATCACACTTTAGTGTGTAGCCTACAACAGTTAAACAATTTATTTAAACAAAAAAAACTTTTTAAAAGTGCAGGCAGTCAAATAAGTACAATATGTGGAAAAAAACAAGCTTTTAAATCACAATAAGTGCTAGAAAAATCAGCGTTTAGGCGGAAAACAGTTAAGTACAGCAAGAAAATACAGAAAACTGATACTCAATCACTCCAAAGTCTCACTTTTAAGCTAGAAGGCTTGTATCAGTTTAAGGCTTTCTAGTGCTTTCCAGTAGGTTAGTTACAGGAAAGATGGGAAACAAGCGCAAATGTGGTCTATTAAACCAAAAAGTTAAAAGAGATGGACAACTTCCCGAATGATCAATAAACTACAATTCCTTGGCCAAGAAACACTCCTTTTGTGGTAGACAAGCTACCTAGTACTTACCACTCCCATTGATAAGCTAGAGGGCTGCACTACAACACAAAGGCTTGGGGGGCTCAGATGCTTACAAACAGTCCTGGATACAGCAAATCTGTACCTAGACTAGACTAGTTACAGGAAAGGTGGGGATCAAGCGCAAACATGGGCTTTAAAACCAGAAAGTTGAGAGAGATTGAAAAAACTGCCCAAACGGCCAAAAAACTACAATTTCTGGGCCAGAACCACTCCTCTTGTGGTAGATAGGCTACCTAGTGCTTATCACTCCCACTGATAAGCTAGAAGGCTTCCCTCCAACACAGAAAGGCTTGCGGGGCTCAGAAACTTACCAACAGTCCTGGATACAGCAACTCTGTATCTGGCCTAGGCTAGTAACAGGAAAGGTGGGGAAATAGTGCAAGTGCGGCTTTTAAACCAGAAAGTTGAAAGATATGGGGAAAAGCTGCCCAAACGGCCAGTAGCTACATTTTCTGGGCCAGGAACCATTCCTCCTGTGGTAGATAGGCTACCTAATGCTTACCACTCCCACTGATAAGCTAGAAGGCTTCCCTCCAACACAGAAAGGCTTGGGGGGTTCAGAAGCTTACAAAGAGTCCTGGATACAGCAAATCTGTACCTGGACTAGAATAGTTACAGGAAAGGTGGGGAGCAAGCACAAACACAGGCTTTTGAATCAGAAGGTTGAAAGAGGGAAGAGCTTCCCAAATGGCCAATATACCATAATTTCTGGGCCAGAAACCTCTCCTCCTGTGGTAGATAGGCTACCTAGTGCTTACCACTCCCACTGATAAGCTAGAAGGCTTCCCTCCAACACAGAAAGGTTTGGGGGGCTCAGGAGCATACAAACAGTCCTGGCTACAGCAAGTCTGTATCTGGACTAGACAAGTTACAGGAAAGGCAGGAAACAAGCTAGCATTTTTTTTTACAGAAAAGCAGCTAAAATAGCAGTAAATATAATCCAAATGCAGTGCAGGATAGCACACGTGTATCAATATTACAGCAAATACAGTTTAATTAAATGCAATTAAATTAACAAATGACTAAAAAACAAGTGCAGAAGGCATTAAATTAGAAGGCTACTAACAAGCAGTAATAAGTGCAGAGTAAGTAACAGCACGCAGAACAGCAACTAAGACAGTTACAGTAAGAGCAGCTGAATATATATATATATATATATATATATATATATATATATATATATATATTTTTTTTTTATATTGAGGGAGGGAACGCAGCAGGATTAAGAAGCTACAGGGGTTGTCCTTCTCAAATGCTCTTTGTACACAGTAGGAGTGCCTGAAATCAGAATTTGATCTCACTGCACTCATCTGAGTGAGCAAATGAGATAGGCCCAGAAGGAGTATCCAAATACAAACTTACAAGAGGGGAGGGCAGTTTCAAAGCCACCAAGATTAACACCAACAAAAGAACAGGGTGGGTGGATGGGAGAAACACAGTGGAGACAACAATAGACAGAAATAATACAGCACCACTATAAATAATAGGCAAGTGTATAAATACAGCACAGTGCAAATTAAGTTGCAAATGTGTACTTACCAGTTTGAAATAGATTCCAATTGGTTGTCTTTCTCTCTCTCTCTCTCCTTTTCTTCATGTAAAAACAAATATTCCTTCTCGATCCAGTGCTCTTTAACATTTTCCTCAATAACGTATATATTTCCTCTCAACAAACTTGCCTTATTCAGTATGCAAATGACTCATTGTTATCTGCTAATCAAACAGCCCACTATAACTACAATCCACAGCATAAGATACCTTCATCTCAGTTGAACTGTGGCTACATGAAAACCAACCTTTACTTAATACCAAAAAGAGTAAACGACTACTATTTTCTAAGTCGCATGCCAATGCCAAAAGTAATTTCCACATTACAAAGAAAGTCTTGAAATAGTTAGCCATACCAAATTCATTGGAGTAACCTTAGATGACAACTTATTTTGATATTCATGTGCAAAATTGTATAAAAAATAATTGAAAGCTGGATCTGATATACAGAGCAAAACTAATTCTGTAATCCTTCTAGTAGAATCATGCTACCTAACTGTTATCTTTTATCCTGTCTTCTATTTAGACTAACATGAAGATCTCCCTTAAATCACAGCTGGAGCAATGCTATAATAAGATAACATGATTTGCAGCTAATTTGCCACATAGACCTTATATTTACTCTGAATTATGTGCTATCAGTTGGTTAAAACTCCCATATCAACTAGTCCATACACAACTTCTTCTAACTCATAAAATACTATATAACCCTCTACCTGCCCTTCTATTTTCTCAGTACTTCATCACCATCTTCCAAATCACCCTCTGTGCTCTCAAGATAAAACATACTTGAAATTTGTAAACAAATAAAAGTATGAGACAAACTCTATACTCACACTGAGTAGCCATACTATGGATTTCTATCCCAGATTTAATCAGAACTATACCAAGCCTCTGTGTATTTAAATCTTCTTTCAAAGAATTTCTCACTAACTCATGGCTATGTCCATGCACCTCACATGTATGATCTACATCAAGAAACACTTTACATTCCCACTAACCATTCATCATATTATCTATCTGTACCCTTTCAATACTTGCTCTCTCCCCATTCTTAGTCGAGACTTGTATCATCTTTTTCTGATTATTTCCTAGCATAGTAGACTATGCTTCCAATAATTTTGTATATATTGATTGTCATATTTAATTGTAATTTTTTTTTTTTTTAATATAACATCAGTGTTGTCTCATTATGCTTTATTGTGTCATATGTACTCCACTGTCAAACTGTATGTATATGTGCTATTTACTTACATCTGTGCTACTGCTTTATATGATGTTATTTAACATTAGAACTTTCTCCCTGGGCCTCCCCTGAAAATGGGTATTTATTACCCAGTCGGACTTCTGCAGTAAATAAATGTCAATACATTAATAAATAAATATTTGTTGATTTCTTTTGCAGGTAATATGAAGGCCTTTCTTTTGGGTCACTCCATTATTTATTGGGCAACTAAACAAATATCTATGAAGTATTTGGATGCTTCCTTGGACCTTGATCCAGTGAACTATGAGGTAATTTAATCAGGTCACAGATGTTTTCTGTGACAATAATCGGTGGGTATGGTGCATGATGTTCAAGCAGCTTGTTGAGTACCTCAGTTTTTAGTCATACATTTAGGTGGTAATGACTTGGGAGGAGTACCCAAACATAGGGTCCTATCATTGATCATTAGGTACATAGCGCTGGTTAAGGAGAGATTTCCTGGTATGGTTTTTGATCTGGGGTACTATCATTCAGGGACTGGTTTGGAGGTCTGTGTTTAGCTTCATGGCAATGGATACTACCAAGAAATTTATCACATAGTGGTGAGGGTAGGATCAGATTTAGTTTGTCAGTGCTTAAGCAATGTAGTTTTGTTGCTAGGCATCCCTTGTGGATTAGAGCTGATGTAATGCACCTTAGTGGCATAAGTCTGCATTTGTTTAATGTAAATCTTTCATTGCTCCTTAAATGCATGATGGTTTAGGACTTATGGCTAGCTTGTGTTGATAGTCAGTTGGAAGGAAGGGGAGAAAGGCAGTGTTTGTTTTCCTATTGGTTGGAAGAAAGTTCCCTCCCTTGAAGAAGGGAGGCCCTCCTTTTCCTTCCCTTTTTCCAGTTTTTCTTACAGAGTGAAATGTAGTGTATACTGTTCCTGGAGAAGTTTGAGGTTGGCATGTACTGAACAGTGGCATGACACTGCTATCTGAACAACGTTATAGGTAATGAGCAGTCTTCAGTGCTACCACATGTTGGATTGATTGTTGATGTTCTGCCTTGTTTTGATTTTCAGGTGAATGAGGTAAGCATTCTGTAACACTACCAGGGATTGTGATAAACCTTGTTGATATTATTACTGCTTTTTACCAATGAATGATGACTTTTATGCATTGAATTGTTGCAATAAAATCTGCTTGCATCATCTATCTGTGCTTTTTTTTGTCTTGAGAATGGTGTTTGATGACAAATGGAGTTTACATGTAGAATGATTTGCCCCTGAACACATACTTGGGTGGAGGGCTAAGTGCTGGATGTGTTATTAATTGTTGCTATGGTAGAAAGAGAGGCCTGATGAAGGGGTGGGTTTGGAGGGAGTTTTGATTGAATAATATTGCTTGGTTAGGTGTTAACAGCTATAAGAGAGGAAGACAGGTTTGAGCAAAGAAAGGGGTTAGGTATATCTTAGTAGGTGAGAATGTACAGCTTATTTGGTACTGAGTTAGTAGTTCATCCTCCCTTCCTCCTCTCTCTCTCCTGTTATAGGGTTTTAGGTAGAAGTATACTTGGAAGAAGTATCCTTCCCTTGAAAAAAACAAGGCCCTTCTTTTCCCTCCATTACATCTAGTTATACTTACAGAGGGAGTAGTGGCTTACACAGCTTGGAGGATTTCAGGGTTGGCCTATAGTGAGCATGATATGATGCTATTATCTAGAAAAGTTTATGTGGGGGTGAGTGTTGTTCTATGCAGTGATATAATGGTTTAATTGTTGATGGTGGCTGAGGTGAGCATTCTGTCATGCTGCTAGTGGTTATGGTTGAAATTATTATTATTATTTTTATTATTTTTATTATTATTATTATTATTATTATTATTATTATTATTATTATTATTATTATTATTATTATTATTATTATTATTATTATTATTATTATTATCATTACTGCTGTGTTTTAACAATGAATGATGCCTTTTATGTATTGAGCTGTTGCAATAAAGTCTGGTTGCACCATCAGTTTGCTGTTTTCATTGTCTCAGGCCTGGGGTTAGTGGACAATATATGTCAATTGATAACAATGGAGAGGTTAATAATGTTGTTTTTTGGACTGCTTCAAAATGTATATAGTGAGAAATTAAACAAATGGTACCACAGAAAAATTGAACAGAGTGATATGGATATAGTAAAGCTTCACAAGAAGTTAAAAGAAGCCAGACTGATTCAACAAAAAAGACTTAAAAGTAATATAATAAATCTTAAGCTAAGCAATAACATGAACTTTTTCAGTCACTCTGGGTTTGATTAGCAGTTCAAGTGACTGACCAAGAAGCATGAATGCATGCTCATCCTGGAAGGATTGTGACATATGTTGATACACAAAGTGAAAGTAGCTATGAAGCAAACCGTGATGTGCTTCAGCTGAAGAGTGGGGCAGCATAACAATGGCATTTCCAAAGGAAGTGTGGAGCAGCTTGGTGCAGTCTGCTTATTGCAGAACTCCCAGAAGTGGACAGATCACATGCCAGGGAGAAACTGAGACGGTCATAAAAAAGAAAGCCTCAGATGAAAGATGGATGCCTTTGTATTCCACACTGGCCCCAGAGAACAAATAGTAGTAATCCAGGGATAGATTGCTGTGGCCAGTATACCCAGAAATGAATATAGGGCAATGGGTTGGCTATCTTGATGATGAAAGGTGAGAGAGAGATTAAAAAAAAAGAGAGAAATCTTAAATCATAAAACTGAAATTCCTTTAGACTGACTTAGATTGCATTGGAATGCAAAGTTGTGAAAGTGATTACGTAAGCTACTTGATAAGAGCAACACCTTATAACACTTACTACCCAGAATCCAACAGAGAAATCTCTCTTATACAAATTATGCTGATGACTTTTAATTAAAGACTTATATGATATTTTTTTCAAGTTGAAATTGGCCCAATACATGAACATTTTCTAAAAGATTATTTACACAAGAATAGCATATAGACAAAATAAATAAATCATTATTATTATTATTATTATTATTATTATCTAAAAATCGGAGAATGTCAATAACAGCAAACAAAGTAGTCAGATTTTATTCCAGTCAAGCTTCAGCAGGAAAACTGCAATATAATTCAGTTTTCCTCTTTCGCCTTTGTTGTGTGACCAGGAAGTTAGTTCATGGGGTGTAGGAGCAAGACCCTTACAACAAGGATGAATGGAGTGAAGCCTACCATATAAAAGCAAAGTTTTCAGTATATTCATTAAATCACAAATGTAATGTATCCGTGTACATTTGTACACATTTGTGTTAGATATTTTTTTTAAATTAGGTGAAAGAAATCACCATCAGACAAAAAAGACAATCTCTGCCAGTCATACCTGTTAATTGAACCCAGGTTGGTTGGCCTGTAGTTAGGGCTTTATTGCTGTACACTAGTGGAATGGCCCATACTTGCCTAAATATTTTGATGATCTGTACAACTGAACTTCTTTCTGATACTGCAATGTGCTACAGTACAACTAAATGCTGGCTAGTATTATTAGTGTGAAATGTATATGAACGGACGCCCATAGACTGATGTGTAAACAAGCACTTATACAAAACTTTAAATATTTGGAGTGCAATAATCAAATATTAACAATATTACAATAAAAAATGAAATAGTTTCCTGAGAAGTAACACAGTTGTGATAGAAACTGTACCCACATATTCATATAACTTAGTATTAACAGTAAGAGTACAGATGTATTGATTCCATAGTGTGGTACAGGACATCATAAGAAATGTGCAATATTGTGTGATATACACAAATGAGGTGTTCAGAATGTGAACAGTCATGATATTTGTCACTGTGAAAAGGGGAGAAGCCAGAGAATGCCTATGTTTTACAAGGTTCGGCTTTCATGAAGATCCAGGACACATATTCATATAGCATAGCTAAAATGACATTTTTGGAGGAAGATATTCTAACCGTTAGAGGTATACCACATTTTGGAGGAAAAAACTGAAAATGGATATTATTTTGCAGTAATACCCCCAAGGAAAAGCAAGGTAGATTTTCATGGCAATCAGTTTATATACAGTTGAAAGTTAAGAATTATAGAAAGTTTATCACTGAATATGTCAAGACATATAACACATGACTTATCATAACACTTTGTGTGTATGTCTTCCACTTTAGTTAGAGATGACAATTAAGTTTTTCTTAAGAAACTAATTATATTTAATATGTTCATGTGTGTATATTCCACCATTATTACACTGAATATGTATTGATTCCATAGTGTGGTACAGGACATCATAAGAAATGTGCAATATTGTGTGATATACACAAATGAGGTGTTCAGAATGTGAACAGTCATGATATTTGTCACTGTGAAAAGGGGAGAAGCCAGAGAATGCCTGTTTTACAAGGTTCGGCTTTCATGAAGATCCAGGACACATATTCATATAGCATAGCTAAAATGACATTTTAGGAGGAAGATATTCTAACCATTAGAGGTATACCGCATTTTGGAGGAAAAAACTGAAAATGGATATTATTTTGCAGTAATACCCCCATGGAAAAGCAAGGTAGATTTTCATGGCAATCAGTTTATATGCAGTTGAAAGTTAAGAATTATAGAAAGTTTATCACTGAATATGTCAAGACATATAACACATGACTTATCATAACACTTTGTGTGTATGTCTTCTACTTTAGTTAGAGATGACAATTAAGTTTTTCTTAAGAAACTAATTATATTTAATATGTTTATGTGTGTATATTCCACCATTATTACACTGAATATTATAACACTACACCCATAAACTCTTCTATCAGAGATTCATGATAAACTGTTTTTATACTTATTGCACCAGTTTAACACAAGCATTTGTAGTTGTAATGCCTGATGTCATCTTCTTCCATTATGTATCCATGATGTCTACTCCCCCTGTGATCAGTCCAAGTGTATGCCTTGCCTAATTAGGCCATCAGTTTTGTCCACTAACAAAGGAAAGAAAAAGTACAAAAATAAGAGAAATATAATTAAGTCTCAGGTAATGGCCTGCCCATTAATGATGCCTAGAGCAGTTTTTGCCTCTTGCATTGCCTCAGGTTTCCTGTCCAAGGTTTCTAAATCTGGATAGTTAGATCTGCTTCTAGGATGTCCATTTTTTCCATATCCTCCTCCTCTCATTCTTGAATTTCACCCAGAGTGTCAAACTTAATACTGGCTTGAAGATTAGGAACTGAAACATAGAGCAATGATTGCCATAGTTACTATTCACTTAGAGAGACAGAAGGAGATTTATTTTGTTTCCTATCAGGTACCCTCACTAAAATTGGTGAGCAGGACTTCATCCCCACATACTTTTACCTTACCTTTACTGTATGTCCCCATTTATTAACATCCCAAAAGAAACACAAGATGTGGAAGATGATTGGTAAAATTTATGGACGTAATATACGCATATACATTTGTAGGATATTAAAAGCTAAATTGTCTGTTTTTATGAGTGGCTACTAAATTATCTGGAAAGAGTAGCAGGGGTTTAAACCCCAAATCTATAATCTATCACTTTGTAGAGATTATAGTTTTCCCTTTTATGTAACAAATACTTTCTGTAGTCAGAGTAAAAATTTCAGGTGTCCCAGCTATTTTTATGGTTAATCCAAGACTAGCATGTTTCAGAATTATTTAATTGAGAATAAAGTATAATAAATGAAAGACAAATTGCATGGGTGGGAATGAAGGTATGATTATAGGAAATATTACATGATGGACTGATTATTAAAGCAAATAAACCATTCATTTGGTGGCGAACTGTACAGACTGTAAATGCTCCTTTCCTTCTAGCAGACACTTAATCTTAGATTACTTCTCTCTTCCTAAATTTAGTGCCATGCAACTTATTAATTAAATGCAATGACTAGGTCTGCAGTTTATCATTCTATTTTGAGTGCCTGCTCTATTTAGATTTTGGCTGCAGTAGATCATGGGCTTTGATTTTTAGTGCAGTCTTTGTAGTCTGCTGTATACCCTATGTTTTATTAAAGTAGTTTTGACTTTGTTACTGTCTTATTAACCTGCCAGTCCCAATGAAGTTGGGATGAGAGCTTACTGAATGTTTAAAACTTCAAGTTACATGACTCCCATAGCAGTTGCTATCATTTTTTTTCTGTCTTATCGGGCAGTCTTTCTACTGGAAAGCAGTAAAGTCTGAAAACTTCCCTAATACATCTTCATTGACTGAGCTTATTGCATGCCTTGTGGAACTATTTGTGTTTTGAAAAGTTCAAAAATCACAGAATTAATAGCAGATTACTTCCTAGGTACTGACAGACCATAGCAGAACACATTGATTTGTGCATATACTTAGTCACATCTCCCCAAATTATTTCAAATCTGATGACATTTTAAGGATTTGAAATTCTTACAAAGCATAGAAAAAAAATGTTTCTTCCTGTTGGAGTTAATAGCTGTAGTGTTTTCACTGCTGTGTTTTGGTGATGGCATGTATTACTGCCATGTGTATTATAAGAGAGCACTTGCTTCCACTGCTGTGATTTGGTGATGGCGTGTAATGCTGCCATGAGTACTGTAAAAGAGCACATGTCTATCTCATGCATTATCAGCAAAACTAGTGAAAATATATGTTTCTAAATAGTACGCTGTACTTCTAGAGATCTTACTGACTAGCACTGAGTCCAGCTATGCCACTTAATGTAAAAACTATTACACTGACTACTTAAAAGGAAATATCTTGAAAAATAATAGTACTAAAGCAAAAAACACTTTTTTTCTTGCAAATCACATAAATATTATTCCCTTCTATATAGAAACTGTGACAGATGTCTTTTACATTGTATTTTTATATATTTTTATCCTTTTTTATTACAAATCATGTGCTGGATATTACAAGATTTGGTGAACAGGAATAAAAGAAACTGTTATGGTTTGGGAATGGGCAAAGGATCCTATGTTACATTTAATTAAAAATAAATTATACCCTATTCAGCACTATACAGTTAATAAAGTAGTCTGTTGACTCGTATGCATGCATATCGGGCCATTTATTTAACTATGTAGGTATATTGCATTGTTAATTAACTGAGCTTGCAACTCCAAAACTCTGTAACAGCTACCATTTCAGAAAATGATCATACACTTGATTCACAACTACAGTACTTAACTTTATTGGTGAACAGTGCTTGGTCTATTAATTGTAGTAATGGACATTTATTTCTATAACTTATTATTGCAATTGAACATCACTTGCTAGTGCAACTGTCTCCCCTTTACATAAAACATAACTGCCTTATCCACTGGTAGCTGGTAAAAATATTGCAAAGGAGTGTGATGAAGGAAGCAACTGAATGGGGAGGGCTAATTGGACAAACACACACACACACACACACACACACACACACACACACACACACACACACACACACACACACACACAAGAATGTAAGGAATCATCAAATTTAACTCTGATAACATCACAGCAGGAAAGTGCAATAGATCCACAAATTAAGCAGAAACCAGTGGATCAGTAAACATCTGATCAGTCATCATATGAAGATACTTTGGACCCCTGCATAGGAAACCAGTACAAAAGTTCAGCTGGAGTTGTCCAGCAAGGAAAAGAACAGGAAACTGCGGTAACTCTGACGCAGTGAATGTGGCAGAGTGATAGGCCAGTGAGTTCCCATATGAAAGAGCAATGGATGACACTGGATTAAACTGAAGAGAATGTGACACAGGAAGATGCTCTGAAACTTTCTGTAGAATGCCAGCAGAAAATGGAGAACAAAGAATGTGCCCTCAGTTTAGAAGAAAATTATCTAAGAAAAGAGTTGCTTGATTTATTAGAGATGGAGAGACATATAAAGATCAATGAAAGAAGTAGACTGTAGAAAGTCAATAAAACCCAAACATTAGAAGTTTGATAAAACAAATTAACACAGTAATTAGCACTGTTCATAGAGATTCATGTGCTAGAACAGAAGTAAATGGGATATATTACTATGCAGCTAAATTAATAAGAGATAAAGTCTAACCACAAAAACACAGGGCAGTAAAGGAAAGGAAGTGGATAAATCAAATGCCATCATGGAAGTATCAGATAGAGAAAAAATATAAAGCAATTAAGTCAATAAGTATTACTGTTAGAAGAGTATAGAAGATGGAACAGATCAACAAAAATACTCAGAAAGATGGACATGATAAAAG
Organism: Protopterus annectens; assembly: GCF_019279795.1. Lineage (NCBI taxonomy): Eukaryota > Metazoa > Chordata > Ceratodontiformes > Protopteridae > Protopterus > Protopterus annectens. The sequence goes on along the minus strand of NC_056729.1, from coordinate 198,484,652 downwards.
CAATGTGCAGTATCAGAACAGATCAGGATCTGTCACGTACTATCAAAAATAATAAACTAAAAATATCAGCACAGGTAGATAAACTTAGGAGATATGCAGATAAATATTAAGAAAAAGTGCAACATAAGCACTTTATTGAGGTACCAAAAACATTTTATAGAGAATTGGGAAACAAGCCAAAAGGAATTGAAACACCATAAAAAAAAAGAAATAGATACATTTTGGAGAAATATCGATGAAGTTATTGTGGAACATAACAAATATGCTGAATGGATAGAAGAAGTAAAAGAAAAAAATAGAAGCTCAGATGTACTGGATATGAAAAGGGGTGAAGTAACGGTCAGAGAGATTGAAACTAAGTTAAGAAAAGCCCCTAACTGAAAAACCTCAGGCCCAGATGCAGTACCTCACTTATGGCTAAAAGTATTAACATCTTTACATGAAGATTTAGCCATGACTAAGAACTATTTATTCACACACCCCAACCAGAATCCAACCTAGTTAACAACAGGAAAAGCAATACTCCTACTTAAGAGTGAACCTGCAAGCTATCCTAAAAACTATAGACCAATAACTTGCCTTTTGACGATGTACAAACTGTACACTTGAATTGATGCCGACAGAGTTTATAGTCATTTAGAAGAAAACTCAATCATGGCAATAGAATGATATGGAACAAAGGATCATTTGTTGTTCAGTAAAGTCATAACAGAGAACTATAAAAAGAGATAGAATCTTCAGTATGAAATGGATTGACTACAAAAAAGCACTTGACAGTATTCCACATTCCTGGATAAAAGAGTACTTAAAAATGTATAAGATACACCCTACACTGATCAATTACATTACAGCGATCATGAAACAGTGGCAAACCACTTTTCAGTTAAGCCATGAAAAAGGACAAATTATTATTCCAGGGATAAATATTTAAAGGGGGATATTCGGTTTTGCCTTTAACCCATAAGCTATCTACTTAACAGATTAGGTCACGGCTACAATTTGGCTCCCAGAAAACAACAAAGTGCAAAGAATTTTCATCTTCTTTTTATGGATGATTTAAAACTGTATAGTTCATCAAATGAGGAACTAAAAGGACAACTTCAAGTGGTCAAAACTTTTTCAGGTAATATAAGAATGTCAGTTGGTCTTGATAAATGTGCAGAAGCAACCTTTAAAGTGAAAAAGTTGCAGTACCAAGAAAACATCAGTTTGGAACAAGAATGTAATATAAAAGAACTTGAGCAAGAGGGAGTTGTATAAATTCTGGGAACTGATGAAGGATCAACAAATAAAATGAACAAATGCAAATAAAACTAATATTTTAAAAGACTAAAATTAATACTGAAAACAGCACTGACATCTAGGAACAAAGTCAAAGCTATAAACCAATTTGTTCTTGCTGCCCTAACTTTCAGTTTTGGAGTGACTGATTGGCGCCAAAAGTTGTTGGATTGGTTGGAGAGGAAAACAAGAAGGCTGATTCATGCTTATCAAATGATTTATAAAAATCAGCGAATACCAAGACTACATATTCCCTGTTCTGCAGGAGGTATGGGCCTCCTCAAAATTGATTACATGTATAGATCTGCAATCATAGGACTGAATACATATCTGCTGACCTCAAAAGACCCAAATGTAGTGGAAGTTTTAAAACATGAGGAGAATAAGTCTAAGATGACTTCCATGCTTCATTTAGTAAAATGATGTCAGTGTCAAGCAGGAATGGAAATCAAACCAGAAGTAGAGAAAAATCAGGCAGCAAATGAATGTGCCAAAAAACAAAAGAAAGAATATAATAGGTTCATAGGTGTGCACTAGGCTAATGACCCTGGAGCCCTTACAAGCCTAGCCCATAGAAGTGCCCTGGCATTGTGCCACCTGACGCTAGTTCCCAGTGTCTCTATCAAGTAGAGCCACTGGATTGATAACCCAGGTGAACTATTTCCCATCCACTCATCAATATTTCTCTTGAAGAGGGCCAGTGAGGTGCTCTGCTTGACATGTATGGGAAGTCTATTCCAGAGCATGGGCAGTATCTGGGTTATGAATGTGTCCCTCCAGCATGTTCTGTTGATTGTGGTAATGAGATTGAGGTCTCTGGAGCATGTGGTGTGTAGGGATTGGGATTTCTTTAGATGTAGCATTTCTGACTAATAGAGCTGGGTCAGACATGGCTTTGTAAGTCAAGCAGAGATCGCCTCTTAGTAGACGATATGAGACAGAGAATAGCTGGAGTTTTTTTGAGTCTGTCCATGTAGACATGTGCTTTAGGCCTAGGATCCTCTTCGTGAGGTACTTTTGTGGCCTCTCCAGCTGCTGTAGGTGTCTTGTGACATACATGCCAAATAGGGCATTATACTCAATATTGGTCAATGAGGGAAGAGTAGAGAGAAATGATGACCTCTTTCTTCCTGGATGCAAAATCCTTGATAATGAGATGTGCCACATAGAAGGATTTTCTGACCACAGTGGTAATGTGGTGGTCGAAGCAGAAGTTGCTGTCAACCTGTGTCCCCAGATCTCTTATAATGCCTTTAGTGTTCAGTGGGCTCTCATTGATGTGGTAATTAGTGGGAACTGAGTTTTTCCCAAAGGGGATAATGATGCATTTTTGGCATTAAGCTTAAGGTCATGGTTTCAACACCAGTCATTGGTCTCAGTGAGGCCTTTCTGTAGGATATCTGCATCACTTGGGGAGTTAATAGTGGCTCCCGGCTTGCAGTCATCTATGAACTTGGTCAGACAGAGTTCCTCTGTGCTGGCTTGGACTTCTGAGAAGTAGATACCAAACAGAAGAGGACCCAGGATCAATCCCTGTGGGACTCCACTCATGACTGGTCGACAGTCTGACTTGGAGTCCACTACTTTCACACTGTGGATTCTATCTGTGAGCCATTTTGCACCCCACCTAACAATATAGGGGTTGATGCCTAGTTTGTTGAGTTTATCAATAATTCCTGAGTGAGGAATGGTATCAAAGGCATTGGCCAGTTTGAGGTAGGCTGTATGAACTGCCTTACCTTCATCCACAATTCTGGTGGCTGACTCAAAGAAGTCAACCTTGTTGAGCAGGCATGATCTACCTTTCACAAAGCCAAATTGCATGGGATCTAGAGTTTGGAGATTTCCTATATCCTTGTTAATTAGGCACATGATGATGTGCTCCATAGCCTTACATATCAGACTCATCAGGCTAATGGGGCGATAATTTCCAGGGTCTGTAGTCACTCCTCCTTTATGGATAGGGATGACTGTAGCAGTGCACCATTCAGAAGGGACAAAGCCTAAAGTGAGGCTTTCAGTGAACAGGGCACACAGATGTTGTGCCAGTTTACTTTGTAATTCATGTAGAACACAGCCACGGATACTGTCGTGTCCCATGGAAGCTGTATTCTTGGCCTTGGACAATGCAGCTTTAACCTGTGCTGCAGTAATGCTGGGTGCCTGGCATTGTTCCGGTATTGAGATTTTTCCTCTGGGGGGGAGAGAGGGGTAAAGTTTGCACTGAATCTTTTGGCCAGTATGTTGCCAATATCTGTTGGCTCAGTATAGGAGGTAGCACTGTGCAGTAACTCAGAGCAAATCTGGGTATTGCTGTGAAGATTCTTGATAGAAATATAACAACTATATAAGGTGAAGGATCAGAGGAGAAGGCAAGATATGTGGAAAATGCATAAATATATTTGCAAGTGTAGAAAACTCTTAGAACAACCTCATGTTGATCAGGATCAAACACAAGAATGGTTAAGGAGAGGTGAATTTAAACCAAAAAATGAAAGGTTAATATTGTCTTCCCAAGATAGTAGACTACATACATATTGGCTTACAAGGTCCATTGAAAATGTGGAAGAGACAGACAAATGTAGGTTCTGTAGAACAGAACTTTAAACAGTCACACATTTTGTTGCTGGCTGTGATGTACTAATGGTAGAAGGACTGTATACTGAATGGCATAATAATGTGGCAAGATTGTCGCATTGGGGATTGTGCAAACATAATACAGAAGCAGCTGAAAAACATTAGAAACAAGATCCACAAAGCATTATAAAAATGATGAAGTTTA
>NC_056729.1:198415589-198475589 GCF_019279795.1 Protopterus annectens | reverse complement strand
TGTAGAGTTAAAGGGGATCAAGCATAATATGATCTAAACATCTTTGCTTGCAGTTTCTCAGGAATCTGTTACTGAGTAATGAATGAATACAATAAGTAAAGCAAATCCATTGTTTGCATCTCTTTACTCCACCTGAAGCAGATTTTATTCCACCTTCATCTCAAAGCTTTGAGTATGAGGTGACTTAATTCTTTTGGAGAATAGCTTCCATTATAAAGAAATTAATGATCTGTGATATTTAAGCAATTGACTCAAGTAAGACCTTTAAAACATAATTAAAACATAATTTGAACAAAGCTTTCAATTAGACCTCATTTGTTTCAGTTTTGTCTGGCTAATACATATTAGATTATAATGTCTGTATTGCAAATTAGAGTTCTTATAAAGCTTACTACTTAGCCCAGGAAATAAAGTGAATGTTTTTTCCCTACTTTTTTAAATCTAACAAAATATAAGTATCTTTATAAAATTAATTAATGAATTAATTAATTAATTAATTGTGTTACTATAAACAGTCCTCATAACAGCTACAGAGTTAAGATCTGGAGATGGTTTGCATGCTGAAAAATTAAAAAAAGACAATGAAACCTATGAAATTATTATTGCTTTGAGGATGTCATAAAGGAGAGCATCAATTATACAGAATGCGATAATATCACTAATTGTTTTAAAATGAACATTGACATTCAGACGTATTATAATTTAAGCATTTTGTGTTTGTTTCCTGAATATAGGTGTATAGTTTCTGTTTAAGAAAGATAAACATTCCTTTTTTGTTCTGTGTTACTGCTCAAATGCACTAATCCCGCCGTGATGGTTGTAGTTAAATGGTGGCATACCACATGGTGTTAAGAAATGCAATACTCAGATCCATCATCTATATGTAACCACTTGCACTATAGAGCTCATGCACACATCTTAATGAGTTTGCTTGTTTTTTATTGCCTTATAATAGTATTAAACTTCTAGGCATATTACTTCTTATTCAGTTTTAGAGGCACTGGTCATTGAAGTGTTGTTGTTCTTTGCAACAAAAAAGACTTGATAATCAGAAATCTCAGACATTAGTCTAATAGAATAGAACACATAGTTTTAAATGATGTTTGCATAATTTGGTTCAATTAGCTGACTATTAATAACAGAAATGCTTAAGACTTCTCTGCCTTAAGTTTTATCTCCTTTAATTGCAGGCTGTCACTTACTGTTATACTTTTCTTTGTTGATCTTGGAAAGATATAAATCATTCATCTTGAGTTTACCTTTGTTGGGTCTTTTCACAAACTTTTCACCGATACAATGGCTTTTTCTTTCTTTCTTTAGAGTCAAAATTCTGAATAACTTTGCTTTTGAGACTCATTACTGGTGTAAGTACACATACTGAAAGAAGTATGCTCCTTACAAGTTCAATGGCCTTTTTTGGTGCACCAGGACAGAAAGATGGAGCCTCTAGAAACACCTAACCAATCTGGATTTGGTTAATGGACCTTGCACTTATAGTGACAGTAGATACAGAAAAAGGAATGGCTATAGTAAGATAACCAATCCCAGAGAGAGATAGAGAAGACATGTGTGGCTTGCAGTCATGCATAATCTCACTGTAAGATTCTGTGACGGAGACAGAGAATCTGACAGGATGATAACTTCATATGGAAGGACGTGACTGTCAGTGTGGTATCCCCTTGAAGGAAAAAATGTATTTTATACCAAACCTGCTGGATGCCATACTGCAATGGAATTGTACACAAAGGAACTATATGTACAGAAAAAATAAAATAAAAAAAAAAACAGAATAATGACCACGTTTGAGTTTTGTGAGTTTTGTTCCCACTGTCAGTGGTACAACTGTTCGTGGCTGCATTAATGATAGTTAAATGATGAGACCAAAATAGTGTTGACCGTCTTTCTGAGAGAGGGGCCATAAAGCATTAAGTACTTCTCATGCATTTGATATCACACCATCTACCTTAATATTTTAAGTTTAAACAATTTAGGAACTGTTATCAAAACTGAAAAAAAAAAAAACATAAAAATCCTTTACACAAATGGGTCATATGATATTATTTCTTCCTGATTCTCATTTGATCCTGAACACATAAGATGACTGGCACCATTCTGCAGTATATTATCAACAGAAGTATTCATTTTCAGACTGTGTAACCAGTAAAAATAATTTTAGACTGGAGACAGAAAACATTATATTTCACCTATGAAGGATGCAGCTTCTGTATTTGGCACTCATTTTATCTTACAACCAGACCAAAAAGAAGTCCTCATAATGATCATCATCATCAACCCCCAGTTGTTAATGTCATCTATTTATACACTGGCAACAGAATGCTTATTTCCAGTGATATGGGATACACCTTTCTCTCCATACAGTTCTGAGTACTTCAGTTTTTTTTTTTTTTATCGGGCATTGGCAAAAAGTAGAAAACTATCTACTTGCTCGTTTTCATAGATTAATAGATTGTTACTAGGCTAACAAACTGGGTGTAGAGTCTTTCTAAGCCTAGTTGAGCTTTCCTAAAGGAATAACAAAGTCATGTATCCAACTAGGACACTGAGGGCCAGGCATTTATAAGCTACCTCTGTCCAAAAGGGACATGGATGCCAGGCTTGGTGTAAATTAAAAATTCATACACCGAGACTGTAATAATAGCAGGCTTTGAAACTAAAAGAAAAAAGCCCAATATTTTGATTATTAAACTGTATAAAGTAGATAAATATGAGAAAAAATGAGAGTCGACAAATTAATGGTTTCATAACTCTTTATTAGACAACAGTGGTGGAGGGTTAATAGTTATCAGTTATTGTTATGATTATACATCATAACTCTTTATTAGTCAACAGTGGTGGAGGGTTAATAGTTATCAGTTATTGTTATGATTATATATCATGATCATTATTTTACAATATATATTATTGATTCATGTTTTATTATTTAGTACTTTTAGGTCTAGATACGCTAACTTTTAGACCTGTTTTATTTCACGACAGTATTAAACCTATCCAGAGTAGCCTAAATTTGTTATATTATATGTTACATGTCATATTTTATATTTCTATATTATTATTTTTATTATTTAGTGAGATATGATTAATATTATATTATTTTTCTTGGGTAGCTGTTCTAGTTATTTAGATGCTTAGGACAGTATGCATTAATTTCATTATATTTATTATATTCATTACATTAGTTATTTTACTTGAGAGCAGGCAAGATACAATGTATGCATAGGTAATTTTTGATTAGGAAGCGCCGCGCTTCTATTATTAGTATTTATGCTGTAGGTTGAACATCGTTATTTTTATTTTTATGTTATTTTTTTACATATTTATCTACTTTATACAGTTTAATAATCAAAATATTGGGCTTTTTTCTTTTAGTTTCAAAGCCTGCTATTATTACAGTCTTGGTGTATGAATTTTTTATTATGTTAATAGAGAATTGCAAATGCACCTTAGTTAGCTGTGATCTGTACCTTTAAGGAGCTAAAGGGAGAGCAAGGGGCATGGTTAAGTGTTTCAATGCTAGTATTTAAACTCACTTGTAATGGTGTGAATGTTTTGCTTGTCTGAAGAAGTTAGTGCCAGGTACTAACGAAAAGCTTTTACAGTGGCTTAATAAAATTTGTTGTTTTTCATGTTTTTTTACGTTTTGGACTGGCCTGAGTCGAGTTCTTGGCTTTTGCATTAGCGGTGGTTTTCGCTAGTTTGTTTTTCCGTTCTTGAAAGTTTATTTCTTTGGTGCTTTTATGTCCACCACTTCATCACCAGCAGGGACTATGCCAGAGCCAGGAGATTTAACTATTTTAATCAACCTTCTCACTGAAAAAGTGGAAAACTTAACGCAACATGTGGAATGTCTTTCGCAGAGTACTTCATTACTAAATGGATTTAATACTTCACAAACATGCTCCTTGCAGATGCCTTTAACTGGATCTTTGGGTTTGACTTCACCTAACGGAATTATTAATGAATCGGAGGTTCTACCTAACCTTACAACTCATTTGTTGACACAAGAGCGAGAAGGGAGTATGAAGAATTTAGTAAGTGGCTGTATGGCCCCCCAGGTGCACAACAACTGAACAACATCTCGGATGGCCAAAAGGGAAGGTATGTGAATTTATTTTAAATGAATGGCTTAATAGATCGTTCCGTTTTGGATTCGAAAATGACCAAGCTAGTAATGAAGTTATTATAGGTTCATAGGTTCATAGGTTCATACTAGGCTATCTGCTCTAGGGCATTTATAAGCCTAGCCCAGAGTTTTGTGGCTTTTGCCACCCTTTTAGTTTGAAGGATACTATGCCCATTATTTTGCTGTGCCTCTGTCAAGCAGTGACACCAAGGTTATCCCTGGGGTTATTGAACACGAGAATGTGAGTCTACCTACTAAATTACATGTATTTGATCAAAAACTACTTAAAAGTAGAAAATTACAACTCGAAGTGGCATATTTCAATGAATGTAGGCAAGCACACATAGTCCCTAAAGGCCTCCGATCCTGGCAATACCCAACAGGGCTAGAGGAAGGTTCTAAATTCCACCAGGATTTGATAGCCCTGTTTGATAGACATGGGAATGAGTTGTTAAACCTAATTAGTGTACATTATCAAGAGACTATTAATGAGTTGAATAAGGAATTATCCATTTTAGATGAAGAGATAAAAACTGATGTTTGTTTCCCAAGGTATAGATTTGAATATGAAAGGTCATATACTAGTATTGACCACTACATAACAAAGATTACCTCAACTAAAGTCAAAAAATTACAAAGAGACATTAAGGCTTATAAGGATGGTGTAGCATATCCAAAACCCCCTAAGTCTCAGGGCAATTTTCTGAAAATTAACCCTAATCTACCGAAACATCCAGTGAGGCCCTGTGGAGAGGGCGATATAACATCAGTTATGGAGCAGAACAAGGGGGCCAATCAAGAGAGACTGAGTCTAGAAGGAATGGATGGAGCAGGGGAGCAGAGAGATAATATCGATAATCCAAGTCAACTTGATACAGGATTGGTCAGGGTAAATTTTCAAACAACAGCCTCGTCTCCTCAACAAACATCGAGCAGAATGACGAGAAACAAATACAAATCGAAGGGGAACTGATGGAAGATGTTAGATTTTCTAATACCCAATCAAATAAACCCTTTGAAGTGATATATAACACAGGGAAGGACTTCAAAATATATAATTATTCAAATTTTGTTTTCTCCCAACCCCTAGTTGACATTTTAGCCAAGGGCTTAACTTTTATACCCTCTAGACATGCTAGTGTTGATAAATCAATTTTAGACCTCAAACTTTTTGTGAGAAAGTTGAACTTGGCCCTTTAATTGGGAGAGACGGTCCAACCAAGGCCTATGTATCACATTCCAAGTACATATAATCCACCTTTGGCCCCTTGCTTGGGAGTGTTTGAACACATGTGTGATGTGGACATTAGGAATTTGCTTAAGTCTAAACGACAGACCCACTTCAACATTTCCAAGATTGAATTGAACTCATTGGAAGCTCTCAGTTCTTCTTCTATCAGAATAATGAAACCTGACAAAGGAGGTGGATTAGTAGCTATGGAACAGGATGAATATATAGATAGACTTTTAGCAATACTTTCTACAGAGACTTATAGAGAAGTATCTAAGAATGAATTGAATATTAGTATGAACCGTTTGCGGTCATACTTTGAAGACATGTTCATTAGTGGGTCTCTGGATATGGACATTTACAGTTTTATTTCAGTACCCTCACCACGCATTCCAGCATTATTTGGGAATCCTAAGATTCATCCAATGCGCCAATTAGTGAACGTGAGGGGTAGTATTGCCTATGCAGCAGCGAAGGTAGTAGACACCATCCTCAAACAATATGTATCGCAGGTACCACACATAGCCAGAGATTCTTGGTCCTTTTTGGAAAAAGTCGGACTTGCTACCTTTGAAGGAGATGCCTATTTTCTGATCATTGACATCATTGATTTATATTCTTCAATTCCACATGAGGTAGCATGTGAATGGATTCAATTGGAGATGATTTATTACCAAGCTCCACCCAAAGAGATATCTATAGTGAGCAAATTGTTGAATATTATTTTGACATGTAACTATTTCACATTCAATAACAGATGGTTCCATCAGTTGATTGGTGTGCCTATGGGGTCTCCGTGTGGTGCCAGTGTAGCTAATTTGGTCATGACTCATTGGGAAAGAATGTTTGCCTTTCCCAATAATATTATTCAAGAGAAAGTCGTTCTGTACATAAGATTCTTGGACGACATTTTTATCTTGTTTAATGGCTCACTGGAAGAAGCCCAAGACCTAGTGATCGGCTCCAATAATTTGTCTGACTTTTTGAAATTTACTTGTACTAGACATGAAGAAGATATCCTATTTGGATGTGGAACTTTATAAAGACAGAAGTCTAGGTCAGTTTGGAGCCAGAATCCATTGGAAATCAACTTTCTCTAATTCTTATCTACATTATGATAGTGACCATCCGCTTCACCAGAAAAAGGCTACGGTCAAAGGACAACTTGTAAGAGCAGCTAGGATGGTGTCAAGGGATCGTGAATTTTTGGAAGAGTGTGATTTCATAGCCAATTTATTTCTGGATCGAGGTTATCCAGAAACCTTGATTGATGAGTTGTGTTTTGAAGTTAAGACCAAGAGAGCTAATGGCTATTTTTCTTCTATCTTGAGTCATGTTGTTCCTGAATTGAGTGATTCACCATCACCTGTATGCCCTGATTCTCAGGGAAACATGTCCAGGTCCAATTTTATTTTAACTTTTAATACAGATGCCAATGACATAGTTACTATAATTAAGAGAAACCGGCGATTACTATCCCCTGAGTTACTTGGAGGTCCAATTTTTGATAACGCCCCATTGATAACATACAGAAGAGGCCCTAACATCAAAAATACTCTGGAATCTATGTGAAATTTAGTAACACCAAGATCAGGGATGTATAAATGTAATATGTGCAAGTATTGCAGATTTGTCCAGGCAGGTACAGCCTTTACAGTTAAGAACAGGAAATTCCTCATCAGGGGACGTTTCACTTGTTCCAGTACCCAAGTGGTATACCTTGCTCAATGTTCATCATGCCCCAGTTTTTACATTGGCAAGACTGAGAGGAAACTCCAGGAAAGAATGTAAGAGCATTTGTATGCCATAAGAAGAATGAAAATGGACAATGCCTTTGCTATGCACATTCAGAACAACCCAAACCATGAGTTTACATTTATGGTTATAGATCAACTGTATAATACCAATTCTTATGGACCTGAGGCATATAGATTAGAATGTAAAGAGCTTCTTTGGCAATTAAGACTGGAAGCATATCGCCCCCCTGGTCTTAACAGCTCATTATCCATTAGTTGTTTTTTAAAACTTAAAAGTTTAAAGAGGTGACAAGCTTTTTATTCTCACAATTTTTTTTAAAATGAGAGTCAAAAAATGAAAAATGAGAGTCGACAAATTAATGGTTTCATAACTCTTTATTAGTCAACAGTGGTGGAGGGTTAATAATTATCAGTTATTGTTATGATTATACATCATGATCATTATTTTACAATATATATATATATTATTGATTCATATTTTATTATTTAGTAATTTTAGGTCTAGATACGCTAACTTTTAGACCTGTTTTATTTCACGACAGTATTAAACCTATACAGAGTAGCCTAAATTTATGTTATATTATATGTTACATGTCATATTTTATATTTCTATATTATTATTTTTATTATTTAGTGAGATATGATTAATATTATATTATTTTTCTTGGGTAGCTGTTCTAGTTATTTAGATGCTTACGACAGTATGCATTAATTTCATTATATTTATTATATTCATTACATTAGTTATTTTACTTGAGTGCAGGCAAGATACCATGTATGCATAGGTAATTTTTGATTAGGAAGCGTCGCGCTTCTATTATTAGTATTTATGCTCTAGGTTGAACATCGTTATTTTTATTTTTATGTTATTTTTTACATATTTATCAACTTTATACAGTTTAATAATCAAAATATTGGGCTTTTTTCTTTTAGTTTCAAAGCCTGCTATTATTATAGTCTCGGTTTATGAATTTTTTATTATGTTAATAGAGAATTGCAAATGCACCTTAGTTAGCTGTGATCTGTACCTTTAAGGAGCTAAAGGGAGAGCAAGGGGCATGGTTAAGTGTTTCAATGCTGGTATTTAAACTCACTTGTAATGGTGTGAATGTTTTGCTTGTCTGAAGAAGTTAGTGCAAGGTACTAACGAAAAGCTTTTACAGTGGCTTAATAAAATGTATTGTTTTTCATGTTTTTTTACGTTTTGGACTGACCTGAGTCGAGTTCTTGGCTTTTGATTTAGCGGTGGTTTTCGCTAGTTTGTTTTTCCGGTTTTGAAAGTATATGTCTAACTGAACCAAAATAACATCATATATGTAGTTCTTCTATCATCTCTCTCTCTCTCTCTCTCTCTCTCTCTCTCTCCATCTTTAAAATATAAGCTTTTCACTCATAATCATACAAATATTACCTGTTTTCTTTTTCTTTAGCTCTCCACCATTCTCTTTAGCAACAATTCCATAACCCATCAACTTTTAGCTCATTAGGACATGCTTATAAAAATATTTTCCCTCTCCTTTCTGGAACCAATAGTGAGATCCCAAACAGTAGAACACCCCACAAACATGTATTATGCAGATGTTGCCTTCTGTACAGCTCCAGTATTCTGTGCTCCAGTTCTCCAAGCCCTTATAAGTAATGTTCAAGTTGTAAAATAGCAATGCAGTTATCACATTTATTGAACCCTGCCACTGGGACATAAAGGGATTCAAAGACATATGTGGAACATAACCTCATTAAAATTCAAGATGCAGAAACAGCTGTTGTTTTCAGCTTAAGTGCATGTTCATCCATTTTAAATGCTAAACTGGACACTAACATAGGAGCAGTAGCACCAAAAAAGCACTTTGAAGCAAGTGTCTGGGAACAGATAAGCAGAGTTTTCAGAAGACATAGCAATGAAGAATTGCACAGAGGTGAGCAGCATGGTGGTAACTGATAAATTTCTTATGCGATGCACATGTGAGCTCTTGCCTTGGAATAGAATATGGGTAGTGTAAATTACAATGAACATTGTATACACTACTCCATCACACATACCCACAAAAAGTTTATTATAAGTGACCAAAGGATTACATGAAAACAACAGATTTTCATTGTTCTTCATTTTCAGACTGACCTCAGCAAACTAAATTCATCAGTTTGACTTACAATTGTATACAAGAAGCACCTTGGTTTTAGTATTGTACAGTCCATACTGACCCTTCAGTAAGAGTACTATGCCAAAAACATTATGGCTATATAGGCTCCACCCTGGCTTTGATTCCAGTTCTTTGCTGTAGGTAGTTCCATCAGGTATGGCTATAAGCATTAGTCTCAATAGGGCTGATATGCTTTGCATTTTCAGGGTATTCATTCTCGATGCCCCTCTAAGTAAACAACTAACTTCCTGATTATAACCCTCCAGACTACTTCTATTTATACCACAACAGTTGGTAACCAAACCCTTATTACCATTTTGAACAACATATGATTTGTCAGACTCTTCCAACACTCCAAAATGTACAAGAAGCACCTCCAAGCATAAAATCCTTGGCTTTGGACATCAATATTTCTGCTGGAAATTTTGGACTTTTGTGTCACTGCACATGGAAAGGTTAAGAGGAGTTGTTGTTGTTTGTCTTTTGGCTTTTCCCGGTTAGGGGTCGCCACAGCGGAACTCCAGTCTGCTAATGATTGGCAGTTGGTTCTTTTGGTGTCAAGTTGCCAGCCCGAAGAAAAACCTTCAACGAAGGCATGCATATTCAACGCATGACTTTCGAATGCCCACTTGACTGCGGGGAGGACATGCAGACTACACACAGATGGCACTCCCAACACAAGCCGAGAATCGAACGGGAGAACTTCTTGCTGTGAGGCAACAATGCTACCGCTGCACCACTGCAGGGTTAAGAGGAGTAGTATCCACAAATCTCATTTCATTTTGCCAGTTTTTCTCCCTAAGCCATAACAATGAAATATGCTGGTTAAATTCCAGCATCTTATTTGCAGTCAGGAATGAAGTACTATGGCTTTAGCACTCCATGTGTGATATTCGGAATATAGAAAGCTGTCTGTAAGCAGTTTTCTTTAAATGTCCTGGTCCCCTTCAATAAACACATCACACCAAATGACATTTGATGACCTTTATTATACTTTCATAAACATAACTGTTATTCAATATTTATTAAATACAACTGACACACAATATAGCAGATTGAATTCCATGATCCACATCCATGTAATGGTAATCAGGACAGTGTGACCTTGCTCATCCTGACCCAGTAAGAAGCATCCATACCTTCAACTCACTTACTTTTGAAGCAGCGTCCCACTACTCACTTCATTTACCACTTATTGAATTAACGTCCGACCAAATAAGCAGAGTCCTGATCCCCGCTTGCTTATTTATCGAGTCACTTTCCTTTCCCAATTTATTTTAATGACCATCCAAAACCAGAGGGGGAACAGAAGAAGGCATGCCTGCCCTCTTCTCCACCCACCAGCCTAACCAGGCTGTTCTTCCTCTCTCCAATAAACTTTCAACAACCTAGCCACCATTAATTCGTTAGGCCAAACATCATCCAGTGTACCCCATCCTCACTAACTAAAATGGATCCATGTCATCACCTCCTAAAGACCTATCACATAACTAACAAAATAGCCAGCTACCCAACAACTGAAAACAACCACTGATCCCTTTCCTTTGCTAATGTAACAAACCATAAACTCATAATCCAGCATAACTACTACACATGAACTAAATAATCCGTACCTCACAACCAATGGATGCCTCGCAAGTATTCAAAAGACATTACCAGCCAAAGGGACAATCAAACCCTAAGCCCACCACAACTAAAACTACACTGAGGCAACTGCCTACCCTCATGCTACCTTGCATCCCCATTTTACCACTGAAACAAGTGTAATAACCAATTGAAGTTCCTTTAAAATCAGTGCAATAACAATCCTGACATCACATCAATGGTCCATTATAAACATAAAATGTTTTAAGTGGCCATCATGGCATTTAAGCAACTAACCCATAACAGCAGCCTTATATAATAATCACCCAAGAGCCATCCAACCATCCCTCCAACTATTCGATACAAGCGCAGCACGTGAAGTCATCCTCACCTTTGCTGATCCTCAAAACATTTCCAGAATGACTAGCTATAACCATAACAAATGCCACAGAAAGTATAACCCCTTGAACTCATATGCGATGACCAATATTCACACAAAACCCATCTTATAATAGTCAATGTCTGTCCCTTTACCCACTCAATCCAAGCCTATCCATCAAACCACTAAAAACCAACCAAATTTACTATAGCACAATACTATGCTCCTGATTAAGGTGCTGACTGCTAGAAACATCTAACATCCACATAACCATAAACACCTCTACAAGTCAGTATCTCCTAAAGTCCCCCTGGCTAAAATCATAGCCATGACACAAAGAAGCAGAACATGCCAACTTCTGTAAACTCCAAAAGTATGCCTTGCTTAAACCCTCTATCACCCACGTAAACAAAGCACCCTGCTGCCAAAATATACCAAAAACACCCTCATGCATACAATGCTTCCAAAAACCCTACCTACAAATTGCCTCAAGTATAAATGAAATGGTTCTTGTGGTACTCCATCTAAACCGTAACCTAGCATGAGACATTACCAATACCTGTCACACCCTAGGAACCATATCAGTTTTCTAGCATCAGATCAAATCATGCTCCCTCTACCACACAGTAACCTGAATAGATAACTGTAAATACACCAAAAAGCTCCACCCAAATCTGATATGCCTAACTGTGTACTTACCATATTAAAAAAAAACTAAAACCTTGTTACCCACCAATCCCAAAACCAACCCAACCTTAGCTCTTTTTAATTCCACCACACCTAGGTTCTAACCCCAAATCCCCTTAATGGTAACTAAACACCTGCTACACCATGACCCTAATTTACTTCAAGCATACCTGTTGCCACAGTAATCTTGAACCATACCAACTCTTACTTGTCTAAATGAGCACCTGAAAATGTGTTGTTAAATGCAAACTCACAGCCTTCCATGCCAAATGTCCAGAATCTCCAACAGCAACATCACCTGTCTAATCTGGTTCCTTCAGGCCCACCAGCTGATACAAACTTAGTCCTTTGCCATCTCTGCCAGAAATTTTGTACCTCCATAATCTGTGGCCTCATTCCCTGCAGCTCCAGCAATTGAAAACCTCTTTGTAGCAGCCTCCATCACCTAAGAAGACCACATCCTTCAGGCCACCAGCTGATATGACCTCTGCACTGATCATGAGTGACTGCTTTACGTAGCACTCCAACATCTAAAATACCCAACATAACACCACCATCTGCAAAGAAAGAGAAAACGTAAATCATCTTAGATACAAACAAAATTGAAGACAACCTGCCCTGCCCCCCTAGTGCACTCAGTATAAAGATATAGGAACAATTAATGTGAAATCACTTCACATACTCTCAAAACCTCCACCAATAAAACTATGGCCCTCCGCCAGAAAATGCACCCATGGAATTTTTTTTTTAATGTTAATACTTACCTCCTTCCCACTTGATAGCAATATTCTGATCACTTTGTAAAATATGCTTCAGTGCGCTGCCATAAGCAATGATAATGACTTGAGAACACTTTAGCATGATGTGCAATACTGTCAAAAGGGGTGCATATTACATTAACTGCCTTCCACACCTCCGTGACCACAAATCAAGGACCAGTCCTACAACTCCCCCTTTTCCCTGACCTGCACAATATATGGATCCTGCTCCCACCAAGCTAGCAGCTTGACTAACATCCTTTGTGAGGCATAGCTCTCAAGCAATCATGCACAGATAGGCACAGAATCAGGGACAAATCCATAAACTCAGGGACACCATTAAAATATTAGTGCTATTCACTTGCGACATTGACGGTATCAGCCTATGAATATACATACCTTTCTGAAGTAAAAGCAATCACAACCCACAATGATTTGCCAGCAACTAACTATTGCTCTTACAAACTTTAAGCAATAGTGTGAAACACATACGGCCATCACCATCAATTAAGCCCCAATAAACACCAACTCCATTGCCTGCCTACCACACTGACATATACAAAAGCTTGTCAAAAGCAAACATCTGTACTATTATTATTGTCATTATTCATTAAACATAAGTCACCACCTTCCTCCAAGAGTCACCAGCTTAGATGAAATTAAAAGGAACCCTCCACGAGGAATAGAGAAAATGACTCCCCACTAACCCAAAACACAACTGGAATGAAAAAAACACAAGTAAGCAAACCTAACAAAGTCTCAAAGAGGGATTACAAAAGGTTAACTATTGCTCTTACCAACTTAAGGTAAACCCCAACTCCATAAAAACAATCACAAACAGAAAAAACAAACCTTGCAAGCTTGCAAGAAATTTTTTTTCTTACATCTGAAAAGCACACTGATGCCATAAGGCCCAGTAATGACCCAGAGCTTTCAATGTTGCCCTGAAAATGAAGTAGCTCAAACCTATGCCCACAAGATGGCATGATATGCAGACTTCTGACAAACCCTCTTAACACCCATCTACAATGTAGAAAAACACAGACACACACACCACACTATCAGCCCTCACTTTACTGAGTAGGGCTGCAAAATTCTGTACCCAGCATAACATTGCAAGTTGCAATGCCAGCTTGTTTACTAGTAACTTGAAACCTGCTTTACATACCTTTCTGAAGATCCTCCCTTATCTCGCTATTATGTGGAACACAGGATAAATCATTAGTTAATGTTAATTCTGTATACTTGTATTTGCAAATATAAACACCGCAACCTAGTTCACAAATAAACAGTAACAACCTCAAAATCAAGGCAAATCCAGAAATAATCAGGGACAAACAATGACGCCTCCAATCCTTAATAGTGGTAACTTAAAAATATGAACAGGATAAATGAATGTAAAGTAGTATACAGTTCGAGGCCAAACAGAGCTAAAACTGTAGTCAAATAGGGATGACCTTCAAGTGTAACTCTCACAAACTTATCCAGCAGAAAACAGGTTGTGCACTAACACAAACACCATATGGTCTGCACCTACTTCCCAAATGACTCTTCAATGATTTTCCATAGTCTGAAAGCCTTGTCTCTTCAAAACTTTAATTTCCTGAGCAAAAAAAGTATGAAAAAAAAAGAGAGAGCGGGGAAAAGAGGCCAAGCCATGGAAGTGCAACAAAGCCCAAAAGGGAGGAATAAATTGTTCTCCTGCCCTTTGTGGCATACCTCTCAACCTCCTAGTGCCAGAAATCTAGATAAAACCCGACTAAATAGAGGGACCAAGGGCCAAATTGGGGTCATATACCGAAATTGCTCTTCTAAGCATAGAAAGTTGATAGCGTAACAGTGTATGTTTCAACATTCCCTTCTGATGCCTTGAAATGCATGTCATTATCTAGTTATATCAATCCTCCAATTGTCCCAGTGATTTCTAGAAAACCACAAATATTACTAAGAATAGAACCAAAATACGGGCAAAAACTCTAGACATTCTACCACACTCTGAGCAGTTAGGAGACATGGAAAAAGGGAACCCTACCAAACTGCAACTGCATAAACAACCTGTCAACACAGTGACCACCCACAAATCCCACCATAAAGCCACCATGCAAATACAATCCAACACCCAAGCATAGCTGTTTCCCTTTCAAACCTGGAAAAAAATGCCATTCTGCAGACAATAAATACCTCATTTTAACCAAACGACAATGCTGCAGCATAGACTATTCCCATAATTTAACCTGCTACAACCAAGCCATGCTTGTAGCAATGAAAGTTACTAAATATATTATTTCCACCTTTGCCAATAACCAAGTATTTTAAAATATGAACATCCAACAGTTAAAACTACCTATGTCCTTCAGTGGTCATACTGCTTACTCAAAACCCACTCAGCTACCAAATGTCCAAATGTCTGCTGAATTCCTCCAAGATGGTTACAGAATGACAAAGGCCTCAATCACACAAGCACAAGAAACTGCCCACCCTCCATAAGGAACTAACCCACAACTGTTTCACAAACACAACCTTCTGCAGTTGATTTATATTTTATTGGAAACCAAAACTGAAAGTATTGCAAACCCATTCCACAATGCCACTCCCCCCAATAACCAAGGACACACTGCACATGCGAAGCAAGTCTCACAGCCCGCAAAAACCCCTCAGAGACTAACCACTCAGCTAAAAATAGAGCCAAGTCCCACAGCCCGCAAAAACTCGCCACAGACTTACAGCTTGGCTGAAAAACGAGCACCCCATTGGACTACGAGGACCAAGCAACCGTCCCCAACACTAAATCATCCAAAGGGAACCCTCTGCAATCAACCATATGTGGTTCAACTGTGAACCATCTGAACAAATCAATAGGACTTGTTGTAATGAAAGACAAAAGGAATTATTAAAACATGGCCTAAATAATCCTGAACCAACAACTACTTTGGTGAGAGAAACCGCAAAGAAGGGGGAGGGAGCTACTAAAACTGCCGATCACATTGAAATACTACCAAAATCAAAACATCCACACTGCCCTAACAATACATTCCTTCCCCCCATTTTTTTATATAGTAACAAACTACCACACTACCGACTCCACTCCCCTGCATTGTACCACACTTCCCCCACAAACCATCTAACTCTGCAGACCCCCCACCAAAAAAAAATAAATAAATTCTTGCTACTACATAGTACTCACCTCTTCCACACAGACAGTTATTAAGCCAAGGCCAACCTGACCACCATGAGTACCTACAGGTTGTCATGGACATAAACCTACACTATAGCAAGTTCATGCCAAAATGTGATTCCTTACCCAGTTACACTTGCATTAACCCCTTAAGCCCCTCCCTACCAATACTTCATTTCCTTCCAATCATCCCTTCCTCCCCATTTAACCCCCCCCCCTGCCATCTTTACTCCTACTAATATATTTATCTGACACCACTCTGAAGATGTCCCGGGACAAATTGATTTGTTACCAAACCTCATTTATTCAGTTCAAAAACAAAGAAAGAATGTTTTCACTTTTTTTTTAGCTGTCAAGCTCTTGTTTGTATTTGAATTTTGTGCCTTAAATTAACAGAACGTTTAAATCATAACTTTGTGAAAGGAAATTATATCAATAGCTCTTTATCTGGTACATTTTCATGTGGCTGTTGTAGTATTTTTGACAGCGTTAAGAATTTAAGTAACATTAATGGGATAACATTCATTCCTAGATCATATTTTAACTGTAGATCAGTAGGGGTTGTGTATATCCTGGGTTGCTCTTGTGATAATGTTTGGTATATAGGTCAAACTAAACATATGGTCAGGATTCGGACATTAGAACATTTAAAGGACATAAGAAATCGGAGTGAAGTTAGTCCTGTTGCCCAACATTTCCTTATTAAACATGGTGGTTCCTCCAATAGTTTAAAATTTTGTGTATTGGGTAAGTCCTACCTTAATAGAGGTGGAGATTAAATTAATAAATTACTCGAATTAGAAACTAGAATGATACTAAGGTTTAAAACTCTAAAACCTTTTGGTCTAAATCAAGAATTGGCTATTTAAACAATAGTTGTAACATCTAGCATTCCATATGAATAATAATAATAATAATAATAATAATAATAATAATAATAATAATATAATATATGAGGAATATTTAATTTTTGAATATGTGATTGTTTTTTATGTTTTTGTATATTTATACTTATATATTTTCATATTTTTGTATTGTAATCAGTGATGAAATAGTGAATTTAATGTGACTTGCAATGTGCCAGTTTAAATATGCAGGATGAATTAATGCTTGAATGCAAGCTGTTTGTGTTAATTAGAATTAATTAATGAAAGTGAATGACTATATAAGCTGATTGCAAAATGTAAGCTTTGTGATCCGTGAAGGCAAAAGGCTGAGGTATCAGATCGCTTACGAAATAAAGAAGATATTCTGGTGAAGTGCTGGTGACTTTGTGTTTTACTTCATAGTTTGTTTGCTGGTGTTTTTTGATTTGATGGTTCTGCATTTCTTTGCCTACCTCATTTTCACTTTTCACTTCATTCTAGAGGTCCTTAATGAAAAGTCCTTTTCCTTTTTTATTGTCTCAATCCATGTTCTAATACTCAGGGCTGGTGCTAGCATTTTGGGTGCCGCCAGCAAATTTCAAGTTGGGGGCCCCTGGGCACTTCCAGTTTAAGTATCACCCTGTTACTGCCACTCCCCCCATCAATCCCTTTAGCTCTCGCTGCAAACTTTTAGGAGTAGTATACACAGGCTGCTCTGTAGCTACAATGCCTATGTACAGCACTATATTGGCTCATCTCACAAAGGGACATTCACAGTGACTAGCATTTAGAAGTAACAATGATACATTACAACAATGCTATGTACAGGGCTGGACTTAGGTGAAATGGCACCCTAGACACTGCCTACTGTTTCAGCCCCTCCAAAAAACACACACACATCCTGTATGCTCCCCTCTGTTTCTCCTCATCTTGGGTTCCCCACAGCATGCACATTATATTTTTATTCTGTTTCTCATATTTTACCTTTCTATTCAGATTTTTCAAGAATCCATAACTTTATGTATGATCTAAAGTGCTTTTTTTAAGGTTTTTTTTTTCATTTTACCCAACCTTTTCATCCAATAATGGCCTGAACAGAAATTATGATTAAAGAAAGAAATTCGGTGTTGCTGTTCAGCTTTGGTTTTCCCTTGCATCCTTTCAACAGACCTTTACTGACCAAGACAGCACATTAATAACCATTTAAGAAATAACTCAAGCTGGGACCCCCAGAAGCCATAGGGGTTAGAGATGCTCTATAATGTATTTTAGAGCATTTGCCAATCTTCTAATCCAACAGTGGCCTAATCAAAAATCATGTAACAAAAATAATTTCAGTCTTATTTATTTCTTTCAATGAAGATATAAGTTGTGCCCAAGGCTTAATATTCAAAGCTGACAAAACAGTGCACAATAAATTAACACACCAGTTGTTATGAGGACATACAGATCCTGTATGGGAATACTGCTTGCATTCTTAATCCCCCTAAAAATAGTCACTGCCTGTGCATCTTTCTGGTATTAGATTGGAATGAAAGCAGAGACTCAAATGGTCACAGTCATGTACTTCAAGTGACTGCTCACATACATATAGCATGCCTCCTGACTCCTCACCCCAACCCCCAAAGGCAGCTTATATACATGCTTGATGTCTGATTGTGAGAAAAGTGAAAAAAAATAATGATCGCAGTAATGTATTCTACTTTGTTGTTCATAGACAGTACACTGTCCGAACAGGAGCTAAAGTAGCTTTCTTTGTACTTCTCTGAGATCTGTGAGAAATGTAAATGAAGCAATGACCACAATCCCCATCCCTCTGTACACACGCATCTGAGCAGGGCTGGTTTTAGAATGGGTGCAGTTGACAGCAGAGACCATTATCAGTTTTGTTGTAACAGGGTCGTATCACAACTCTATTCAGATTAAAGTAGTAATCAGAAAAATTAAGGCATTGTTTTCTCCTCAATTTACCCCAACCAGAAACAGCTTCTGTGGGGCCCCTATGCCATCAAAGATGAAGAAGGGAGTCCCTCTCTAGCCATTTATACAGTCTGGGAAGGGGGATTACCAGATTCCTAGAAGATCTAAGTGTCTGAATGTCTTGTGATATATTCTGTGCCTTACTTTTGAAATATAATTACTTGTAAGCTGCAGTTTTACTGATGTGTTTTACCCATGTGTGTGTCCTGGCATCATTGGATGTGTGCACTGATAAAAATCAGTGGACCCTGACAACCCAATCCAGCAACTTGGTCTTTCTCTACTTAACTAACTATTAACAAGCCAGCCATTCTATTGATCTGTTGGGTTATGTCATAATGTACAGTTATGCCTGCTGAGTTCAACCTTTTTGTATACTGTAGCATTTTCCTGTTGTGCTAAACATTTGTGAAATGATTTATTTATATTCTTTTCTCGCTATGTTAAACTTTAGCATGTGCCAGTATATTCCTACTGTGTTATACCTTCTGAAATGATGTTTCTATAGCCTTTTTGCTCTCGTTGAGTATTATTGTACTATTATTATTACTTCTGTGGAGCTTTTCTCCCTGGGCCTCCGCTTGAAAATGGACACGTTTCCAGTCGGACTTTCCCGGTCAACAAATGTAAAATAATAAATAAATAAAAATAAATTTTACATACACACACACACACACACACACACACACACACACACACACACACACACACACACACACACACACACACACACACACACACACACACACACACACACACACACACACACACACACACATAAACATGCATGCAATCATAAGTCAAAGCAATACTAGATTTATACTTACTTCAGCAAATAACAATATATTGTGCAACACTGGTATTACCATATCAGATCAGTGACTGCTATTTAGCAGTTGTCAAACAGAGGTAAGTCACTTTTATTTACCTCATTGAGGACTAAATGAATACCTGTCACTGTCCCTGATTTCACAGATATTCCCTGATTTTGCCTCATAATTTTGCTCTGTCCTTCATTAAAAAGTTTTATTTGCTGGTAAGTAACTCATTCAAAATTACAGACAGTGAGAAAATCCAGACATCATAGCTGTATAATTCTTATTGTCCAAAAAATGTCTGCTGATGCAAAACGTGTTATTCTAGTAACTTTTAAGTGAATTACAGTAATGCTTAAATTGTGTTCCTCATTTTGACCCTTCATTCTGCTATTAGTTTGGCACTGAAAAGAATTATTTAACAAAGATGGTTGAGAGTTATAGTATCGGATGTTTTGCCAGTATTTATTAAACTCCATGAAAAAGAAATGATCCCTGAAGATCAGAAGCATTATTAGCTCTTCTTAAAATCCATGGTGGGCACTACAATCAGTCACTCTGAGCCGCTGATCTCTCTAGTGCTTACCTTGCTCATGTTCATTATCAGCTTTCTCCTAAAAGCGTCATATCACAGCCCTGTTCAGGTAAAGATAATCAAAAATACATTTTTTCCTCATTTTTTCCACAGCTTTTGTGGGGCAGCTACACAGTCAAGGATGATTAAGTGGCCTCTGAAACCACTGGTACTGCAGGTACCTAAAGCTGGCTATGCTGTTAGTTTTAATGGCAGATGTCCACCAGCATGGTTTAACTAAGCCAGAGGCATTATGTCAGTGGTAAAATATTTAATGTAATTGTCAAGCCTGTCACTTGACAAAACACTGTTACTATAACTAAGTATCTTTGAATTTTGAAGGAGCTATAAATAAGATTTATTATTACCTTGTACTATGAACTGTCTGATAGTTTCTAATATTTTTCAGCCTTATCTCTATGTAAATACCACTGACATATCTGATTGTTGATGCATGTTTTACTGGCACTTTTCTCCCTGGGCCTCTGCTAAAAATGGATTTGTTGTCCAGTCAGACTTTCCAGGTCAACAAATGTAAAATAAAATAAATAAAATAAATCACCCACCTGGTTTGTTAAGCATATAAGAGTACTGTACTAGCTTTTGTTGGTTTAACAGGCATGTTACAAAATATCAAGATAAGATAACTTGCTGTGGTTGGGGGCCCCCCAGGATCAGGGGGCCCCCAGCGACCGTAGGGCTTGCTGGTGCCTAAAACTGACTATGCTAATACTTCTTGTAAATTGCTTTGTAGAATTCTGTCTGACATTGATTCTTCCTTCAAGATGTTCTACTAATTCACCATTAGCTCCTATACTATTACGTTTCACAGTTCTGGATTTCTTTTTCTCTATCACTTTCTGAAACAGATAGAATCCTTTTTTGCTGTCTTGCCCCAAACAAAATTCTAGTCCCTCTTACAGCTGCTATGCCAACTCATTTCACCTGGTTTTCATTCTGTATTCCTATATAAGTGTTACTGCTTTGTTGATCCACTCCCATTTTTATACTGAAAGGCTTTTATTGTATCGTTACTGTACCTCTTTCTTGCTAAGTGCATCAGTGTGTGACAATAAGCCTATGTATTCTCCTTTCTCCCACATTTTCTATGAGACTTTAAAATGGGAAAAATATTTTCCTAATATTACATCATGATTCGTATCAAAGGGTCACACCCACAGGATGTAGCAGCTTTTCTAGAACTGTTTATCTTTTGGTATGTGTGAGCGCTGCTCTTTTCTATCACAATGAATCCATATTACCTCAGCATTTTGGTTGTGGCATGTACTTGCATACCAGGTTGATAACGACAGTCATGATTCCAGTGTTTGTAAGACTTGTATTTCACTACAGTCTAGAAATAAACTATACTTCACCAGCTTAATGAGGAAAAGAAGACAGCCTGTCTGTGCCCAAGGTGTCAGGGGATGGGATTGGCAGATGCCGAATAAGGCAGTACTGCAAAGTGTAGTAAGCAGGGAAGTGCTTCAGCACTCTGTGTTTAGTAGAGGCAGGCAGTACTGTCATTCAGAAATTAATTCTGATGTGGCATTCTAAGTCAGTGTGGAAGTGCTTCAGCACTGTATGTGTGGTAGTTAGACCATAGCAAGGCACATGATAAAGAACCATTTTTTTTTTAATTTGGTCCATTGAGGGGGGGAGTGCAATAGATCACGGAACTTCACAGGGCACCAGAAAAGCCAAATACAGCTTTGTGCAATGGCAGAATGCAGACTCCGTTATACTGGGTGTAATCTTATTATATCCTATGACATATATTTCAGTTTTTGTACTAGTATTCTGTTAAGTGTTAGTAGAGCAGAGCTTATCAATTTGACTCTTCCCCCATATTTGTATGAAGTTAACAAATTACTCGCAGATTTTATTGCACAGAAAATACCAAATTTCTTATTGCAGTTTAGACACAGAAGCAAATAAATCAGTTTTAAACATTGTGTCCTCAATAAACATTTGGTAAAGTTATTAGCTTATTAGGTGTGTAATAAACATTTTGCACTACTGGTGTTCTAATAGTTCTAGTCAATGCCCATTTACATCTACCACTAAAATGTCTAACATTTTCAATTTACTGTTGTTATCATCTGATTCTAGGCTAAGATTTAACATATTATAAGTCATTCTTCTGTGATCTGACAAGTCTATCAGTATTAAAACTTCAGCTGTAAAACTGTATTACTTGCACTTCAGAAATAATGCAAGCATTAAATAAACATTTTTTTCTCAGCTTTTGTAATTTATCCCCTCTTTATACATATTAATTTTCAGTGCCTCTCCTGTCAGCTGAGAAGACACTCCCCAGGATTTAATAAACTCCATGTAGGCACCGAGTAGACCCTACA
The DNA here is from genome assembly GCF_019279795.1 of Protopterus annectens. Taxonomy (NCBI): domain Eukaryota; kingdom Metazoa; phylum Chordata; order Ceratodontiformes; family Protopteridae; genus Protopterus; species Protopterus annectens. The sequence continues at coordinate 198,453,141 of NC_056729.1, read as the reverse complement.
CAGAATGTATCCATGTACATGGTCATGCCCCCCACCCCCCACCCCCTCGGCAGTGCAACATGCATATTAATGATGATGTGCTGTCAAGGGAGAGCCGAGGAACACAGATATTGAATCAGTGTTGTCTGATATTTTTTTTTTAATTAAAAAGCATGTCTGTGTGGTGCAGTACAGAGTGCAACAATGCCAAGCTGTGCTCACATGTAGACAACAGACACCTGCCAGACATCTAAAAATAGAAACTGGATGTAATTGATAAGCATAATGACATCTTATGTGTTTTGAGGCGGCCGCAGTGGTGCAATGGTTAGCATTGTCACCTCACAGCAAGAGGTTCTCTAGTCCGATCCTCAGCTGGGGTGCCTTCTGTGCAGAGTCTGCATGCCCTCCCTGTGGTCACGTGGGTTTCCTCCGGGTGCTTCGGTTTCCTCCCCATTCCAAAGACATGCTGTAGGTGGATTGGACACTCTAAATTGGCCCTAGGTGTGAGTGATTGCATGTGTGCGCCTTCCGTGGAAGGTTGGGCACCTGGCTGGAAACTCGACACTGTAAAGCTCTACTGCCATTCATGAATGGACAGGTGATCTGCTGTGGTGACCCCTAACTGGGAAAAGCCAGAAGAAGAAGAAGAATGACATTTTATGTATTTTATTTATTTATTTATTTATTTTTTTTATTTGACATTTGTGCGCCGTGGCGCAGAGTGCAGCTAAGCTGAGCAGAACTCATCTATACATGGCAGACACCTGCCAGACATCTAAAAATAGAAACTGGATGTAATTGATAAGTGTAATGACATTTTATGTGTTTTGGGGTGGCCACAGTGGTGCAGCAGTTAGCATTGTCACCTCACAGCAAGAGGTTCTCAAGCTCGGTCCTCGGCTGGGGTGCCTTCTGTGCGGAGTCTGCATGTCCTCCCTGTGGTCACGTGATTTTCCTCCGGGTGCACTGGTTTCCTCCCCATTCCAAAGACATGCTGTAGGTGGATTGGACACTCTAAATTGGCCCTAGGTCTGAGTGATTGCATGTGTGTGCCTTCTGTGAAAGGTTGGGCGCCGGGCTGGCAACTCGACACTGTAAAGCTCTACTGCCATTCATGAGCGGACAGGTGATCTGCTGTGGCGACCCCTAACTGGGAAAAGCCGGAAGAAGAAGAAGAAGAATGGCATTTTATGTGTTTTATTTATTTATTTATTTTTTTATTTGACATCTGCACGCCATGGTGCAGAGTGCAGTTAAGCTGAGCAGAACTCATATATACATGGCAGACACCTGCCAGACATCTAAAAATAGAAAACAGATGTGATTAATTATTCATTTATTGATGTGTTTAAGTATGTTTGCACAGTGTGGCATGGTGCTCAGCACTGCTAACAGATAGCTCAGTGGTATATGTGAAGGTATACCAGATTTCTTAATATCCAGGTAGCTTAATGGGTAGCATTATACATGTATCTGTAGTAGTTCCAGGGTTCGAATACAATTAAGGCAGAAGTAGTCTGTATTTTTGTGGCACATGTTATGGACAAACTTTTAAAATATGGCTCTGCTGCGCTCTGCTAAGAACTGCTCATTCATGCTAAGCACTGCATCTCAGCTTTGCTAAAACCATGATTATTCATGTTTGAGCACTTATTAGCTCTTCTTGGCTGGTTTGCATGCTGCTAAGCAATGCAGCACTTTTTTGAAAGTTGCTCAATGAAGTGTAAGGGCAGGAAAACAGCCTTTATAAAGTGCACTAGGTGGGAATGCTGCAGAAACCATTAGAGTCTATCATCTGTTGATAGGCGTGGTGGTGGTGTTGGAGAAGGTGTGTGCTTTTGGGCATAGTTTTGGGGCATTGAGGAGTCCAGGGTCATGGCTAGGCTCATTTTAAAAGAGCATGAGGATAGGCTGCTGCAGGGTGGTTTCCAGGGCTTAGAGTGTAAGACAGAGGCCTGGGACTGGCTGGCAAGAAAACTCACCAGTGTTACTGGTATCCACCACACATTTGAGTAGTGTCATCACCACCATGATAATCTGAAAAGGCAAAAGAGGGGAAACTTGGACAACTGGGTCCAAGAAGCGAGGGCAGGGAATGCCCCACAAGTATGTAAGTACTTTTTCCTCTGTTTTACCAATATGTAATCTGAATGTCTGCAAAACTGGTGTGTATAATTTTGTGCTTCTCTCCCAGTAGCTGCAGCTGAGAGGTCTTACAACGTTGAATCTCATGCCAGGCTCCTGGCCAGGTTGCGCTGTCAGTGTGTGGTGAGTATGTATGCATTATGCCAACTGTAGTGCAATAGGCAAGAAAGAGTAAAGCATTAACTGCAATAAAGTATATACAATAAATTATGTAGTGCAATAACGTTGGAATTACAGCTGTAGTGCAATAAAGTTGGAATTAGAGTTGTAGTGCAATAAATGAATAATACCAACTGTAGTTCAATAAAGACAAGCAACAATACCAATAACAGCAAGGAAAATGGTGTACATCAGAATTGTCTTGTCATAACCATTGCAGTCAAGCTGTATGCAGTGAGTCTGTAAAATAAGGTTGCTGTAGTGAAGTATAACACTGTAATACTGTAGAATGCAAATCTAATGGCTGCAAATGGTATTGCTTTACTCATAGTTCTGTTCAATCCTTTCTCTAGGCCAATAGCAGTCACATAATGCTCTGTCTTCCACAGACATCAGGTAATAAAAGTATATGGGTGAGGTAGCCCACTCCACGGCCAGATAGTGTGTGTGTGTGTGTGTGTGTGTGTGTGTGTGTGTGTGTGTGTGTGTGTGTGTGTGTGTGTGTGTGTGTGTGTGTGTGTGTGTGTGTGTGTGTGTGTGTGTGTGTGTGGACTTCACATATATTGCAAAACAATAACAGTAGCATGTGTTCACCTGTATTGTTGAAAGTGAAATAAAGCTGTAGTAATGTATGTGGTATGGTTGTATACCATGTGTGTTTGTTCTATTGGCACTGCAGTCTAGTAAAACACTGTAACAGTACTAGAATGCTAGAGGAAAGTCCTGTAACTTGTATTGCACAATTCATATTATGTTTCCAGGTGGTCTCCAATCAAGTATCAGCTGCCCTATAGTCAGCAGTGCTTCAGTAGCTCAGTCTGTTAAATTCCTTGTACACTGTACATTTTGCCACACACAGTCCTGGCTTCAAATTCAGTGTTATGTGGGACTACATTTTCAGTATCAGTCAAGTAATGCTCACAGTTTTTCTCTCCCCAAGACCACATAAATATGATAGGTGTGTTAGCCCATATTATGTGCAGATATTGTGTTTAGAGCTCACATAATGTTACACTCAATAGCAAGAATGAGTACATCAGCATTGTTGAACTAACTATAGTTTGGAAAATGTGGTTGATCATTGTTATGTTTTATTATGATTCAATATTAACATTGTTTTAACTGTTTTATTGTCCATATGGTTTACTTCACACTGGCATACTGTTACAATATATGTACATTATGTTGTGTTGCACATAATATAGATTAATATGTATTTGGATTAATAAATATGATGTTACATTCTGTTAATATTAACTATGGTTTGGTTGTTACTAACCATAAGATATTCCTTTACCTCAATATCCCACAGCACATCAAGGTAGGCCAGTTCCAGATGATCCCATTTGCCTCAACCGGCCATGGCACCAGGTCCCAGCATGTCTGGGACAAAGACTGGTGGTGCTCCCTCTGCTGCCGCTGTGCTACCTGCAGTACTGGGTAGTACCACCCCAAGGGACAGGGCCCTGTCCCCCTGTGGGAGCAGTGGCAGAGGGAGAGTTGTCACCCGTAATGAACTACTGGTCTTGGTGTGCAGGATAGTCCACCTTGGCTATGACCCACACCTGCACCAGATTGAAAGCATGCTAGATAACCTGGTGTAGCAGCATCATCCTGGTGCCCAGCCTCCTGCGGAGCCACCCTCAAGGCAGTGAAGGAGCAGTACCGACAGTCCCACGGATGGTGACATGAGTCATGCTGCTGCCATCTGGAGGCACATGGGACTTGGATTCTACAACACCTTCCCCATCAAAGGTGTTCACCCCCCTCATGTGTCACACACTGCCCCTGTCTGCTGTCTTGTCTGTCTTGTCTGTTTGCAAATGCATCTTCACCTACTCAGTTTACCTCCCCCACATGTACCTATGCCCCTCCTCCAACATTCCACTCTCACCTTAAAAAAAGGCACCTGTCCCCCAAAAAAAATATTGTCCCATACATAGCTCTCTATTTTGCACATGTGTCCATTGGACACATGTAATTCAGTCCAATTGGCTTGACAATGCAGTTATGTTGTCCTCACCCCTCTCCCTGGGATTTGAGAATCCAAATTCTTGTACAAATCTGTCAAACACCACAGTTGCTGCTTTAAAAGAAATGGATAACCATTGTTTTTTCCTACACCCTTCCTGCACATCTCTCCCTGTCTTTAAATATGATTTTCCCCATGGTTGCCCCTATTTCACCACCTTTCTATCTCTTCTTTTTTCTTTTCTTTATTTGTTTAGCATGGAGCTGCACAGTGCACCACATCATGCAGCTTTGCTTAGCTCAGCTAAATAGGGCTATATTGAGTATATGTGTTTTTAACATTGTAAGTCACATGTACAAAATAAACACCCCTGCCATGTTTCAAACCCAAGCCCATCACACCTGCAGCTCACTGCATTAACCTGCTATGCCATGCAACTCTTAATTAGAACAGGGGGTTAAATGAAACACAGTAATTGCCACTTATAGTCGTTAGGTGTGTTTCAGTGGAGCTGCACTCTGCACTGCAAAGTGCAAAGTGGAATAAATATTAAAAATATATTGGAGAAAGCTAAGGGCATGTTTACACAAGAAAGAATGGCACCTTGTGGTATGTGTCACCAGTATAGTCATATTTTAGTTACATCCAAAGTTGGCATAAATAACAGGGAGATTTATATCAAAGGCAAATTCTGTTGCTACACTCAGGGGGTGGTGTATGGAGCTGTTTGTTCTCAATGTCCAAGTTTTTATGTGGGGAAAACCCAACATAAACTGGCACAGCATATATATGAGCACCTATATGAGATTCATCAGTGTGACAACAGAAATGCCTTATATAGGCACATTAAGAAATTTCTGGACCATGTATTTAAATTTGTGGTCTTGCAGCAGGTCAAATGAGGGGACGGGGTGGCCCCTGGAAGTTGTTTTGGAAGAAAGAGAAACCTGGTGGCAGGTTTATCTTAATGCCCATTCATCCCGGGTCTTAATGAGGCTATTACTATTTCCATTATATTGAAAGTAAGAGTGTTGGATAGATAACAATTTTTTTTCCCAATATGTGAGCAGTTTGAAAAAAATGTATACATATATTACATGTATTTTGCATTATTTTATTATTATTTTTATTAGGTTATTTATTATATGGAATGTTTAATATTTGTTTTTTGTGTGTTGGGGTATATGTTGAATGCTGTTTTTATTATAATTAATGTGATCATTAATTGGGACTAATTTTATAATCAAGGGGGTGTGCCTTTTGTATAAAATGTTGAGCACTTGTAGGGTAAATTGTCTGAGAAAGTTTAGTTATTGATGCCTTATGAAAGCGCTTACATTTGTTGTGTTTTAATTTTATGCAGTAAAGTATCTACATGGACTTCAGCTGTGTTTTTTTTTTTTTTTTGGTTTTACTTGGAAGTTTTTTTAATTGCAAACTGGAATAAATAGTAATGGAATAAATGGGAGTGCACCTTGGATTTTGGTGCAACAGTACACCACTAGACAGTTAGACACATGATAATGGATGCAACTAAGCCATGTGATAGGAGAAAAATATGCCCTTTTATTAGCAACATGTAGAAAGTGACCTGCTAAGGCATTTGTGGCAAAATACATGTCCATCTGGGACTCTGGTGCAGAAATACATCAATATGGAGCCATGCACATACTGATGGATGTAGACAATGTTTGTCACAGCCTGTATGTGTGCACATGTATCTTGCAAGTACACCTGCTGTAGCAGTGACTCAATAGCACAGTCTGTTAAATGACTTGCATATGGAATATTTTGCCACAGACAATCCTGGGTTTAAATCCAGTGTTCTGCTGCATTTCAATTATATTATTGTGACAACAGGAATTAATGGATCATCAATACACTCTTTATCCACACAAAGTGCTACAAATTAAATAGCTGCATTTCAGAGCATGAAGTCAGAGGCTTGCAGTAGGGACACATTTCACATATCTGTGTAGCAGTACAATATGTCACCTAGTACTCTGTTATTGGCATAGTTGCCTAACATCTGTACCTTAAACACATGCCTTAATTGGAGTGTACAGGGTACCCTCACCCTGGCACTGTCTCTACAACAAGGCTGACATAACTGGCACAGATACACCAACAGCTTGCTGTCCTCCAAAGTGGCCACACTCTCTACCTCGCTCTACTACTTGCAGCTGCAGCTGCAGCCTATGCTACACACAGCTCTATGTAAAGGTTTCTGCTACAGACCTACCCTCTGTGAAAATGTAGTCTCCTCACTCCAGTAGTGTCCATCTCAACAGCTAAGAAAGGAACCCTGGTCTACATGAAGGCTTTATATATTGCACAGTGCTTGCATGTCATCGGCTAATGATAGTGCATTTCAGTTGCTTTGGCTGCAATTAGCATTTCAGAATCATAGATTGGTTTAGAGGCAATCATCTGCTGATGGGGACAATGTTTAAAAGGAAGGCAGCTGACTACAGGGAACCATTCTGTAAGAGACTTGACTCACACAGAGCATGGCTTTGTGAAATTTTACCACACACACAGTTCAACAGTAGAGTACTGCACTCCAGCAGGTATGTATCTGTTTTTTGTGTATAATAAGAATCAGATGGGATGATAGAGGTATTTTTCTGGCACTGCATATATGACATGTTATTGTGTTGTTGGCCTTAGGGGACACATCACAGTAAACTGGAGTGTTGAGTGCATGATCATACAGCAAAAGCTGTCATGGCACACAGGGAATACCATGGTAATGGTACTATCTCGGTTGTATCCACACATATAGTATGTTGTCAGACTGTGGTTTATACCATGTGTGAGGAGGCAGTGGATAGTGTCAGCCATTTTGCCCTTGCTGCATCTGTACATAGTGGATATCCACATATTTGCTCCTGTAATGTGATCCCCTTGAGTTGTCCTTCAGGAATAATGTACTACAGATGACACCCACCCTTCTAGGATGCAGAGAATGAGATAATCTTGCAAAGACTAAGGCAGCATCAAGATATTCTGTTATCCAGGGGAGACATAATAGGGAACAGCTGGCTGCATTGTGGTCAGACCTTGTCCATGGCTTTAATGCCATGGGCCAGCAGGGTAGGAGATATGAGCAGGTTCAATACCAGGAAACCAATATAACTAATGCTGCACATTGACAGGTAGCAGATATAGCCAGGGATCATGTTGTCACCGCTGGAGGGCCTGCAGTGGAACAGTAACTCTCAGCCACTGAGGGATTCCTGGCATACCCAGGCACACGCAACAACTCCCAGGTATCCATCACACTGTAAATCATGGAGGTGGGTGCCACAGTTTCCACAGCTGAAGAGTGTGCAGGTAAACTTATTGTGATCAGCATTGTAATACTGTAGCAGTCAGTGTGTTGGGCTATATATACATTTATGTAGGGTCAGGTCTTTGTTCTTTGGGGGGAGTGTAACCTCCGGTATACACTCATATCCAGATTGAGACAAATACAAGAAGCTACTGTAAATGTGAGCTATATGGACGTATTACCATGTTGTGATGCAACATGCAATGGTACTGATATTACCCCACCCTCAACTTTTCACAGGTCCATCAGATATTGCCAAAGGCCATGGTCCTGCCCCTGGTAAGTATGACACTTGTTTTGTTAAGGAACAATTATAGTCTGGTGCAGTTAAGGGCCAGAATAATGCCCTATGTACACGCAATTATGTGTGTAGACAGTGTAGGATGTTTTTAAATGCAAATCTGGAAGGTGTACCTAAGGTTTCAAGAGGGGTAGTCACAAGAGTGTAGTTCAACAAACAGATACACTTTGGCAGTTACAGGTAAGAGCAGATAAGGCTCCTGGTTTAAATGAGGCAAGAACTCTAAAATGCCTTTTAATATACAACAGGTTGAAGGCAAATACATTAGGCAGTGAAATGTGTATTTCCATATAATTGTGAAGAGAGTTATACTGGGTCTTATGTGCATTTTTAAACTATACTGTCATACTGAGTAAGTAAAAGTTAAATATTACTGGTCATGTTTGACTTGATTTACTTCAAGTGATGGTTTTAAAGGTCCTGAGTTGAATTTGAATTATGTTCCAAGATAGTGCTTTGTGAACAAAGACAGAGAAGGCAGTTGTTTGACCACTAATGCTGTTGTGGGTCTTCATTGTTATGAGTCTTGAATGCTTTTTGTACACAATTGTGTAGGCATTAATGTACTGGTTTGTCATTCTTATTGCAGGTGACCATGGGAGTTGGAGTCTGTCCCCTACACAACCTGATGTCAGTGTCTCCTTGGACACTGATGATGATGGTGGCCACAGTGAGACACAGTTGGGGGTGTTGGGGGCTGAATCTGTCCAAGAGGTAGACATCACTATTCTGCCCCCATTGTCAGCACACACAGTCTGTATGCCTACACAAACCCCATCCCTGGAGGCCATAGATATTAGACAGTCAGAGGGTAGAGACATTGAACAGGAAAGTGTGGCAACCATGGCTCCATTGAGTCTAGACACTGGCCATGGCCAGACAGCTGGCATGGTCCTACACAGGCGGATTGACAGTGGTGCTTGTATGAAGCCTGCTGTCCATCTACCACTTGTTGCAGGTGTTACATCACGGGTCACCCGGTGCATGTTTCGGGCTTTCATGGCGGCACAAGCATGTTCTGAACAGAACATCAGGCACATGCTTAGGGTTACAGATGTCACACAGTCTGACATCCATGTCAACCTCCACTGCATTGGTGACACCCTGGATCAGTTGACTGATACAATGGACAGACGGTGGGCTGAGGCAGTGTCTGTCTTGGACTGCACATTGTCTGTGCTGAAACATGTGGTTGGAGATGAGCATCATACGGCAGCATCCCCATCTGCTGAGAGTCCACATGGCTGTGTACACTCATGCTTCTGTAGTGGAATTACATCCAGGAATACAGAGGGGAGTGTACTGTCCACACCATGATATGGCAGCCCATAGGCTCATGGTCCTGGTCAGTCCTGTGGGGGACATGGTTCCAGCAGACAGAAGTCACTGTCAGGTACTAGCACTGCTTCTGACCTTGGGCATGGAGGCACTAGTGCAACTCCTGCAGAGCCAGTTCCCATGTCAACTCTTCTATGTATGGTCCATAGCTGTCCAACATGCACACATGTGGGGCTGGCACTGAGTTTGACTGTGTACATGCACACACTCACACAACACTGTCATATGAAAGTCACCTACAGACACACACAAGACCTCTCCATGGTCTATCTTACATGCTTCCCCTTGACTCACATACTTTTTGTCTACCATTTGTAGTTTAGGCCTCCTACATCCCCACACAATACCATGTGAAAGTGATTATACCTGTGCCACATCCCTGTCATCCTTGACATTGATGCAGGGAAATGCAGCTATGTGTCTGATGCACAGGGTGACTATATTACTTAACATGTACTTGTGTAATGCAGTGTTGGTTCACCATGCCACTTGTGGTTAACAAGAGCTACAGTATGCTGGCATTTGTCACATGTATGCTACATACATTTGTGTATCTTATGTGCTCCTTATGTTGTATGTTGTTGAATTGGCTGTAGATTTACACAGTGAGAGGTGTGTCACAAGCCTGTTCATGTTTCTGTTACAGGAGTTTGTTGGGATAACCTTTGGATACACAGTGGAAATAAAACAGCACAGGACAGCATGTCAACACAGTGGACATATGTCATCAGTAAGGTTCAGCACTATAACATCATGGTTCCATAGCTTCATATGTGTATAACAGGCTAACAAGGACAATGTTGCCATTCAGCATACTCATGCACCCCAAATCTGTAAGAAGTTCTGCTACCCTTCATAAGTGCCACCAGAGTTCTGATGGAGATGATGGATCTACATATATCCTGTGTCCAGTACTTACAGTTGCCCGGCAACAGTTATGATTTTTGTGTTCTACATCCCAATGTGTAACCTGCACATGATGTGTGTCACAGCAGATGTGTGAGTGATATTCATGGGGGGGGCCTGTTTCATGTAGGGTGTACTGCCTGTGTTGCATAGCTGTCTCACCAGCATGTACTATGCATATCATACTGATGTTGTTGGTGTGTAGCACAGGTGACACGTGTTAGTCCTGTCATAGGCACATGGGATTTATACAGTGGGAACTGATACCTTCCTGTATGGAGCCATACACATTCCCTCCAAAGCATTTTGGAGACAGACTATACATGTACGGCCCTGGCATGGACTCCATAGGATACATTCTCTACAATGTGTATTGGTGTACCTTGGAACCTGTGTGGCTTCTACAGGTGTATGATATGCCTGTGTAGTGACATGTCAAAAGTGCTGTTGCATACAGTCATAGCTGTGATGACTGCCACATTCAGTATACTAGTGCCAGTCTGGAATGTATATCCCAAACCTGTTGGCATTAATTGTACAATAATGAATGCATCCACATCTTTCTGACCAGTGATAGTTGAAGGATACATACTCTCAGTCTTCAATCCATGCATTCCATGGTTCCATAACATGTTGCAAAATGCTTTAACAGGCTCACACAAACATATGGCTACATTGCGGCTAGCACCACTTCCAATCAGTGTGTACAGGACATGCCAAGGTGCACATATAGTGCAGGTTGGCTGTATGTAGCATTGCAGACTTACCTATGTAATGGTACACACTACAGATCACAGTACATGGTACATGCAACACACCTCATATCTGCTAGTACAATCATTTTAGGACAGATTATGCTTGATGACATACACAGGCATTGTTCCGGCCAGTCCTTTGGTGACCACATCATCTACTATAAATAAAACACTGCAAAACCCTGCATGTGTCTATGCTACCAAGGTTACGTCATATAGATATATATACACACACCAAGTGGGCTGGAGTGAGATTTGAACCATTTTCTATCTAGTCTTATACACTATAGATCACAGTGCTTATCACATGTGCCATGGCTTACGTCTGATGTTACACTGTCACCATGTAGTCTTAAGGTGGCTGACATCATCAGGTCTTGTAGAAGAGGGCAGTGTGAAAGCTAGCAGCAGGTTACCTGGCCAAAAAGTGCATAACCATTTCAGGTGGATAACCCATGAGGGCATGTCCTTTATTTTCAGGGAGATACAGACACATACACACACACACACACACACACACACACACACACACACACACACACACACACACACACACACACACACACACACACACACACACACACACACACACAACACACACACACACACACACACACACACACACACACACACACACACACACACACACACACACACACACACACACACACATACTCTGACATAGTCACACACCAAATGGGGTGGAGTGAGATTCGAACCCCTACCTATCTAGTCTTATACCCTAAAGATCACAGTACTTATCACATGCACCACAAGTTCAGTCTGTTGTATGTGCGATAGCAGGCACAGTACTTGTGCATTGCACAACTAGGCTTGTTTTGACCAGTATCTGTGGCCTGCAGTGTGATATTGCTTCATACTGTTATCTGCATCTAGTATCATAGGAGTGGGATAACTGTAATTATCCTAGCTATCTGTTTACAGTTTGCAGTATGGCCATATGTGGCTGCTTGCAATTACATAGGCATACCTGTGGGGAGGGACACGTTGCCCTAACAATGCATGTGTTGACAACATTATACATGACAGCACCTGCTCACCTGTGTCTGACTACATGGTAACATCCAACAGACACAGGGGTCTGTGTATAAGTGGAATTTGTTTGTGGAAGTTTTATTTGTGGAATTTCTTTGAACAACAGTATGGCTGTGTGATAGTGGAGATTTAATCTCCATTTTTTTTTTGTTTTGAATAAGTTTTATTAAAGTCATTTCTGAAACATACAATTATTAACATAGAATTGAACTTATTTTATAATGAATTAAATAAAAATCAAACTTCTAATATAAAAGATCAAAAAAGACAATGAACTATGTACAAAGATGTTCACTATACTATATACACATAAAACAAATTAGATTGAATGTGTAAGAGGTAACTAATAACTTCAAATTATTGATTTTCTAATAAATCAATTATATTCGGCCATTGGTTGTATATTGCTGTATTCCTAGAAGATCTAGACTTGATTGTCATTGATTCTAATTTGGATACTTCCAAGAGAAGATCTTTAAAGTTTTGGAAAGAAGGAGATTGTTATGATTTCCAATTTCTAATGATTTATTAATTTTAACTTAAAATGGTCATTATTATTATTATTATTTAGATTTTGTGATGAAGATAAGATAAAGTATTTCCATTTAGCTGAATGTGTACTATCAATAAGATACAAAATTGTCTTAATAACTGAGGAAATTGAGTAAATTTCTAAGTTTGGTAGTGCAATGCCTCCATTATCCCAACTATGCATATGATATGTTAAAGAAAGTCTGGATTTAATTGGATCCCATAGGATTTTTTTAATCATAGTATTAAACTTTTTAATTATTGCATAAGATGGAGATATGGAAATAGATTAAATTATGTATAACATTTTTGGTAGAAGTATCATTTTTAAAATTGACACTTTCTCCTCTATTCAAATATTTATTTCGCACCATTTATGCATTAAGTTATCTATTTCTGTTAAACATTTATCAAAGTTTAATTTTTGAATTTCTTTTAAACTATTGGCAATAATTATTCCTAGATATTTTATTTGTTGGGATTGTGATATATAGTTTTCAAATTAATTTTGAATATTATATTTTTTGAACCAGATAAAATTTGTGTTTTGTTACGGATAATTTTAAGACCTGATTTTTTGGAAATAATCTATGCCATTAAATAATTCTTGAATTGTTGGATTTTACCACCCAAGGAAATCAAAATGTCATCTGCAAACATTTGAATCTTTGAGGTTTTGTTAAGACTTATATCAAAACCTTTAATATTACTATTATCTCTAATCAAATTAGCCCAGGGCTCCATAACTAAGGTAAATAAAAGGGGATAAAGGGCAACCTTGTTTAGTTCCTATAGTAATAGGTATGTACTGAGAAAAATTAGAACCAATTTTGACATATGCTTGAGAGTCTATATATAACTGGGTAATAAGATTTATAAAAGTGTTTGAAAAATTGAGTTCCTGTAAAAGAATAAATAAGGAATCCCAAGTAACAGTGTCAAAAGCACAATTTATATTGAAACTAACTATAGTTAAATTATGTTTTAGGTTTTTAGTTGACTCAGTTAAGGCTATTATTCTTTTAGTATTATCATAAGTTGTTCTGTTTATTATGAAAACCATTTGGTCTTCATCTACTAAATTGGGAAGACATATCTTAAGTTTCTTTGCATATATAGACATAAATATTTTATAGTCCGTGTTTAGTAACGAGATAGGTATATATGAATTACATTTTGTAGGGTCTTTTTTCAGGCTTTAGGATAGGAGAGATGAACGTATATTTCCATGAGGAGGATGATATGTTTATTTTGTATAGTATTAAAAACTGAAAGTAATAAAGTTAGTGCTTTATCTGGTAGCAATCTGTAAATTTCTGGAATAATGCCGTCATTACCCAGTGCTTTATTTTGTTTGAGAGTATTAATTTGTTCTTGAATGTTTTTTAAAGTAATTTGCCTATCAAGTAAATTAATTTGTACATCTGTTAATCTATTTTTAGAGTTTTTGTTTTAATAAAGGCTTTAATTTCTTTTTTTTTGAGTTTATTAATGCAGAAGACTGGTTTAAATTAAGAAAAAATTCTCTGAATTCAGTTAAAATATTATGCATATCAGATACTATTTTTTTTCTTTTGAGGCAAATATATTTCTTTAATGTGATTGAATTTATTTATTTTTTTTTTACTTTATTGGATAAAATATTCAAAGATCTTGGATTCATTGAAAAATTAATAAATGTATAGTTCTCTAGACTAATCATAGTTTTATGATTAAGAATCTTATGATATCTCTTATTTAAGGTTTTTAGTTCATCCAATTTAGATTTTTCTTGTGGATTTTTTTGATAACTCAATATTCAGGGTATCTAGTTTTGTTTGTATCTCTTTTAAGTCTTTATCCCATAAAAGTATTTTTCTTTTATACCAATCAATTATTCTACCATATAGGTATGCCTTCATTGCATCCCAAATGAAAATTTCAGATGTATTATTGTTGGCATTACATTATAAAAATATATGAATTTCTTGTAATATGAAGGTGTTGAAATCCTTTAATTTAGTGATATATGCTGGGATTCATTTTATCTGAGCATTGGCACTAGTATATATATATATATATATATATATATATATATATATATATATATATATATATATATATATATATATATATATATCAAAGATTATAGAATTGAGATCTGAGAAAGGACATGTAATAACTTTTACATTACTTAAAGAATCTGTTAAGCTATTTGAAACAAAAACCCTGTCAATTATTGAATATGTGTTGTGTCAGTGTGAAAAAAAATGTATAGAATAGTAATTTTGGGTCAGCATAATTATCAATGTCCTTTAATAAAAAATAATTGGAAAACTCTTAGTAACTTAGCTAAACTCGAAACTTTACTTTTACCATTAAAGGAAGAGTCAGAACTACTAAAAATGCAATTAATATTGCCAGCTAAAATAATATTACCTTTATAGTAATAATATAGTATTATTATTATATATAATTAATGTTAATAATATAATAGAATAATATGATCAATATGTTGTGCTGAAGTCTGTCCAACGCCAGGAATCCAGCACATATTTATTAGAGTGAATATTAACTTATTAAATTGTACAATACTAGAAGCTACCATACCTTTATTATCTTTGTATGTGTTTATTATTTTAGGATGTAGTAGTTTGTTATTCCACAATATTGCTACACCTCTTTTTTTGTGAATGTTCAGAACAAGAATTAAGAAAGATTTAGACTCTAATTTGGAAATGTCATCTATCAAATGAGTTTCTTGGAGGAAAATTAATTGTGAATTATGTAATTGAAGATATTTATTCAAAGATCTTCTCTTGTTAGGGTTATTAAGTCCATTTATATTAAGAGAAATACAATGAAGTGATGTGATGTTATACATTTGTTGGATTGAAGTGCAAGCTGACTAAAACTTCTGTTCAATTTTAGTTTATGAGTTGATATTTAAGAAGAAGGGAATATACCAATGTATAGAGTATAATATGCAGAAAAATGGTTTAAGATTACAAATATTTAAATAGCTTTCAACTATACATATTTTAATGAACATCTGAAAAATTGTTATCAAAGAATTATAACAAAAAACTTCTAACAATAAAACCTTTTAAAACCCACCTGGAGTTATAAACTCCTAATTTGAATGACATTAATCACTCAAATTAACATTCCTACTAGCAGCAAATTCCGATCATGCTCCACCTGAAATATGAACTATTTAATCATTAGAAACATGGCTTATTGATATGCATGTCAAAGTTATGCAAAAAAAGGAGAATGTATCATACACTTATGTTAGCTTTAACGAGTAAAACATATTGACTAGTAATAATTTACAAAATTAGATAAGATGTTATAGAGTTACTAAATATTTTGTATCAAGTATATAAACTTGGAACTACATAATATCAATACTTATACAATATTTAATTATAGTATAAACTACCAGAATTAATAGTAATAACTATTCAACATACTTTCAAGTTTACCTATTATTTAAACTTAAATATTGTCAAAGAACAAGCAATTGTTACAATATCTAAAAATCAGCTAGTGACATGTTTGCATCTAAGGTTTATAGTTGTTGCATTCTAGTTTCCTGGTTGATATTTAAATTAGTGAAATCAAATGCAAATAGATACATGTATTATAAATCTATAAAGCTATAAGAATGACTAAAATTATAATTTTACTCTGTTTTAAAGTTTATGTAGTCTGCCCAATACATGAATGTATCACACAGTAATTAAACATTAATATCATAGTTATTGGCACTATTGATTTGTGATAATCTGTATAGGAAATTAAACTATATTTCTTATTATATTTTGAGTTAATCAGATATAACCAAAAGATATGCTATGCAATTCAGCAGAAAGATATATTAAAGCATTACTGAAAATGTATGATATATAGTTTAGCCCAATTTTAAATTTGGTTAACATGTAAATTTGTTTACATATCAGGGTGCACAATAATATCCATATCTCATAAGAAGTCAGAAAATTCAAATTAGTTTGCATATCTAACTTAAATAATTTAAAGTAGATAGAAATACAAAGTAGTTTGATATGAATTACAATTGAAAATAAAACTCTAAACATATCACAGAATTTGGAAGAAGTTGGTTGTCATTAACATAAAGTTATGAATAGAAAAAAAATTAGGAGCCATTAACTACTGTACTTTCATAAATCTATAACATTAGATATCTGGTAGGATAAAGACTTCTACTGATTTTTGTAACAAATTGAGGACATGATCTATTCAAGGATGTCATAACCACTAATCTAGTGCTAGAATTATCTACTTATTACTTTGTTTAGTATCTGTGTATTATCACAACCACACCATAAACATCTCTATATATATATATATATATATATATATATATATATATATATATATATACCCTAACTAAAAATATTAAACAATATGAGTAAGGACAACATTTTTATGTGAGAAACAGATATAGTAGAAATTACATGTATGTATAAACACATAATATAAATTGTTGCTTCTGTTTTGGAAACAGTATTATATGATCATACAACCTCCTATACTAAAAGTGATAATGGAACTTCACAGATTATCTGACGAAAGATCCTCACAGATAACTAAACACAGTAAGATTCAGTGTGGTCGCAACAATACCTAAGCACCAAGTATTTTCTATTTAGACAGCTAAGCAGATAAACTTGTCTAATGTTTCAATCATGCTTCAAGACAAAGTAATAAAACAGAACCCAAAACCAGTATCGTGAAAAGAGCTCAAATATAAGCAACCAAATACAGCTTTCTATGTAGTAAATATAAATAATTAATGTATCTACTATGAGAGTTAGCTCATCTCATAAATGGCTCTGAGCCGCTCATTCAATGAATCCCGATATAAAGTATGTGAGACAGATCTAAAATCATAGTATAAATGAAAATTAATTAACACATTTCTTTAAGTTAATCATTCAATGTTTCACTCTACTAAGCAGAATTAGAAGGGCAATTTATACAGTAATGTACACAAATCCAAATAATTTCAAATTGTATTACACTTACTGGGACATACTAAAATTATTATTAAAATCACTTTATCTAAATGTTTAAATCTAGTAGACAAGAAGTCATTAAAGTGTATTATTTCTATAACAATTACAATACAAACACTAATATACTACAAATGAACTCTACCTGTTATATTCCATGTCTTCTGTCCTATTTATGTAGAAATACAAAATGGTATTGTCCATGTCAGGATCTGCCACTGTATACACTTCTGATTTATTCCACATTTTATAAATATCTTTACAGTAAAAATGTGCTTATACATGTCCAAAAATACTTTATGAATCAGTTACTTCCTTTTTTAGAAGATCGAGTCGTCAATGATGTCATATAGCTCTTGCAGCTGTTGAGAGATGTGTGTGGTCAAAACGCCGAGTTGAAGATGAAAAACAGCTTCAATCTTTTCAGTGGGAAACGGTAAGCTTTCCAGCCTTCAAATCAAGGCTTACAATGGCTCGAGAGCTACACGAGACATTCCAACAACAATCAGTGCCATCACCAAGCACCAGAGAAGAGAAAAAGTGAGAAAAAAAAATCCTCGGATCCTTAAATCTTTGAGTCTGCTACAAACCCAAAGCCACCAATGAACAAAGCTAACAAAACATATGCAACACCAGCCAAAAACACATGAAATGAAGTTATTTAGCCCAAACATTCAGAGATAACCACAAGGGCATACAAAAAAGAAATGGAAAAGTAAGCAAATTCCTGCTACACAAACAAAGTTACATAATCGACTACATTAAATAGCAACTCAAAAGTAATCAAAGACATATGAGGGTGTCCCCATTCTAAAAAAATTCTCTAAAAACATATTCAATATATATTATTTATAACTATAAAGGAATATATAAAAAGGATTATGGTAAAGGTAAGCTTAAAGTATTTTAATAAACACTCTAGTGATATTTAGAGAAATAAAACAATGACCGGAATGCTAAACATATATTTAAGACAAAAATGATTTCTTGACAACTATAAACAATATAATTACAATCCTGGGCAGCCTATATATTCAAAAGCTTACACTATTATGGGGCAATAACCTAATATATTGTTATATATTATGTTTCCTTTCCCTCCCCCATCCCCACTCTTTCCTTTACTTTAACCTTGACAAGATAGAATGTTAGTAAAGCATATTTATATAAAGTTTATACAAAATTATATCCTAAAGATGTCTAAGATATAAAAAAATCTAACATTAGTGAAAGGGAAATGCTATATATATAGAGTGCTTAGCTATTAAATGAATCTAAGTAACTAGTTAATAGGTAAACACAAATTAGAAACACTATATAATAAAGAATAGAACGACACTCATCTGTTGAACTGTTTTCAATTTCCATGCCTTCTGGGTCATAAGAAAAAAGTTATGTAAAAAGAAAATAAAAAGTCCATAATGTAAAATAAATATATTTTTAAGTTTCTTCATGTTCAACTGTTTTCCAAATGTCATTTTCAACAATCCTTTTAAGACTTGAACTAGCCCAGTCCATTTTATCTATTTAAGGTAAATGATGGCTCCATCAAGTTCTTGAAATATCTTCGGACCATCTTGAAGGAAGATTTTCAGCCTTACAGGGAAAAGCAGGTGAGACTTTATTTGTGATTTTTAAGATCTTTGAGCAATGGTAAGAACTGTTTCCTTTTTAATATAACATATGAATAATAGTCATTATCAAAACTAATTATGTTGTCCTTGTGTTTAATAGGTGACCTAGACCAAGCTGTCTTCAAAACTATTTTTTTATCATGGGAGGATAAAAATTTAACTATAACTGACTTAGTAGAAGTGCTTTTGGTCTTTTAGTATTTTTAGAGGAAAACAAGGGCCTGTGGGCTCTTTCTATACCAAAAGATAGTGCTTCAGGGAGCTGTAAAATTTCTGGTAGCCATGAAGATAAAAACTTCTCCAAGTTATTTTCTTCCAGGTTGTTTGGTAGCCCAAAGATCCTGATGTTATTTCTTCAAGATCTATTTTCTAGATCATCTATTTTTGTTAAAAGCAAGCTATTATGTTTTAGAAGAAATTCCAGGTTATGTTAATTTTGTTGTATTCTATTATCTATGTCATTTAAGGAAGTTTCAATACCAGTTATTTCTTTCTTCGGTTGTTTAAGGTCCAGATGAATTGTCTCCATTTGTTGTGAAGTAGTTTCCTTAAAATTATCTATTTTCATGTCCATTCTGTCAAATTTGTTAATAGTTCCTGTATAGTAGTTAAAAGAGTTTGAAACTCTTTTTTTAATACTGGGTCCTGATGAGAAGTTTTAGTAAAGCTCATGTTATAGTCAGATGCCAGAAACTTGTCTCTTGTATTTTGTCAGGAAAAGCTGAAAATAATTAAGACATATTTTAATACTAACTAACTAGGCTATGAAGAGAAACTAGATATATAAAAAATATATATTTTTTAATAATTAATAATTCCTGTCATAAAAGATATGATAAGGCAGAGCTTAGAGAAAGTGTTGTTACTCAAGGTTCATGCTAAGCCATGCCCCCTCTGCTCTCCATTATTAAGATATGTTGGACAATACAGACATCCACATGCATATTTCTGTATATAACAGGGATGTATATATAACTATAGCTGCATGTGTGTATGATATGTATACATGTTATGTAGATATATGGGGAGTGTATGTATTATTGTAATATATGTAGCTATATATATGGGTACATATCCATTTGTTGCTACATAGCAATAGCTATACTATGCATATGAGAGAGAGACAGTGACAGACGGATATGCATATGTATATCTGCCTGTACAGCATTTATACATAGCAGGTCATTTTGATGAAGGGGCAACAGGATTGTACTCATTTTAACTAAGTGTATTGGCATGCCCAGTGGGACTGTCAGTACTAATAAAGTTACTCCAGTCCACACCTACCTGCTCTCCCGTCCAGGATTTTGTATGTTGCAGAGATTAACATCCGCCCCTGTTTCTGCAGTACTGCACTTTGCTCAAACTGTCCACAGCATTCCCCAGCTGTTCACTGTACTTAATCTGTGACTGCAGTTGGTAATGTTACACCACCAACAGACTGATAGTCTGCATAACTCTCAATTGTCCTGATTTCCACTGATTGTTCAGAGTTTTGTCTCATATGGTTGGTCTGTTCCTCATACATTTGTGGTCTTCTGGTGACGTATTGAATATTGACATCACTACATTATATTACTTACAGATGAACATTTGTGTTTTAGGCATTATATCGAACAGGAAATATGTAATAATGCAAAGCCTTTACTTCCAGGGACTTTCTAGGTTTATGGGGACAATATTTCAAATTTGACCCAATGTTTGGACCATTGTCTCCCCCAATCTTACTGGCTTTGTCCAGATTTCTTGGAGTAACAGGAATGACAGTCTGTGAAAAGACCAACATAGTACTACCTTACATGCAAATCATGTGAATAATTCCAGATTAGAACCATCAGTACCATGATCCATGCTATCTTCCCTAGTCCACTGAGCCACTCGGGTCACCAGATAGAGAGGAGTCATTCATCACACAATCAACAACATAAATATGTACATTGTTATCCTGTATGAAGAGAGACATACAATGGTGTGAGCAATATCTATGTTACAGCCCTGAGACTGCCTGGTCCAGTGATATACCATAAGGGATTTTCTGTTATAGCAGTTGTATGGGTACCCTGCTGTGTTGAGGGTGGGGGAACAACAACAACACGTGATCTCCTGGGATATAAAGTAGTCCAAATATCATGTGAGCTCACTGTTTAACATCTCCCTCGACTGATGTAGTGAATATTCAAACCATGAGGCCTAGTAACTATTAAGGAAGACATACTATTGGACTGAGTATTTGTAGTCCCATGTGGATGTTACGTCTGTCCAATTGACCCAGTATATTTCCTTACATAACAGCTGTAGGTCCATACATATGCTCTATTATAGTAATCCTTACAATTGGTGTGTAGCTTAGATACTTACCTTGAGAATGCAGCAGTTGGGAGACCTGTAGTTCAGGGCTGACTGTGTGATGCAAGCAGTATACAACCAATACATGGATAGGTACAGGTTGCGTGGGTTGCCAGGCATCAGCTCTTTTACTATATGTATGTGAGTAGAAGTAAGGTGTTAGTCTCTAAGGCCCTAGGTTGTCAGTGAATGTGCAATGCATTGTCTCTTAGCCAATGCCAGGGCATACTGGGCATGCCTATGTCTGCCTACAGGGACATCATCAGGGGATTCCTCCTCCAAGTCCTCTTGTGAGTGTGGCTGTGGTGACCTAGGCACTGCTGGGGGTCTATGTATCCCTTCCCTTTGCTGATCCTGCTGCAGTTGTTTCTGCATGATCATATTGTGTATCATGACACATACTGTGAACATATGTGCACATGTGGCTGGAGAGTACTGCAGGGCTCCACCAGATACATCGAGGCACTGGAACAGTGACTTCAGCAGCCCAAACACATGCTCTATGATGTTCCTAGTATGTGCATGTGCCTCATTATGGCATTCATGGGCAGGTGGGTGGGCATTTCTGATGGTTGTCATCATCCACAGTTCCAGGGTGTAGCCAACATCCCCCAGTAAACAGCCATGTGTGATGTTCCCCTTAGCAAACATCTGGTATAGCTGGAATGTGTGCCAGATATGGGAGTCGTGATAACTGCCAGTGCTGCCAACACACACATTCACGATAATGCCCTGGGCATTGCACATGACCTGATGGTTGATGGAGTGGTACCCCTTGCAGCTGAAGTAGATTCTACCATCCTCACCTGGTGGTGCCTTGATATGTACATGAGTGCAATGATGGCACCCAGTACATCAGGGTAGTGTGCTACATGGTAGAGTATTGCATATTACTAACCCTCTTCTCAGGGTTGCAGGGAAAATAAATATGCTCACTGGCATGTGGTAGCATGGCATCTAGGAATGAGGTGATTACCCTGGATGCTGATGCCTGCGAGACCCCATGTCCCCAGTTGGACTTTGGAAGGTACCTGGGGTTATTATGCTAAGGGCTACACATACCTTTGTTTCCAATGGAATGGGTTCCCCTCTGTTAGCTCTGGCTCTGAGTTGCGGGTGGCAGAGCTGAATGAATTGTTGTAATATGTCCCTGTTCACTTTGTAGTGCTCTACAATCTCCTGCTCATGTAGCTCCTGGAACATTACCCTGGGCTTGAACACTCTTCTCCTTCTCAGTCTAGGCCTATTGTCAGCAGCACCAGGAGCAGCATTGACTTTGGCATCTCCACATACAGATGTAGCAGACCTGCAGCAGACCCTAGCATTCTTTCACTTAAAATTCCCAAGTCTGTACTCTACTGGTACAGAGTATGGATGAAAAATCAGAATATAGGGTGCATGCATACTTTGTAGTGCTCTACTGTAGGTGCTGACTGTGTGATTCGCTCCCTATGATGCATTCTACCTGCCAAGTACATCATTAAGAAGATTTAATGGCCCTAGTTTAAGTGAAACAGGTGTCATCAGTAATTAATATATCATTGGCTTTTGGATGCACTCAGTAGAGTGGCATAGTGCACAAACACTTGGAAACAAGCACCATGAAGATAAACAAAGCTCAGCAGTCACTGTGCACCCCCGTGAATAGTCACACTCAGCATGGCAGCGTGCCATGCAAACACGAGGAAACATGTGCCCCAAAGGGCAGCCAGTGTACACACACCCCTGCTGAGCACAGAGGCACACTGTGTAAACAGACACAGATGAGCTCCAATACGCTTACATCCTCCTCTTGATGTCAGCTACTTCTTCTGTGAACACCAACATGGTTCTTTGCCTATATGGAAGGCATATGGGCACATGGATACCCATTTGTACTATTAACCCCAACTCATTGCATAGGGATCCGTGCACACAACCTGCAATCTACATGGTTCCAGACCCTACCTCATTAGCAATAGCACCATTCCACAATTGCAGATACTCTACACATGGTCCTATAATACATTTCTGTCACATACTATTAAGTGTGGCTTTTCACTCTTTTTTTTATTTAATTGTTTTCATAAAAGCATGTTTGCACACTGTTGCACACTGCAGAAACATATCCAGATTATTATAAAAAATAAAATTATTTTAAATTATTTCCCTTATGTTTTTGGACACACAGTGGATAGTTTTTGTTATATCTGCATGTGCTATGCCATTTCTGTCCATCTTCTTGCATTTTTACAGCCCCTGTTGTCTGTCTGAAATCCTGTACAGAGAATATTTCAATGTACACTACGGACACCAACTCGGGGTGAGCAGGTCTGCCTATCTGCTTGCTGGATCACTCTACTCGCCTCATTTGCATGAGATTCACCTCTTTATGAGGTGATTTGCATGCCATGGAACTTCCTATGTTGGCACGCTCATGCGCACTGCTCAGCCCTGATTACTGGATCTCAAACCTGCTTACTTCGATGTAAGCAGCATGCCATGATGCCTGCACGATAAAAAAAAATGTGCAAGCTTTATTAAATGCCCCACAGTATATTTGCTAGTAATGCTTGGATCCAGTTTTCTAAGGTGTTGTAAAGCTCAAAGTGACAGGGTTGAACTCATTACATCTGAGTGATGCCTCCAGGTGCATCTGCAGATAATGCCTACTGACACCTCTAGGCATCAAATATTGCTTGTTCATGTTTGCATAAATAATTCCAAACCATGATATGTACAAGGTTTTAAAAGATTTTCTCTTAAAACTTACATGGCGGCAAACTCAACTGATTTAATATTTGACCTCTGACTAGTGTATGTAAAGATAAATTAACTGTTGTTTTTATTTTATTAATTTATATAGATATAATTTTCACATTTTCTAAATATCTCAAGAACTAAGTAACAAATAGAACTTCTTAGCCTCATATGAAAGCTCTAAGCTAGACGAATAAAATGCTGCTGACAGTATGTGTGTAACTTGAGTGCTTGCTGAGATAATGTAAGTTGTTTACAAAATATTACAAACATAATAGTTACTGTGTTTATTGTAACTTATAAAATTCAGTTTAAGACATAGAACCTAAAGAATACCATTACTATAAAAATATTTTGTGCTGAAGGATTTGCAATTTATACTTCTTTCATAACCCCTATGGTTCCAGAGATATGATCATTTGTTTGAAATTTGAGGACATAATTTGATTCTGTCAAAAGGCTTAGGCTCTGCCCATTGGAAGTTACAGTGCAAACTTCCTGGTCTCCATTGGAGTGAATGAGTTAAGTTTATCTTCCTTTGTTACTATCTGGAAGGCATACTTTTTGACTTGTCATGCACATTAGCCAACACAATTAGTTGCTGCTGTAGTTAAGTCCTCTTTGGTTAGAGTTAGCCAGAAAACATTCCAGCAACAGTAGTAGAATACCTCAGTGCCATGACAATAGTTGTTCTATGGGAAATGGTAGCCAACAAATGATTTTCACTTAGTGTAAATTTCAAGGATTACTGGAGAAACTGGTGTCTTAAAGAACAAAATAAACAAACAAACAAAAAAGCACACCAGGAAGATTCAATAAAGCCTACATGGTCTGCTATGACCATCTGCACATCACAATGAGATTCACACTTAGTAACGCACAGTTTTGTATTCAGTAAGCAACTCTACATAGTGTGTAGAGCTGGACAATCATGCTAAACACTTAAGCATACAAATTACAGCATAAGCAGCTGAACTGTATGCTAATCAGCCAATCCAAAATGGAGGAAATAGTCATCAAGCTATAACGCAACAGTGTAAACTCAGTGCTGGTTTTCCCCGCAGATTCCAAAACCTATTGGAATACAGCCATAGAAAAGAGTCTACTCAGAAAGAATGTTAAGAGCTGCTGTTGCTTTAATTCATGTCTATGTGAAACAGGCTGAAGTCTATACTGCTGCTGCTGCTGATAATAGACCACGGCCAAGAAGGAGAAGAGTTTTCAGACCCCAGTTAACTTATACTCTTCATGAGGTGGAAATTGTAGAGTGCTACATGCTAAATAGACATAGACTACAAGAACTCTGCAACCTCTGTTGTCCTCAACTCAGACCCAGAGCAAACTATGGGGAGCCAATACCAGTGAAGACAAAGGTATGTGTAGCACTTATTTTAGTTGCAGGAACATTCCAGAGACCAATGGGTACATTCTGGCAGTGTCACAGGCATCAGCCTCTTGGATCCTCCATCAGTTCCTGAATGCTATGCTCCAACATGCCAGTGACCACATATATTTTCTCAGGAGACTTGAGGACAGGGCCACAAATATGCAACAGGTCTACCCTGTGACACACTACCCTGAAGTACTGGGTGCCATAGATTGTACATATATAGAAATCAAGGCACCAACCAAGGAACAGGGAAGGGTCTACATAAATAGAAAGGGCTTCCACTCCATTAACTGCCAAGTTATGTGTAATGCTAAAGGAATCATCTTCAGTGTGTGCTGGCAAACCAGGCAGTTACCACAACTCACATATCTGGCGCTGCTCCCAGTTGTATCAGATGTTCACTGGGAGCGATATCCCACAGGGCCATTTACTGGGAGATGCAGGCTGTGGTTTATGCACAAGAACCATGGATGATGAGTCCCATCACAAATGCATGCACACCCACTGAAGAACACCATAATCAGATACATGCTCAAACTAGAAATATCATATAGTGTGAGTTTGGGCTGCTGAAGTTGTGGCTCCTCTGCCTAGATGCATCTGGGGAGCCCTGCAGTACAATTCATGTACAAGTACTGAAACTTTCACTGACTGTGCCATGCTTCATAACATCATCCTGAGAAAACAGCTTCAGCAGGATTAACAAGGGAAAGGGGCACATGTCCCACCACCAATGGCAAGATCACCACAGCCACTTGCAGGTGAGGAGTCAGAGGGGGAACCAGCTGATGATGCGGGCATAGTTAGATGCAGACATGTTCAATAATCCCTCACATTGGCTAAGAGGCAACACATATCCTGTTGACTCATAACCAAAGGGACTAAAACCTTCATCCAACAGACATACATATAGTAACATTGATGCCAGGCAATGCTCACAACCTTTACTTCCCATGTAATGGCTGTATAATCCTAGCATCAGAAAGACTCAGCCCTGAACTAAAACTGTAGCAACTGCTGTATTTACAATATAAGTGCTGAACCTGGAGTGTTAAAATGAAATTGTGTAATAATACAAATAAATGGCATATCCTTGCATGGTGTTACTTGGTATTGTAAGTAAATAAAAAGTGGGTGATTTGTACAGCAATGACTTTAACATGTGACAGCAGGGACTTAAGTGAATACAAGTGTCCTCTATCAAGTAACTGGCTTCAGGCATCAAAGTTTAACACATTCATACCTCTTAAAAGTACTGACAGTCACTGAATGTCCTCAGTTTGTCCTCATACTTTCATATTGGAAAATCATTAATGAGAGAAGTTAAAAAGTAATGAGACACATTTCAGTTACAGACTTCATCACCCTCTGGAGATTCTTAAAAATACTGATGTAAACATCTGTTTTGATTCTACCAACTGTCTAACTTTCTAAGACCAAAATATGTCAAAACTACAATTAACAAAATGACAGCACAAAATCCAAAAGATAAAAAGACAAGGATATGGCACAGTTATTATCACTTGCACAGGGTGTTGTGTCTGTGTGTGTGTGTGTGTGTGGGGGAGTCAGGATGCCCAGGCTGACACAAAAGGTATGTGAGTGCATGTGAGTAAGAAAGAGAAACAGGCAGACATTTGGATAAAGTAGCAAATGGCCACTGAGACAGAATGAGCATTATGCCTCATGGCTGAACCTTGTAACTGTTGTGCGTGTGTTTGTATGGGCCCTCCAGGTGAAATTGGTAAATGAGTGTCTGCAAGAGCACAGCCAAGCTCACTACTAGCTCTCCATCTTTGTATGTCGGACTGGTGTGAGCCATGCACGATAGAGGTGGAAGTTCATTGCTGTCATACCTGACCAGGAGAACTGGCTCTATCAGGAGTTGCACTGGCATGTCCACACTCACAGTCAAATACACTGCTGCTACCTGAATGTAACTGATGTCTTCTGGACAAGCTCTCCTCACAAGGATGCCCAGAACCATGACCTCATGACCTCATGACCTGCCATGTCTGGGTATGGACACCTAAACCATTGATGGAGCAGTGGAAGTAGTCCCAATATGGGAGTGTGATCTGGCACAGCCATTTTGGCTAACATCAGATGATATGGCTGACCTTTGCCCATGTGGATGCCACCCTCCTCCCAGTAGATGTTCCATCACAGACACTGCCCGTTCAAATGTGTCATTCATCTGATCCATTGAATCAGCAACATGTTGGAGGCAGTCATGCATGCCAACCTGTGCCATATCTACAACCTTAAGCATTTATATGATGGACCTATTGTAACATACCTGTGCCTCCATGATGACCCTACACATATAAGTGGCACGGTAAGACACACCTGGATCAGGAGGAGGAGGATGGACAGCAGGCAACTTTTGAGCACCCCTAACAATTGTCCTGTGTGACACCTCACCCACACTTTAGCTATGGCCATAGTCAACAGGCAATAAAGCCACTCGACCCTGATTGAGTGTCTCAGTCTCCACCTGTCCAGTATCGGAGGGCTCACTAGAATTATCTGAGTGCTCATTGGAAAGAGTTGGGATAGGCATACTGGCTGTGTCCAATGGAATTACAGGGAATGCCTGAATGTCAACCTCAGTGTCATATTCAACCTCTGCACCACTGATTGCCTCTGTTTGGCCACCATCATCATCAGAGTCTACTGTTAGTCTGACATCAGGTGGTAGGAGTTCCACACTTACACTGTCAGAATCACTTGTGATAATAAGCAACAAACACATGAAAAAAAATAATACCAATGCTACTATAATCCAGTATATGCTAACAAACTAACAGTGGTCCCACGATTACAGACAGTACAGCAATAAACATAACAGTCCTGACACTCGCATCACAAGATAAATATTTCTTTTGACTGCTCATCAGTACTGACAGAAAAAATGTTTGGCTTACCATATGCAGATGATTGTAGGCACCCTATGGTGGATGGTCCTTGAAGAAATTAAGAAAAGGTAAGGGCATCATCATTATAATGAACAATAACACAAGAGATTAAAACATTTTGCCCTGTACATGCCCATTAATGATACTTTTAACAAGAACTTCAATAACACATCCACCCTAAGCAAATGTGTAATCAGCCAGAATGTGTTAACTGTATCAATCTATAACTACCCTCCAAAAATAACCAATTTAAACAGAACTTGCCAGTATTTGACTATACAAGAAGTATTTAACAATTGAGATAGGTAAGCCTACCTGGAAGCTCCTCCTGGGACATACTTGTTCTCACTGAAATAGTAATACCAACATCAATGAGATGGTGTTGTGCACTTTCCAGTGAGCTGTATGGATCCCTAACAGCAAACAGAAGCTCTTTATTTGGTGTCAGTGGTGGCTCTGTAGCAGGTCCCTGTCATAGCCATCCATTCATGGGCCACTGAAGCTGCTCTGCCCAAGGACGATGAAATCATATCAGTGGTTCTCCTGCCCATCAGATCATATGTCCTGCTCTGGCTATTTATTGCAGTCACATCAGCCACTATCTTCTGCCAAATTTGCATTTTGCCAGACATATTCCCATGTCACCTCTCAAGCAGAAAGGAATCAGGGTACCTAAATACTTCCACAATGACGTCATTCAAAGGGTCACTCAAGGGAGGTTTGCAGGGATTGTGACACCTGGGTCCCATAGTCCTAGGTGACTTAAAACAGAAAATAAGGATAATTCACATAAGTATCACATAAATAAAATTCCTGCTTAGATATAGCATTTAAAGGGTAGTATTTAACTATTACTCAACGGAGAAACAAAAAAGTTAAGATATTCAAATATAAGAAGGAATTGTGTGGTTAGAGCATATTACAATCAAACACAAAGCAAGGTTGGATCCAAAACAGGGAGAATAACAACAGCAAATGTTGCTTGTGCTAACAAAGAAATGTAACTTGGCTGCCCCACCCCCAAAATAACAGGCAAATGACAGATTTTGCTAACAACCCATCAATGAACTGATAAAAGAGCTATCAAATACATTTCCCTAAAATATGTCCACACATTTATCACATAACATTTAATTTTATGCTATGCAATTGTCCATCACATCTGCCTGTGGCCAGCACTCCCCTAGATGTGTATATGGGAAATCTTAGAATGCTAACACCCTGTGTCATTGACAATATAGGACATTTACATTAGATAAAAATAACAATAGAAGAGGGTAAAGAGAAAAAACAATTGTAACATTAGCACTTCTGATGACAGTTAATAAGGCTTTCCATCTGAGAATAGATTCAAGGCTGTGTGCATGGTGAAAATGCAAATGAGGTGTGAACTCATTAGAACTGCTGAATCCCAAATACTTGGCTCCATGTTCTGATGTAAACATAATGCAGACACTCCCTCAGTGTTTACTGGTAATGGATTGCACCTGTGAATGATCACTGGTAGGGAGAAGGAAAACATAACAGCAATTCAGACTCCCTTACCGCCAAAGGGTGTGTCAGCCAGGTTAGACTAACAAAGTGTAGAAGTAATTGTATCAAGGTTTTAAATGTAAGGAACATACATTTCAAAGTTTCTGCTTAGCAACATTCAACCTCCCCTTTATTTCTTGGCAACTGTATATTATTGCCATGTAATATCCTCACATATTTTAAGGACAATGATACAGAATGATTTACAGATGGTATGTCTCTGATTACTGGTCAGATAAGGCAAGAATGAGGAACAAACATAGGGAGATAAGACAGAGCTGCATTTATGCAAGCAATAGTCATAAATGGTTGTGTGATCACTCAGTGTACTACATCTGAAATTAGTACATGTGCAAATAACTGTCACATGGTTTGTTGGTAGTGTGGGTGATGTTGCAGTTGGTTGTATGCACAATAATTTTTATTCTCTGCTGCAAAGCTGTTTCTGTGGCAAAGAGGGATAAGACACCCTTACTGTGTTTTGAAAGTTCATTGGAGTGAGAGTTCAAATATAGACCTTTGTGAAAATATTTTATGTGCACTAACATAAGTTTTTGTTGTGCTCTTGATTTAATAGATTATTTTCTTCCTTTCTCATAATTATATTTTTAATGCCAGTGTTTGTATGGTGCATGGCTTAGCTCAAACAGGTGAAACAGAGAAACATAATGAATGTCATGTTTAGCTGTGCTTATTTCATTTGCATGATGCTTAGCAGTGTGCAAACCTGGACTAGTGGCCCACATAGGAAGCAGGCAGAATACCCGCAGGCAGGGTGCAGACAGTGTCAATGGCAAAAAGGATACATTGTTGCAATTTTTGCTTCCTATTGTGCAACACTGCCAAGCGACATTGTGTGGCAATTATCAAGCTTCCCCAGCCACTGAAGCCCCACTTTCAGACAGGAAGCAGTCAACAATTTCAAAATGGATACATTCTATTAACTCTATTGGCACTGTGCAAACATGCTAAGTGGTGTTCTGTAATGGTTATCACACAGAAATTAAGAATAAATAGGGAAATTATGTGACTGTTATTTAACTATTCATATGGCAGCATGTATAAATGTAGGACTGTAATACAGATGGTCTTGGGTTCTAATATAGGAAGTGAAATATATTTTTACTGTTGTGACAGTTCAGTTTATAGTAATGAATAAGAAAATATCCAAGTTTCATTTCAATATTCCCATGGCAACAGGTGTAAGTATAAGGCTGCCATACATATGGCCCTGTGTTCTAATGTAGGAAATTCTAGACATTTTTACTGTTGTTCCATTTAACATTATATTAAGTATCACGTATAACACTATACGTATAAAGTGTTATATTAAGTATCACGTATAGCACTTTATACATAATTATAAATAGTGGAGCTGAAATGAATTATATGTATGAGGGATAAGACTCCCTTACTGTGCTTTGAAGGTTCAGATGTATGACTGACTGTATGCTGTCTACTATGCTTCTGTAAGTATAATTCTGCTATCTGGACTTCGATGGCTTTCACACATAAATAAGACACATACACAAATGAACGTATATGCAAGGACCTTGTCAGGTCATAGACATACATGATTAACACCTCAATTTGTCATCTGTATGCATAAATGATTCATGACTATGTCTGAGAATCACTTCTTCTGTGGCAAAGAAAATCTTTGCTGTAAAATAAACTGTTTTGTCCCTTATGCATAGGTTTGAATCCTGCACTGTAAAAATCATTTTTAGCAGTGTATTAAGCCAAACAAATATGTCTCAGGTCATGAAATGTATGCCCCCAGGGCATGTTAGTAAAGTTAAATCACCGAATAAATATAACGTTGAACACAACAAATACCTCTTGCTTCTCCATAAATGCAACGTTACTATCACAGAGGAAATGCTGCGCAAATGCCTGTAAATGTATCTTTTATTTTAAAATAGTGTTAATATTATTAGTACAGTTTAAGTAAGAAAAGTAGTATTGATAGTAATAATGGTATTAATAGTTATTTTATTAAGTAGGTTTGGTCATATGAATTGTTGATATGTTCATAGAATTGTATACAGTTATTTAATGTTTACAAATGTTTTATACATATTAATTTATATGTGTATTTTTTTATATTTTGTTAAACATTTTGGTATAAAAATACTTTTTTCATATACTGAGAATGCACATATATATTAGGAATTAAATAGAGAATTTATACTTGACAATTGTAAGTAAAAACATCTAGTATATATTTTCAAGTATATATATTACTAGTATATTGTGTATTAATTAATTTCAAAAGGGTTACATAAGTATAAACAAAGATGCACATTTAGTGATATCACTTTAAGGGCAGACCATTTTTTAAGTTTTGGTGCCTAAAATGTAATTTAAACATTTGTGACAGCTGGTAACTTTGTTCTGATGAAGCCCACATATAGTGGCTGAAAGCACTTTACTATTTTAACATTGTTTTAACTTGATGGAGTAAATTCCAGTTCATTTTTTTTAATTAAAGGTAAATTTACAGGCGTTTGCACAACATTTCCTCTGTGATAGTAAAGTTAAATCACCAGCAGCAGGCACCCCCAAACTAATGTTAAGTATCAGATTAACCTTCCAAGTTCAAAAATTGCTTTTGTCTCTGGTACTGTTGCTGTCCACTTAACATCGTGCAGATGCAGTTGGCATCATTGCTCAGGTTTGCACACTACTTGTAAAAGCAATAACAGGAATTAGCAGGAAATCTTTTGCTATTGCAGTGTTTTGGGATTAGGCATGCCTAGTTTTAAAGGGGAAAGTGCCCAATTTAAGTCACAGAGGTGTGATATTCAGGAGTCAAGAATATTTATTGGACTGCTGGTAAAGCACCACAGCCAAAGGCATCCCTCACAATCAAGAACACTGCAAGCACCACTTCAATGATCTAAAAACATGCAAGAAGGATGCATTCAATGAGTGGTTGGATGACTTTCAAACTAGCCACATCCCAGAGTTGTGTAAGTATGCTAATAAAGAGAATTTATAATATATAGAAGTCTAACTATAGGAAAGACTGGCATGCATAATGCTCTTGTGTTCTTTTCTTTTCACAGCTAATCCTGTAATAGTGGTAAACAGCAAGCCCATGCTAATAATCTGGAGAGACAGGGGGAAGCAAATGGTATTTATACAGCACAAGAGAAGTATTATTGTACCTTAAAAAAATTAAAGAAAAATGCAAGCATGCATGTCCTAACTGTAAAAGCAAGTATGCATGCAAAGGTCTGTAGCACAAACCAACTTTAAGAGTCAAGTGTAAGACTGTAGACAGAGGTTGTGAGTTAAAATGTCACAAGTAACATCTATAAAATACTGCAATTTATTAATAATATTACATAAATTAAAATCTCTATAAGTGACATAAATGCCTTACTGTTAACTGTAATCTATATAATTGCACCAAACATATGTAGAATATCTGCATATTGCAAGGATTAGTCTGAGCATTCCATAATTATAGACTGTAGTTGCTAGGAAGTATACTTAAATGTAAAACATCAGATAAAACAGTTGTATTATCATAATAATGCATTGTATGTCACATATGATGGCACTGTTTTTAATCTTTTTTTTCTCTTACATCAACCCTTATCTCTTTTTTTCATATTGTCAATATATCTCCACATTATCCATCTGTACCAAATCATTAAATGATTCACAGCACAGCAAAGTATCCCAAGCCCAGTGGTTGAGCCTACCCCCACTTCACTGGCTCTAGCACTGATGCCCAGCACATCTAGGACCCAACCTGACAGTATTGCCTCTGCTGTCCTGCATTTCCTGGACCCTCAAGTAGTCACACCACAGCAGATGTTGCTGTGGTACCCTCCGGAAGTACAGGCAGAGGTGGAGATTTCACCACCTGGAAGGAGATGCCAGGGTTGGTGAGTAGGGTCTGTACCATTGGTGCACACCTATGCAAGATAGAGAGGCTGATCTCCCTCATGGCCTTTATGAGAAGAAGATGTCAAGCACTCCAGTAGCCAGTGGAGTAAGGGGACAGTGATGACAGCCTGCAGGGGAGGACTAAACTCTCACTATCCCCATGTTTGATGGGCTTGGGCTTGCATTGGCCCTCTCTCACCACAATCATGGTGCTCCCCAACCTTTTATGTTTCTCACCATTCTTGTATTGTTTTGTTTGTCCTGTTTGTTTGCATTTGCTTCCTCAACTGCCCAAATTACCTGATCCAGAAATATCAACATCCATTAACCAACATTCCTCTCTTACCAAAGTTAAAAAAGGGCACCTGTCCCACAAAAAAAAAATCAACCAATTTATAGCTCTCCATTTCACACATGTGTCTTCTTGACACACTTGATTTGATCGAATTGGCTATACAACATGATTACACTGTTGTGATCCCTCTTTTTGGAGGTGACAGTCCAAATTCAGCTAATATTCTATACATATATTCATTTTACATTGTTGAAGAAATGGATAGCTATGGTTCTTTCCTACACCCCTCCTGCACATTCTTATATAGACTTCACTTTGTTTTCCCCCTGCTTGTCCCCCATTTCATCACATTCCTATCTACCCCATGTTAACACCTATTATTTGGTGAAAAGATAGAATCACACATAATACACATAAGTAACAAAAAATGGAGCCCTTTACTTTTTGGCCTCTATATTTGAGTGGAATTTGAGATCATGCACCAATGCTAAATGATGATGAGCGTCTCTTCAGTGGTGCAGTTACCTCCACACAATGCTGCTCAGACATGCTGCAGTAAATCAACACACAGTAACACATAGTGAATGTAGTATAAAGATTTATTTCATTGCATTATTACTACTTATTTAAAAGTATTTTATTCAGCTGGATACAAGCTCAGTATCATCTGGGCTCAAAAACATGTGTCAAAGTGTTTACACCTACTGCCACAGAGTCACCTAAGCAACAGTTGTGTTCATACCCTCAGTACTGAGAACGTTTAGAATTTTAGCAATGAGGCTCATATTTGCTCACCACATAACTGTGTGCAAACAGGGAAACCAGCAGAAATGTGTATCTCACATGTGCAAACACTTTGCTAACCATTGCACAAACCCGCTGTTTAGTGGTGCACTATGCAAAGTGGACTATAACATGTATTAATTTTGTTTACTGTCTAGTTAGTGTTCATGACATAAAACTCCATGTGGAAAAATAAAAAAATGAAGGCCCTATCTAGGAAACTTTCACATATTTACAATGCAGCCATCTCTTACCTCCCCCAGTGCACTGCAACCTTGGCATTTCGGTACTTGCTCATAAATATATCAACTACATTACATGAATTAATAACAAATGTCTTATATACCATGCACATCTTTAGAATGACAATACACATTCAGATTTTATAGTACATGTAATAATGTGTACCTCTGTTTGCATATAATTTGTAAAACTGTCTGTTAAAGTATACCTGCACATTGGAAACACAACCATCAAATACTACACATAGCACACTTAGTCGTGTAATGTGCAGAACATTAATATCTTGACAGCTGAACATGGTTAGCTATCATACAGGCCTTCCAACATCTTCTCTCCAATATCCTGTGCTAATGTCATCCATTATACATTGTCCTGTAGCCTTGTAAAAGTCAGACTTGTGCCATCGTGCTTGTGTAAAGGACTGTGTTCTGTATTTTGTGTTCTTATAAATGTAGGGATTCTGTTATCACGACAGTCAACTGGAAGGTGTGTGCATGTGTCTATCTAGTCTTAGAAGCATAAGTGTGTATCCTACAGTTACCACTCCAATCCCATGGATTGCCAATATTTTGACACTTGCATATGCATACACATCCATTTCATGCAGGCCTTGTAACATCTTCTCTCCAACATCCAGTGCTGATGTCATCCAGTATAAATTTTCCTGCAGCCTTGTAAAAGTCAGACTTGTGTAGTGGTTCTTGTGTAAAATGCAGAGTTCTGTTGTCTGTGTATTTATGAAGGGGTTCTGTCTGACAGCAGTCAACTGGGGTGTGTGTTTGTGCACTTGCTTGACATTAGAGAGAGCATTTTACAGCAGCATGCGGGACACTACCATTACCATTGTCTCCTCAGCAGACACTGCTGATGTCATCACCTATAAATTGCTATTTGACACTCTCCAAGTCAGACTTGAGCTGTGGTGCTTGTCTTTAATACAGAGTTATGTAGTTGGTGCACTTATTTATTTATTATTATTTATTTATAGCATTTGTTTACCGGGAAATTCCACTGGGTCAGAAATTACCTCATTTTCAGAGGAGGCCCGGGGAGAAAAGCTCCTCATGTAATTACATAAAAAGAACATATAATGCATAATATATCAGGTAGAAGTAGTACATTAGATAAGTAAATAACAGCATCCAATATTATGGTAAGAATTACATACAGTAGTATGGTAATAACATTATATACCTTATTAATATCAGTAAAAATGTTAAACTCATGCTAGCAGTATAGAAATAGAAGGTTTTAATTGTAGGTAAGATTGTTAGCTGAGAGAGGAGATTGTGTTAAAGGAAAAAAGAAGGAGGTTAAAGGAAAAAAAGAAGGTGTCAGAAGGCTTAGAGTAGGGATGGCACTGGCTAACTGTCAACAGAAGGAGTTGATGTGATAGAGGGAAGGGAAAAAAAGCCTAGGTGTAGGGATAGGATGAGTAGGATTTAGGGATGGGGTCAGGTAATGGGATTGTGATTAGGGATGTAGGTGCATATCCAATGTGATGAGAGGTGAAATTTAAGGGATTTTTTAAAAGCAGTGGAGCTGCTGATAGTACTTACTGAAGGAGGAAGATTATTCCAAATCTTGGAGGCAGTAAAAGAATACCACAGTTGACCAGCTGAGAGCTTAGGTTTATCAGTGTTTAATAGCATTTTGTTTTCTGACCTTAGGTGTCGATTAGGATGGTAGATGGTCAAGATGTCAGTGAGGGCTGGGCAGGTTGCTGGGAAGTAAATACGTTTATGGGCAGCAGTTAGTTGTAGATATGTGAGGTAATGGGGGAATTCCAGCCAATTAAGTTGTTGTAGTGTGGAACAGTGGTAAGAGGAGAATTTAGCATTTGTAGAAAATTTGGCAACGTTGTTGTAGCATGAATTGAGTTTAGTTTTCAGGGAGGACTGAATATTGGTCAGGATGGGGGTGCCATATATGAGAGTAGGAAGCAGGAATGAGGAGGCAAGAGCTTAGATAGGTAGGGGGTCTGTTCTCACTGCAATCAACTGGGGTATGTGTGCATGTTTGTACACATGCTTGACATTAGTGAGAGCATTTTACACCAGCATGTGGGACACTATTATTATCATTGTCTTCTCACCAGATGCTGTTGATGTCATCACCTATAAAGTGTTGTCTGACACTTGCCAAGCTAGACTTGAGCTGTGGCACTTGCCTTAAATAGAGAGTTCTATAGTTGGTTGTACATAGATAAGTAGGGGCTCTGGTCTCACTGTAGTTAACTGGAGTGTGTGTTCGTGAATTTATTTGACA
>NC_056729.1:198238089-198410589 GCF_019279795.1 Protopterus annectens | reverse complement strand
CCACAATAATTAATAAAAAAGAATGTCAAGAATCTCAAAGGCAACACCTAGATCTGCTCTGAGTTACAGCACAGAGGCAAGAAAATTACAGAACCAACTGATATTGCCAACATCCTGGCAGATAGGTTCAGTGCTAACTTTACCCCCCTCTCACCCACTAAAGGGCCCATATCTATACAGGAAGAATGCAGAGTCCCCGTAATCACAACTATGCAGGTAAAAGCTGCACTCTCTAAACCAAAAACACAGCATCCATAGGACCGGACAACATGCCAGGCTGCGTTTTACATGAACTTCAGAATGAACTGGCTCCCCACTTAAGCACCATGTTCAATAATAGCCTCGCATCAGGCGTTGTGCCCACTGAATGGTGCACAGCAACAGTTATCCCACTCCACAAAGGGGGAGCCACCACTGATCCCAGGAACTATCGACCTATTAGCCTGAAGAGCCTGGTCTGCAAGGCCATGGAACGCATAAACAAAGACATTGGTAACCTCCAAACTCTGGATCCCACCCAGTTCTGGGTTTGTGAAAGGCAGATCATGCCTTCTGAACCTGATTGACTTCTTTGAGGCAGTCACCAAAGCATAGATGAGGGTAAGGTAGATCACACAGCCTATCTTGACCACGCCAAGGCTTATGACACCATCCCCTATTCTGGAATTATAGCTAAACTCACTAAACTAGGTATAAATCCCTATGTCACAAGATGGGTTGCCAACTGGCTCACTGACAGAACCCACAATGTAAAAGCTGCAGACTCCAAATCTGACCTCAAAGCAGTGACAAGTGGAGTACCACAGAGTTCCATCCTGGGACCTCTCCTGTTTGGTATCTACTTCTCTGAAGTACAGGCTAACACATAAGGCCTTTGGCTAATGAACTTCGCAGATGACTGCAGACTAGGAGCCATAGTCAAGTCCCCAAATGATGTGGACATCCTACAGAAGGGCCTTGCTGAAACATATGCTTGGTGTCAGAGTCATGGCCTCAAGCTTGATGCCAAAAAGTGCAGTGTCATCCCCTTTGGTAAAAACTCTGTACCCATGAACCACCACATAGGCAATAATCTACTTAACACCAAATGCGTGATAAGAGACCTTGGGACCCAGGTGGACAGTAGTCTCTCCTTTGATAGTCACATCGCCACAGTAGTCAGGAAGTCCTTCTACATGGCACACCTTATCATAAAAGGATTCTTATCCAGGAAAAAAGAGGTCATTGTTCCCCTCTACTCGACACTCATTAGACCCATTATAGAGTACAACACCCCTTTTGGAATGTACCTCACAAGACATCTGCAGCAGCTGGAAAGGCCACAGAAGTACCTCACAAAAAGGATTACTGGCCTCAAACAAATGCCCTACACTGACCACCTCAAAAAACTCCAGCTTTACTCCATAGCATATCACCTACTCCGAGGTGATCTCTGCCTAACATATAAAGCTATGTCAAACCCAGATCTGCTGGACATGCTACACCTAAAGAAATCCCAATCTCTCAGAGCTACATGCTCTAGTGACCTAAACCTTGTCACCACAATAAACAGGACATGCTGGAGGGATAGATTCCTGTCCCAGAGACTTCCCATACTCTGGAACAGGTTACTCTATGTCAAGCAAAGTTCTTCATTAGCACTCTTCAAGAAAAATCTTGATGAGTGGATGGGAAATAAGAAATATACCCCGGGTATCACTTCTGTGTCTCTGCTCGGCAGTGGCACAGGAAAATAACTTTCTTGGGTGGCATAAGCCAGGGCACCTTGTTGGCTAGGCTTACATAGGCCCTTAGGCCGAGAGCCTAGTACCTACCTATGAACCTATGAACCTATGAACCCCATTACTGACTAATATAGAATGTTCCATCACTCCATTCCACAGCACAATTAAAGGATATATTATGAATTTTCTTTATCTACCTTCATACAGTAAATATATTACTCTACACTATGGTTTTCTGTAGTTCATGTATTTGCTTATATCATGTGCATAATATATGTAGCTGAATATCTACACTGTGCATAAAGAGGAACAACTCTGTGTTAGGGTTGCCTATCCCTACACTATCCTGTATGTCCTATACATATACAATGATCAGCTTATAGTGGGGGTACAAGCATAGTGGGCCCCTGTGTGTTACCCCTGCATTACCATACAGTAGCCCACTATCACATTTATCTCTTACATTTTCCCTGTCAACAGCAACAGTGAATAGCACCCTTTGACTGCATAGCCCTATTGTCGTCTGTGTGACAGCTACTCCAGCTGTAAGCATACATGTCTCACTCTCCAGTCAGCTTGGTGTATCACTAGAGTACTTTAATGTCCATAACATATCTGTGTCCCTTACTGTGTTCCTATACCTACATAAACACTGAAATAATATGTATACCTATAGCAACTTACTGTTTGTAAACACTAGCTTGTTGTCCCTACAATCACTGGCCTACCCCAAGTCCTTTTGTCCCCAAAGGGGCTCCCATTACCTAGAGAGTGGGTTGCTGTCAAAGGTTGTGCAACTTCAGCTGAACCAAGAATGACATCCATTCATGACCCATTAGTACTACCTTTAGTCATCAGGCATTATGAGACTACATGTGGAAGATAGGGGCCCAATATATCAATACTGCTAATATACATGGATTTCTACAATAATTATCTTGTAAGGAATGACATCAAGCTTCTTACTTTTTTATTTTGCATCATAAGAGAATAAAACTAAAAACGATGTCACATATCTCAAATACAGTTTTAATATACATTGTAGAATAATAAAAATTAATATTGAATGAAAATGAACAGTTAATCTTCAAATAATAAATTGCTGGCAACTGCACAATTGAATCTGTGATACCTTCAGTGAATTAAAGTCAGCTTAATATGAAACAGCCCTACTCATGTATTGTGGTAGTAAAATACAGACAACTGCTAATTTGCATTGAAGAATCCTAAATAGTTTCAATTAAAACATTCAGCACACATCTATTAAGCTATTTTGTTAGTCTCTGCTTATTAGTTCAATGAATAATTTTCTCAAGGTTTCGGAGCTTTTGCAGCTCTTTGTAATTACTTGCTGAAGTACATTTCTGATAAACCAGAAGACGGTCCATAATAACTTTGCTGTTTGTAATGTTAAAACACTTCCTGTTGTCCACTGCTACATTACAAAGTGAAAAAATATTGCATACACAAATGTACTTGTAATAATGATGCACACAGCACCGCACAGATTAGTATACCTTTAATGATTTGAAAGTATAAAGTTCTTGCACTCTCAGTTATAATTAGGCAAGTCAGGAAAAAATGGACAGCATTAGTACAATTAACGGTTATTCAATTGCTTTCTTTTTTAATGGAGCACCAAGTGAGAATGGAGCATCTGTTTTCTCAGTCTTAAGCAGGTGCTTTGGCAATCCTGGATAACACAGTGAATGCAATACTGTTTGGCATGTAAAATACACACACACACACACACACACACACACACACACACACACACACACACACACACACACACACACACACACACATGCCTTTATTTATTATGTTTAGATTTTGCTTGTTAATGGAATAAAATGATGGACAGCATTGTGCTTTTTAAACCTTGGATAATTATATATTCATGGAACATGATTTTTAAACTAGTGGAAATTTACAATGTTTATAAATTTAGGTCAGAATTCAGAGCTGTAATGCACTTCTGCAACACCCACGTTGAAAGTTAGGAAAACTAAAAACTGCTTAAATATCTGGTTTCATACATAACTCCTTGCAAATTAGGCAGACTATGTCAGCTGTTTCCTGAAGCTGCAATTAATGATGTTTACCTTGCCCCCACACTGCTGTGTTTAATTAAAGGTCTTTAAGTTGAACCATGAGTAGTACTTTTATAATCCTTTAGGTTATATCTAGCATTAGAAAAAATAACTGTAAATCTGCTCTAGAAGCTAAAGGATAGGACCTTTTATGTGATGGTTCTCATCATTTCAAATTATAGCACAGAAATGCAACATATGATGTTGTGAAGGAGCCAGTCAAAATAATGAAAAACAAACATAAAACAAATATATATATATATATATATATATATATATATATATATATATATATATATATATATATATATATATATACATATACATATAGATGTAGATGCATTTGGCAGTGCAAATGCATTGGGTAAAATGTAATTTCAAGGATATGGTACTAAGTGCTTTATTTGCAAAGTATGTCAGAGGATGAGTTTTAAAATTAGAGTGTTGAGTATTATACAGCTCATTTGATAAAGTGGAACACAAAATTCTCCCTTGGTATCACGCATGATGAAGCCACTTCATAGCAGATATCTGAGAACTTTGTAGAATCACATGGTACATATGATGTAAACAATGATAGGGGTCTATATTAGATCAGCGAATGCTTAAAAAAGCAAACGCTGATTGATTGAACTTATGTAAGCGAATGTTTAAAATATCGAAGCAACAGAAACCCACATTTTTTCCTAGGGAAAGAATTTGGTTGACCGTTTCTGTTGCTTCAGTATTTTCAGTGCTGTGGTGGATAGTTACGGGTCGGATTCAGGTAAGTGTGTGATTGCGTGGATGTGAGTGTTAGGGTGGGTTAGGTGAGTTAGGGCACTGGTAAGGTATGTGTGCGATTGTGTGGACGTGAGGGTTAGGGTGGGTTAGATGAGTTAGGGTTAGGGAGCGGGTGAGGTGAGTATGCGATAGTGACGGAACTTATGGTTAGGGCTTGGGTTAAGGTAAGTGGATAGTTAGTGGTGTGTGTATAGTTTAGTGTAGGGTTAGGTGTCAGATTTTAGGTGTATGTGTGTGGATTGCTGTTTGTTTGATGTGCTTGTGTTGTGTGTATGTGTTTTGGATCAGCGATTTTTTTCACTAGGAAAAGAAATCACTGATCTGACAGTTCGAAATTGTAAGCTTTCCCTTACATAAGTTTGATCAATCAGTGTTTGCTTTTTTAAGCGTTCGCTGATCTAATATAGACCCCAGTGATAATGGGGGTCTGCTTCCAGTGGCAACTAATACATTTCTATTATATTATGCAACTTATATATCTAAGGTCTGGCGTGTTTGCCAGGTCATACATTCATCTTACCCCTACACCTTCCTTGTTAACCATTGCCTGCTTTTTCTCTCGTATGTTTTACTCGTCATCACAATACATCTTACAGAAAAAGATAATGAAAAGCATTGCCTGCTGGTTTATTTTGTTCACTAGAAATGAAGTAACTAATCACCT
This sequence comes from Protopterus annectens, assembly GCF_019279795.1. NCBI lineage: Eukaryota > Metazoa > Chordata > Ceratodontiformes > Protopteridae > Protopterus > Protopterus annectens. The sequence goes on along the minus strand of NC_056729.1, from coordinate 198,405,325 downwards.
GTATAACACGACTGCCTGCTACGGTCAATGGCAGGAGTAATGCAGCACTCCACCTTTGAGAAGAACATATTTATTACAGGTATACATATTACATTGCTGATTCTCTGCTAAATATGTGCTAAATCATTCTTATTGAGGATTATGATCAGGCTGTAATTCATTACTAGTTTTTTTTAGTTTATTTGAGAAATGGATTCAAGCAATTCATCTTAAGATCAAAGTATGTTAAAAATGCCAGGAAATTCAAAACAGTATCTGCATTACAAATTCAAGTAGTTCTCCCACCAACATGACAGTAAAGAGAGAAAAAGAGAAATTGAGGTACGGAGAGACAGATTAGCCAAGTCAGGTATGGAGTCTTGAATGTAAATTTAGATGTCTGGGTTAAATTAACAAATGATGTCCCTAAAGAATCAGCTGGGGGAGACAATGTAAACTGGGATTTTTGCCATCTCTACTATCCGAGGAGAGGCGGTGAGGTCTACTGCTAAGGACTGATGGATCTTGTTGGAGTCTAAGGACACTAATCCAGTGGCATAAGCATAAGTAAAATGGACTGGGAATTTGGTAAACCAAACCAGATGAAATAATGTCAATAACACCACTTCCTGCCCCCAAATTAACAACTCATCTAATACCTCTCATCAAAAAACAGAACACAGACTCACCTTACTAAATATAAACCTAAGAAGTATGTGCAAAAACATCCATGACATACATGCCTACCTTGCCATATACACTCCTAATGTAGTCATAGCTACCTATACCTGGTTAAAAAAACAAAATAAAGGATAATGAGGTCACCCCCCCCAGGATACAATATGCTCCGGCAAGAAAGACAAAACAAGTGTGCAGGTGGTGTAGCAATCATCTATAAAAAATCCCTAACCATCATCTTACTCCTGCAGGAAATATAGACATTTAACAATGCTAAGCTTCTAATAGCACTCATAAAAATCAACCATAAGAAAACTATATATGTTTAAACAGCAACTTATAAACCACTAGGGAATAACACTGATACTGCTGAAAATATCTCATAGTGGATATCCCAACAAATTAACCATAAAACTAAAATACTTGGAGACTTAAATGTAGACTGACAGCTCATAAATTCCACTACCCCCACTGAATCCATAAACATGTACAACTTCAAACAATTAATAACTACACCTACTGGAATCAATAAAATTTCAGGGAGACACTCAACATTATATTGGATCCTTACAAACAAACCAGCCAAACTGACAAAAGTAGGCTGCCTTTCAGATAGCATAAGTGACCGCATGCCAACATAGTCTATTAGAACTCACCATAACCTAGATAAAGATATTATCTGTAATCAAATATGAAATACAACCTATTTCAGCAAAGATATTTTCAATGAAACACTAAAACAATATAACTGGAATGTACCTAGAACAATGCCACCAGATACTGCTGTAGAACACTTTAATATATTCTTTCCGGGTCTATATCAGAAGTAGAATGTTGCCTTAACTTTAATCGACCCATACTTGTCGAGGCTGCACATCACTGAATGGCCAAATCATCAATTTCTTTCTAAGAGAAAGAAATCTGATGGCCATTCTTTTTAAATCTGCCACTTTGCCGACTGTAATGCGATCCTTGAGCTAGTATATTTAGTTAGGGGGGTGTGGGGGGCAAACCCCCCCCACTTTTATAGTGTTTGTTTTAATGTGGGTGTGCATGGTTGGGCTACCAATTTTTTTCCTTTAGAAAGATGTCTGTGTTTTGGCCGTTCGATGTTGTGCAACTTTGACAAATACGGGTCAATTAAAGGTAAGTTGACATTTTAATTGTTTGACTTTGTAATATAGACCTTTCTTATAGACCATAAGTATTCTAGCACCAGTACGTAATAATAAAGTCCAATCCTGCACCATGGCTAACAAAAGAAATAAAACAACTCATGATAAAAATGGATAAAGCTTGGAAATCTTGATATAAAATTTTAACTCAAAATGTCTTCCAGCAATTTAGACATCTTAGAAACCTTTCAAAACTCCATGTCAAACAGGACATGCAAACATACTATACCAACCTACAAGACAAATAAAAAAAACAAAACATTTTTTATCATCACTTAATAACTACTCCACCCTGGCATGACCACTACTCCCTCTCCAAACACGGACAATATGACAGCCTCTGTCATCACACAGTTTAATTCCAACTTTATATAATCAATATTATCTCTCTTAGATACTAATACATCTGCCACCATCTCTCTATTCCTGTCTGGCTGAAACTACCCACAGCTATTCAATTCTAGTCCAGTACCTACTTCACTCACAATGAAGTTACTCCTTAAACTAAAAACTAGCTCCATAGTTGTAGACCAACTACTATCAGACTACCTAAAATGTCTGCAGAAGTCATAGGTTCTCTGTATTCATACTAATTAATTGGTCCATAGCAGAAAGCTATGTTCCATCACTGTGGAAAATTACTACATCATACGACTGCACAAAGCCAGCACATCTACATAATTTAATAACTACAGGACAAAAGTGATTCTCTCCTTCTCTCTAAAATGTTAGATAAATGCAACCATATAAAGCAGTTGCAATACCTAACCTAAAATAAGCTGCTCTCAGAAACACAACATGGCTTTAGGCCCCAGCACAGCACCACTACTGCTCTACTATATTCTACCAGTATATAATAAACCAACTTAGAAACAATGGTCTTCTTGTGGCCAGCATGTTCTTAGATTTGCCAAAGGCTTTTGATACTGTCTCACACCAGCATCTGCTCATTCAACTCTCCTCAATCGGACTTTCACAAAACTCGTTGTCATAATTACTTAGTTACCTGTCTGGAAGGCAACAAATAGTTAAATGGCAACAAACCTACTTAGCCTTTCAACCATTTACTCTATGTATCCCTCAGGGCTCTATCCTGGGTCCTCTCCTACTTAATATATTTATTAATAACCTCAACACCTCCACTCACCTTGCCAGTTTAGTTAAGTATGCAGATGACTAAACTTTATTATGTGCAGCCTCACCAATAAATACATTTGAAGACATTACCCACAAATCTTTCTCCAGTATAAAAACCTGTTACAAAGAAACAAAACTCCTACTCAACCCCAAGAAAACTAAGTTAATGCTTTTTATCTCAAAATGTTGCCAAAATCAAAAGGAATCTTTTACCATAAAGCCAGAAAATAATGCTGTCACTGAAACTGTATCTCATAGTAAACTTCTAAGCTTTATAACAGATAGCAATCTCAGATATAACCAGCATATACTGCACACCATTATATCTACATACCAGAAACTAGGCTGCCCTTATAGGGTCAAAGGATTCCTTACAGATACTGCAAGAAAAAATCTAGCCATCATCTTCATACAGCCAACTCTCTTAAAGGCTCCTCCCACGCTAACAAACTTAAACAATGCTCAGAGAAAAGCTACAATAAAATAGCTAGATTTGCCACCAATCTCCCTCATAAAACTCATCATTGTCATAGCTTAAAGGAATTAAACTGGCTTGAACTGTACAACTACCTAACATATTCACAATTAACTACAGCACACAAACTCATTCATCATCCAGAAACATGCCCTGCACTAAAAAACATATTAATGCCCTACTGTCCAACAAGGGATCTGTTCTATTAACAAATTCTTACTATTCACAGATAAGTCAAATAATGTTGCAGGAGACTTGCTGCAGTCATGGTATGTTGCTAACTCTGGAAAAGTATCGCCACACAAATAAAACTCTCCATCAAACTCAATAGTTTTAAACCACTACTTAAGCAACATGTCAATTAGTCCTTGTCCTGCACATGCTCATCACCAGGTTAAGACTTTTCCCAGGATTTAACAAACTCTGTGTAGACATAGTGTGGAGCCTACATGGAATGTATCTTTGTACATAGCCATGGTTCCCCCTCAGCAGCTCACCATGCACATTAATAATGACATGCTGCTGAGGGAGACCATAGGAACAGGGATATTGAATCAATGTAGGGAGATGTGTAGAGGCGACCCATGGTTGTGGATGCCTGGTCAGATATTATGTACAGGGTGTGGCTCCATATAATGCACCCTGCCACAGTTAAAATGTTGTGAATTGTGTTAAATGTGTAATATATAAGTTATATGTTTTTTTTTTTCAGCAGGTTTGTGTGGCACAGCATGGAGCACAACAATGCCATGTTGTGCTTACATATAGACAGCTGACACCTGCTACACAGGTAAAAATAGAAACCAGATGTAATCAATTATCATAACTAATTATTTTACTTTCCATTGTAATTTTTTTTTTTCTAATTGCCATTTGTGCAGCAAGGAGCACCGCAGAGCCAAGCACAGCTTGTAATTACATAGCTGACACCTGTCAAACATCTAAAAATAGAAACCAGATGTAATTAATTATTTATTTATAGATTTGTTTAAGTGGTGTGGCATGGTGCTCAGCAACGCCAACAGGTAGCCTAATATTATATGGGAAGGTATACCAGTTTTCATAATATGCAAGTAGCTAAATGGGTAGAGTTACAGCCTTATGTGTAGTAGTTCCTGGGTTCAAGTCCATAATAGGCAAAAAATGTTTGTAATTTAATGTACAGTTTTTGTTTAATTTAATAACAAAATTGTGAAATATGGCAATGCTGTGGTCTGCTAAGCTTTGCTCAACCATGCTAAGCACTGCATAGAAATGCTAATGGCTACCAAGCAGTGCTAAGCTTCACTAAAACTACAGCTGTGCATGTTTTCGGACTTCTCAGCTCTGCTTAGCTGGTTTGTCAGCTGCTCAGTGAAGCTTCACTTTTTTGAATGTTGCTAAGTGATGTGTAGGGGTGGGAAAACAACCTTTATTAAGTGCAATAGGTGGTAATTCTGCACAATTCAATGGAGTTAAATCGACTGTTGATATGGCAGGTGGTGGTACTGGTGAAGATGCATACTTTTTGGCACAGAAGTGGGGTATTCAGGAGTCAGGGTCATGGTTGGGCTCCTGTTAAAAATCATGAACCTAGGCTGCTGCAGGGTGGTTCCAGTGCTCAGAGTGTAAGGCAGAGGCCTGGAACCATTTGGTCAGGGAACTCACCAGTGCAACTTGCATGCCCTGTATAGGTGAACAGTGTCATCACCATGATAACGACCCGAAGAGGAAAAAGAGGGGAACCTTGAACACCTGGGTCGAAGAAGCCAAGAAGTTAGAGCTGGGAATGCCCAGCAAATATGTAAGTAATTTTTCCTCTGTTTTACCAATATGCAAGCTGAATGTCTGCAAAACTGGTATGCATAATGGTGTGCTTCTCTCCCAACAGCTGCAGCTGAGAGGGCTAGCAAAGTAAATTCCCGTGTTGGGAGCCTGGCCAGGTTGAGCCGTGAGTGTGGTAAGTATGGCTGTATTATGCCAACTGTAGTTAAATAAGCAAGAAAGAGTAAAGAATTTACTGCAATAAAGTATACACAAGAAAAACTGTAGTGCAATAAATGGGCACATATGACTGTAGAGCAATAAATGGGCAATTAGAGTTGTAGTGCAATGAATTAACAATAACAACTGTAGTGCAATAAACAATAAACAATGCCAATAACAGTAAGCCACTCTCTAACTGATCACTAATCCTAACTCTTATCTTCCACACTCTTATGGTTTATATCACTTTTATCCAAGACCTTGTCATCTCTCCCTCTTCCAAACTTGATTTCTTAAGTCTTTAGCTTAACTTTCTCCCTTCCTATATGTCCTACCAAAACCATTTCTCTGACATTTTTGCTAAAACTCCTATTGTACTAATTCAGCAAGACTATATTGTTCAAATATGTCTCATTCGCTTGCCTGCTATCTAATCATGACATAATATATTTGCCTGCTTGTTATTAATATTGTTAACACTTGTTCAATAACTGAATTTGTCATCCTTTTTGTAACATGCTTCTGTTACTCTTTATAGTGTATTGTATAATATTTTTATTTTTTATTATTTTTTTGTGGGGCTGAAAAAGGGCTATTTTTAGCTCATTTGGACTACTCATGGTCAACAAATGTAAAATAAATAAATAAATAAATAGTGTACAGCAGGATTGTGTTGTCAAAACCATTGCAGTAGAGCTGTATGCATTAATTGTCTATGGTAAGGTTGCTGCAGTCAAGCTAACACTGTAGTAGCTGTAGAATGCAAAATTAATGGCCTGCAAACTATATTGCTTAACTCATAGTACTGTCCAGGGCTGTCTCCAGGCCAATATCAGTCACATAATGGTCTATGTTCCTCCTACTTCAGGTAATAGAAGTATATGAGTGAGGTAGCCCACTCCATGGGCAGATATTGTGTGTGGACTTCACAGATATTTCAAAGCCGTAGCAATAAAAAGTGTTTACCAGCATTGTTGATTCTAAAATAGTGCTGTATTAATATATGCAGTATGTATTCCATGCATGTGTGTTCTAAAGTCACTGCAGTCAATTATAACACTGTAATACTTCTAGAGTGCAAGAAGAATGTCCTCTAACTTGTATTGCTCAGCTCATAGTATGGTTCCAGATTATCTCTAGGAGAGTATGAATCTGTACTCAGCAGTGACTCAGTAGCTCAAGTCTGTTAAGTGCCTTATACACAGTACATTTTCTGCACATACTTCTGGGTTCAAATCCAGTTGTTTGTAGCACTAAATTTTCAGTATCAGTCATGTAATGCTCACATTTTCTCTCTCCAAAGGAACAAAAGGTATATGGGTGAGGTAGACCATATTATGACTAGATATTGTGTTTAGATTTCATATAATTTTAAAATCAATAGCAAAAAGTGTACACTAGCATTGTTGATTCATAAATAAATCTGTTTACCTGCAGTATGGCTGCATTCCTTGCATGTCTGTATTAAGTTGCTGCAGTCAATTATTACATTATTTGCAGATGTCCCCTGCAGTCATAGATATTGGGCTCTATCCCCATGCCTCACAACTAAGCCATGACAGCTGTCCAGTTTATGTACTATACACAAACATGCCTATCAAGTGTCACAGTTTCTCATAACTGCCTAATCCGTCTGTCACAGGGTTACCAGAAAAAGACTACCTGGAATGCAATGTATTACTAAATTTGCTTACAGAACATCTTGGTAGTTATATAAGTTCACATTATATGAAACTGTTCTCTGTAGTTGTGTACCTACATTTGTCATTTCTTGGCCTATACTGACCCATGCTAACAGCTTGAGAGATATGTACGTGCTACATCAGCTACAGGCGAATTGTAGTGACTATACCAAAATTGACACGACACACCTGTAGAGTATTTAACATCAGTGTTTTCAATAATGTAATCTCCAATGCTAGAAATGGAATGTGTTTATCTCTCTATCCACACCTCTTATCTTCATTTATTTATTATTGTGATTTATTATTAACATATGTTTTTAAACTAACTATATTTTTACAAAATGGGATGTAATTTTGTTATGTAATATTATGATTCACTATTAGCATACTTTGTGAAACTAACTATTTTGTTGCCCTTATGACTTACTTCTTACTGCCATGCTGTTACCATATGGACTGTTATGTTATTTACTGTTGTGTTATGCATACTATACATTAAGATGTAGTTGTATGAATTAAAATGATGTTCCATTCTGTTAGCACTAACAGTGGTTTGGTTATTATTAACTTTAATCTATTACTATACCTCTATCACCACAGCACATCAAGATAGGGCAGTTTCAGTTGATCCCCCTCCCTTGCCTCAACTGGCCATGGCAGCAGGTCACAACATGTCTGGGACCAGAATGGTGGTGCCCCCTCTGCTTCCCTTGTACTACCTGCCATGTCAGGTAGTACCACCACACTGGATGGGGCCCACCCCCCTTATGGAGCAGTGGTGGATGAGGTGTTGTCACCAAGGATGAGCTGCTGGTCTTGGTGAACAGTATAGTCTACCATGGGTGTGACCACCACCTGTGCTGGGTTGATGACATGCTTGCTGATGTGGTGGGGCAGCCTCACCCAGGTCACCAGCCTCCAGCACTGCCACCCTCAGGGCACTGAAGGAGCAGTGCCAACAGTCCCATGGGTCGGGATGTGAGTCATGTTGCTACCATCTGGTGATGCATGGGACTTGGATTCCATAACATCCTCCATCTCCAAGGTGTTCACCCCCCTCATGTGTCACACGCCACCCCTGTCTGCAATCTTGTCTGTCTTGTATGTCTGCAAATGCATCCTCACCTACCCAACATACCTCCCCCACACGTACCTATCTCCCTTCCCCAGCATTCCACTCACACCTTAAAAAAAAAATAAATGGAGACCTGTCCCCCAAAAATATTGCCCCATACATAGCTCTCCAGTTCACCCGCATGTCCACTGGACACAAGTACTTTGGTCCGAATTGGCTTGAAAATGCAGTTATGTTGTCCTCATCCCTCTCTCAGTGTCAAAGTGCACAGTTGTTGCTGTACAAGAAATGGATAGCAATGGTTATTTTCTACACCCTTCCTGTACTTCCCTACCTGACATCCACTATGTTTTTTTTCCCTCCTTACACCCCATTCCATTACTTTTATATCTCCCCATTTTTTTCTATTTTCTTAGCATGATACTGCGTGGTGTGCCACATCACGCAGCTTCACTAAGCTCAGCTAAATAGAGCTATATTGATTATATGTGTCCTTAAAATTCTATTACACATTTACAAAATAAACACCTGTCCCAAGTTTTGAACCCAAGACCATCGCACCTGCAGACCAGTGCACTAATCTGCCACACTACACAACTTCTACTTAAAGTAGATCTTTAAGAAAAACATAGCAATTTCCAGTTACAGTCATTAAGCATATTTCAGTGCAGCTGTATGGCACGCTGCACGGCACAAACTTGAATAAAACTTAATGGAAAGCATGGAAGCGTTCTTGGGACTCTGGTGCAATAGTATACCACTACAAAGCCATAGACATAATAATGGATGTAAGTGAGGCATCTGATAGCAGGTACATGTGCCCTTTTATCAGCAACATATAGAACGGCACCTGCTAAGGCATTAATGACAAAATACATGTGCAACTGGGACCATGGTGCAGAAATACATCCTTATAAAGCCTTGCACATACTGATGGATATAGAACATGATTGTCAGAGCCTGTATGTGTCTTGAAAATGCACCTACTGCAGCAGTGACTCAGGAGCTCAGTCTGTTAAATGCCTCATAAACAGTACATTTTTGCCACACACAGTTCTGATTTCAAATCCAGTGGTATTTTTAGTATTGTGAAGCCAGAAATTAATGACAGAGTAATGCACTCTTTCTCCTCACAATGCATGACAAATTAATTGACTGATTGTAACTGATGGAAGTCACAGGCCTGCAGGTAGGAACAGACTTCATGTATCCCTATAGCAATTGTATATGTGCATAAATTGTCCCATGCAGTAATATGCATTCACAGAGAATGTCATCTCAGCTACTGTGAATGAGGGCCAATAATATCAGAGTGCACCACACAATCCTGTCAGAATCACAGTGCAGATTACCACAGCTGAACAACAAGTGTACATATTTGAAGTCCCTGCTTGTAACAAGGACTGCCCTCATACACACTGCAAATTGATACCAGACTGTAATACATGGCCTGGCAGATCTGGCAGATGACCATATGGTGGACATACACACACACACACACACACACACACACATATATATATATATATATATATATATATATATATATATATATATGTATATATATATATATGTATATATATATATATATATATATATATATATATATATATATATATATATATATATATATATATATACCCCTTCTTTCTCAAGGATACACCAAACATGTTGCCTAGTACTCAGTTATTGATACAGTTGCCTAACATACTAACCTTAAACCCATGTCTTTATTGGAGTGTAGAGGGTACTCTCACTCTGGGGATGGGTCTACAACAAGGTTGACACAGCTCATACAGTTAATCCTACAGCTTTTTGCCCTCCAAAGTCTTCACACTCTCTCCCTATGCCTATTACCAGCAGCAGTAGCTGCAGCCTGTAGCATAACCATATCTATGAAAAGTGTCTGCTGCAGACATACCCTCTAAGACAATGTAGTCTCCTCATCCCAGTAATGTCCAGCACAACATATCAGAAAGGCATCCTAATCTACAGGAAGGCTTTATATATTCTACAGTGATTGAATGTCATTGGCTGACGATAGTGCAAATCAGCTGTTTTGGCTGCAATTAGCATTTCAGAACCACAGGTTGGTTTAGAGGTAATCATCTGCTGCTGGGAAGCATGTTTAAAAGGCAAGCAGCTGGCTATAGGAAACCATTCTGCATGAGAACTTCCTCACACAGAGCATGCCATTGTGACAACTATACTATTACCACATATCAAGGGAGGAGTACTGCACCCCATCAGGTATGTAAATGTTTTTGTGTATGGCAAGTTGCAGATGGGTGAATAACATTATAGGGAATAGTGATTACATCATTAAGCCTATCTTAATCCTGTGATAATGACATGTCAGTGACCTCCTGCTGTCTTATACCTGCACAGGATGTACAAAATGTCAAGGGTGCATTGTCTTTTGGCATTGGGCACACTGGTCTCGTTGGACTTTCCCTTTACAGTGGTTGTAATAGCACACAGCTCTTCATATGGTATTGTCCATATGATATATTATCAAAGGGTTGCCCATAGGGGACACACCACAGTAGACCTGAGTGTTGGGTGTATGGTAATACAGCAGTAGCTGTCACGGCATACATAGTAATACCTGACTATTGCTACTAACTCAGTTATATCCACACACTTTGTTTGCACACTGTGAAGTATGACATGTGTGAGTAAGCATTGGTCAGTGCTAGCCATTTTGTCCTTGCTGAATCTGTACATAGCGTACTTCCACATATGTGAGAGTGTAATGTGTTTCCCTTTTGTTGTCTTTCATCAATTATGTACCATAGATGCCCTGCACCATTCTTCTATGTGGAGAATGGAATTATACTGCAAGCACTAAGGCATCATCATCACATTCTACTATCCAGGAGGAGAAAAAGCAGGGAACAGCAGGCTGCATTGTGGGCAGACCTTGTCCGTGATGTGAATGGCATGGGCCAGCAAGGCAGGACATATCAACAGGTGCTACACCGGGCAACCAACATGATAAATGCTTCACAATGAAGGGCAGCAGATGTAGCCAGGGATCATGCTGTCACTAGTGGAGGTCCTGCAGTGGAACAATCATTCTCAGCCACTGAGGAATTCTTGGTGTACCTAGGAAAACAACAGCTCCCAGGCATCCATCACACCATACATTGTGGAGGTAAGTGCTACAGTTTCCACAGCTGAGGAGCGTGCACATAAGCTTACTGTGCTCATAGATTAAATTCATAGATTAGTACTAGGCTAACTACCCTGGTTGGCAATTTTAAGCCTAGCCAATTAACCAATGTGAGAATAAAACTCTGCACCTTGTACCTGTAAGACAAATATCTCATTGATTATGCCAACCTCCCCTGTAATCAGCATTGTACTATTGTAGCAGTCAGTGTGTCTTTCTGTAGATAATTTCATGTGGGTGTCAGGCCTTTGCTCTTTGTGGGAAGGGGGGGTTAACCTCAGTTATACACTCATACTCAGATTGAGACCAATACAATAAGTAGCACAGTAGCTACTATAAATATGAGATATATGGATGTATTACCTTGTGCTGCAGCATGCTGTGCTACTGATATTACCCCACCCTCAACTTTTTGCAGGTCCATCAAGTATTGCCCAAGACTGTGGTCCTGCTCCTGGTAAGCATGACACTTGTTTTGTTAAGGAACAATTATATTCTTGTATGGTTAAGGGACAGAATATTGCCCTATGTAAACATAACTATATGTGCAAACAGCGTAGGATGTTTTTAAATTCCAGTCTGGAACAGGTACCTAAAGTTTCTAGAAGGGATATTCACAGGAGTGTTGTTCAACAAACAGATACACTTTGGCAGTTCCATTTAAGAGCATATAAGGCACCTGGTTTAAATGAGGCAAGGAATCTAAAATGCCTTTTAAAATACAACAGATTGAAGGTAAATACATTAGGCAGTGAAATGTGTATTTCCAGATATTTATTAAGAGAGTTATACTGGGTTTTTATGTGTTGCTTTTTCAAGTACAGTGTCATACTAATTAATTAAATGGTAAATATTACTGGTTGTTTTTACATGGTTTACTTCAAGTGATTGTTATAAAGGTCCTGAATTGAATTTGTATTTTGTTCCGCGGAAGTGTTTTGTGTACAAAAGCAGAAAAGAAAGTTGTTTGACTGCTTATCCAGTTGTGGGTCTTCATTGTTGTGAGTCTGGGAGGCTTTTTTATGCAGTAGTGAAGGTATTAATATACTGCTTTTTTCTTTCTTATTGCAGGTGACTGTGGGGTTTGGTGTCTATCCCCTACACAACCTGATGTCAGTGTCTCTTCAGACTCTGATGATGATGGTGGACACAGTAAAGCATAGGTGGTGGTATCGGGGGCTGAATCTGTCCCAAAGGCAGATATCCCTCTTCTGCCCCCATTGTTTCCGCACAAGGTCTGTATGCCCACACATACCCTGTCACAGGAGGCCACAGATATTGGCCAGAGGGTGAGGACACTAAACAGCAAAGTGTGGCAACTATGGCTCCAGTGAGTGCAGACACAGGCCATAGCCAGAAAGCTGATGAGGTCTCACATAGGTGGATTACAGGGGTGTTTGTAGGAGACCTGCTGTCCATCCACCACCTGTTGTATTTGTAACATCACTGGTCAATTTGTGCATGTTTCAGGCCATCATGGAGGCACACGCACATTCTGAATGCAACAACAGATACATGCTTATTGGCTGTACAGTAGATGGATACTTCATTGTAAGGACATTATCAGGACATTATCAAAGTGGAAATAAATAATAAATAAATAAAATGCTTAAGGTTATGGATGCAGCACAGTCTGACATCCATGACTGTCTCCACCGCATTGGGGACACCCTGGATAGGTTCACTGATGCAGTGGACAGACAGTGGATTGAGGCAGTGTCTTTCTTGGACCACACATTGTCTGTGCTGGAATGTGTGGTTGTAGTTGCTCATTAGACCCATGGATGTAGGTCTGCAACCCCATCTGCTGAGAGTCCACATGGCTGTGCACACTCGTTCTCCCATAGTGGCAGCACATCCAGTGCTACAGAGGGGAGAGTGCTGTCCACACCATGATATAGCAGGCCATGCACCCGTGGTTCTGTGTGGTCCCATGGGAAGTCACAGTCCCAGCAGACAGCCGTCACCGTCAGGTACTAGGACCACTTCTGACCTTGGGTATGGAGGTTTCAGTGCAACTCCTAGTAGAGACAGTTCCCATGTTCGGGACCAGAGATGGTGAACTTTTAACTCTACCATGTATGATCCAAAGCTGTCCAACATACATACGTGTAGGGCTAGAACAGAGCTTCACTGTGTACATGCACACACTCATACACCACTATCAAATGCAGGTTACCTGGGGACACACGGTACCTTTCCGTGGTCCATCTTACATGCTCCACTCCTGACTCACACACATGCTGTCTACCATTTGAGCTTCCCTAGGCCTCCTGCACCCCACACAACACCCTGTGTGAGTGGTAATACCTGGGCCACAACCCTGTCATCTGCACAGTCAAGGCAACAAATGTTAGTTAAATAAAATAAAATAAATATATAAATGCAGGGAAATGAAGCTGTGTGTCTGATGCATGGCGGGACTATATTAGTTACCATGTACTTGTATAATGCAATGTTGGTTCACCATGTCACTTGTAGAGGTTACCGACAGATATTGTATGCTGGCATTTGTCATTAGAACACCACATAAAATTGTGTACCTCATGTTGTATGATGTTGTATTGGCTGTACAGTAGCTAGATACTTCATTGTAAGGACATTAACCTAGTATGTGACGTTATTACTTCATGCTTGTGGAAGAGATTTGTCTAGCAGACTGAAACACACCCTTGGAACAGAACCCTGCCTAATGGCACACAGAGCACCTTAGTGCACCTCAGCACATGCTATCTGTCTGATTGCTGGGTGACCATCATCTCAACACATGACATGTGCCTGTGTCCGTCTTGGACTGGGTCAATATTTGCTGATCCTGTAACTGCAGGTATGACAATGTCTATGATCATGAGGGCTGTATGACCATTATTGTAGTTCATTTCAAACATCCTATGGTCCCATAACATGATGTACAATGCTCTAACAGGCTCAAACACAACCATGGCTATGTTGGGGCTAGCATCACTTCCAATCACTGCGTACAGGATACTCCAAGGCACACACGTATTGTAAGTTGGCTGTTTGTAGATGTGAACACTTATCTATGTAATGGTACATACTATAGATCACAGTATGTATTGCATGCAACACACCTCGACATATTATGCTTAATGACATCAACAGGCCTTATTGTGGTCAGTCCTTTGGAGGGGCACATCACCAACTACAAATAAAGCACTGCAAAACACTACCTGTGCCTAGGTTACAAAGGTTTTGCCATATGGATATATGCACACATGCACCCAGTGGGCTAGAGTGAGATTAGAATCCATACCTATCTAGTCCTATCCACTAAAGTGTGCAGTACTTATTGCATGTGCCATGGCTTACTTCTGATACTAGACTATCAGCTGGTATTCTTAAGGTAGCTGACATCATCAGGCCTTGTAGAAGAGGCCAGTTTGGAAGCCAGCAGCAAGTTACAGGCCCAAGAAGTGCATTACCATTGCAAATGGATAGCCCATGAGAACATGTCCATTGTTTTGCAGGGGAATAAATACACACAGACATACACCAAGTTGGCTTGAATGAGATTTGAACCCTTACCTATCTAGTTTTATACACTATAGATCACAGTACTTATCGCATGTGCCACAGCTTATGTCTGGACTGCATTGTCAGCTGATAGTCTTAAGGTGGCTGACATCATTAGGCCTTGTAGAAGAGGGTAGTTTGGAAGCCAGCAGCAAGTTACAGGCCCAAACAGTGCACAACCATTGTAAGTGGCTAGCCTATGAGAGCATTTCTGTTGTTTTGCAGGAGAATATACACCCACACAAGCACCAAGTGGGCTGGAGTGAGATTAGAACCCCTACCTCTCTCATGTTATACACTACAGATCACAGTACTTAATGCACATGCCACAGATTAAGTCTGTTGTATATGTAACTGCAGGCACAGTACTTGTTCATTACACAAACTAGGCTTGTGTTGAACACCATATGTGGCCTGCAGAGTGATATTGCTTTATTCTGTTATCTGCATCTAATATCCTAGCAGTGAGAACTGTTTTTATCCTAGCCATATATGTACAGTTACCAGTATGGCCATATGTTGCTGCTTGCAGTTACATAAGTGAACCTATGGGCAGGGACAATGTGCCCTGTTCATGCATGGATTGACAACATTATACATTACAACACCTACTCACTTGTGTCTTTCTATGTGGTGACATCCAGCAGGCACAGGGATCTGTAGGTAAGTGGATTATGTACTGTTGCACCCTTAGTTTAGATCCTTTGACAACAGTATGGCTATGTGATACTGCAAATTTACTCACCATTATTAAGGGTATGTCAGACAATGCAGACATCCACACATATATTTCTGTATATAACAGGGATGTGTATATAAGTGTAGCTGTGTGTGTGTGTGTGTGTGTGTGTGTGTGTGTGTGTGTGTGTGTGTGTGTGTGTGTGTGTGTGTGTGTGTGTGCTATTTATATTTGTTATGTAGATATATGGCGAGAGTGTATGTATCATTTTAATATATATAGCTATATATACATTGGTATATATCTATTTGACACTACATAGCGATAGATGTACTCTGTATGTGAGAGTGAGATAGTGACAGATGGATATCTAGATGTATATATCTGTATGTATAGACATTTATACATAATAGGTCATTTTTATGAAGGGGCAACTGAATTACACTCATTTTAACTAAGTGTCTGGGCATCATATGCTTTGGCCAAACATATAATCCAATATCCCAGGCATCAATTTGTATTTTTCGGGGTTGAGGTAGTTCACAAAAATCCCAGGGGTGGGGGTTCATGGGCAGATCTTTTAGAAGCTAGGGAGTTGATATGGCAAATTAAACTGAGAGCACATGTATTGCCAGGGCTGAATGATCAGTTAAGCATCGATAGTATTCTTAAGTTAAGATCTTACATCATTTAGTCATGTTTAATATTCGTTCTAGGATGAATTGGCACTTACGTTATGACTAATTTTAAAAGTTTTTTTTGTGATTTCTTCTGTTTTACATGTTCGTACTTTAAGTCACTGGTTTTACAAGTATTTTTAAGAACATACTTGTACCTGATAGGACATGTTGGGTCATGTGGTATGTGTAGAGGGATATTTAAATGGCTTATTTTTAGTGTTTTTATTTATTCTGATGAAGTCCAGGATACAACTGGATGAAAGCATTTAAGCTATCTTCAATAAACACTACTTTGTACAATTTCCCATGTGGAGTGGTGCGTCTTTCCATTGTGAGGACTAGAGCTTGTTTTTAAGTGTCTGGGCATGCCCAGTGTGACTGTCAGTACTGATAAAGTGACTCCAGGCCACATATACCTGCACTCCAATCTGGAATTTTGTATGTTACAGACATTAACATCCACCCCTGTTTCTGCAGTACTGCACTTCATTAAAAAAGTCCACGGCATTCCCCAGCTGTGTGCTGTACTTAATATGTGACTGAGGTTGGTAATGTTACACCACTAACAGACTGACAGTTGGCATACTTCTCAACTGTCTTGATTTTCACAGAATGTCTAGAGTTTTGCATCATATGTTTGGTATGTAATATTACAACACATTTAATGCCAGTAACTTTCTAGGTTTACGGGAACAATACTTAAAATCTGTCCCTATGATTGGGCATTTGTCCCCCCAATATTTCTTGCTTTGTCTAGATTTCTTGCACTAAGAGGTTAAGAGGTATGACAGTCTGTGAAAACACCAACATAGTGCTAACTCACATGCAAATGATGTGAGTAATACCAGATCAGAACCATTAACAACATCACCCATGCTAACTTCTCTAGTCCACTGAGACACACGGGTCACCAGATAGAGAGGAGTCATTCATCATATAATCTACAGCATAAATATGTACATTATTATCCTGTGTGATGAGAGACATACAATGTGTGAGCGATATCTATGTCTCAGCCCTCAGACTGCCTGTTACACTGATATACCATAGCTTATTGCTGTGGTGGGGGTAGGGGAACAAATGCACATGATCAGCTTGGGTAGACAGTTATCCACATATCATGTGTGGCCACTGTTTAAAATCTCCCTTGCCTGATGTCGTGAATATTCCAACCATGATGCCTAGTGAATATTAAGGAACACATACTACTGGACTCAGTATCTGTAGTCCCATGTGGATGTTACATCGGTCCAAATAGCCCAGAATATTTCCTTGCATCACAGCAGCAGATTCATACATACAATACCATATTATAGTAATCTTTACAAATAGTGTGTAGGTTAGAGACTTACCCTGAGAATGCAGCAGTTGACAGACCTGTAGTTCAGGGATGACTCTATGTGATCCAAGCCGTACACAGCCAATACATGGATAGGTACAGCTTGTGTGGGTTGTCTGGCATCAGCTATTTAATATATGTATGTGAGTAGGAGTACAGTGTCTGTCCCTAGGGCCCTAGTTTGTCAGTGAATGTGCTGTGCATTGTCTCTTAGCCAGCACCAGGGCATACTGGGCACACCTACCTCTGCCTACAGGGATATCATCAGGAGGCTCCTCCTCCTAGTCCTCCTGTGAATGTGGCTGTGGTGACCTAGGCACTGATGGGGGGGCTGTGTAGCCCTTCCCTTTGCTGATCCTGCTGCAGCTGTTGACATAGGATCATATTGTGTAGCATGACACATACTGTGAACATATGTGCACATGTGGCTGAAGAGTACTGCAAGGCTCCACTAGATATATTGAGGCACCAGAACCATGATTTCAGCAGAAAAACACACATTCTATGATGTTTTTAGTTTGTGCATGTGCCTTATTATGGCATTTTTCCATGGGTGTGTGTGCATTTCTGGTGGGTGTCATCATCCATGGTTCCAATGCTTAGCCAGCATCCCCCAATAAATGACCATGTGAGATGTCCCCCCTAACAAATATCTGGTACAGCTGTGATGCATGCCAGATATGGGAGTAGCAATAACTGCCAGGGCTGCCACCACACACATTCATGATAATGCCCTAGGCATTGCACACGAATTGGAAGTTGATAGAGTGGTACCTCTTGCAGTTGATGTAGGTTCTACCCTCCTCACCTAGTGGTGCTTTGATGTGTATGAGAGCAATCTGTGGCACCCAGTACCTCAGGCTAGAGTGCTACAGGGTAGAAGTGTTGCATATTGCTGGCCCTCACCTCAGGGGTGAGGGGAAAATAAATGTGCTCACTGACATGTGGTAGCATGGCATCCAGGAACTGGTGGAGTACCCTGGATGCTGATGTCTGTGAGACCCCCATCATGTCCCCAATTGGTCTTTGGAAGGTACCTGTGGCTATTATCCTAAGGGTTACACATACCTTTGTTTCTACACTGGGATGAGTTCCACTCTGTTGGCTCTGGGTCTGAGTTGAGGGAGGCAGAGATCATTGAGCTCTTGTAGTATGGCCCTGTCTATGATCTCTGACTCTGACTATGAGGTGCTCTACAATCTCTAGCTCATGTATCTAGCTCCTGGAAGGTTACCCTGGGCCTAAACACTCTTCTCCTTCTCTGCCTGAGCCTATTGTCAGTAACAGCAGCAGCACTGACTTCAGCATCTAGCACATAGAGATGGAGCAGACCTGCAGCAGCCCTAGTATTTTTTCAGTTAAAATTCCCAAGTCTGTACTCCAATGGTGTACAGTATGAGGGAAAAATCAGATTGTAGGGTGTATGCATATTTTATAATACACTATTACAGGTGCTGCCTGCTTGTATGCCTACCTATGATGTATTGCACCTTCCTAGTATATCATTAACCTCATTTAATGGCCCTAGCTAAAGTTAAGCAAGGGTCAAAACTAATTAATACATCATTGCATTTTAGATGCTCTCAGCAATGTGGCACGCCTTACAGATGCACGCCCCGTAGATAAACAAAGCTTAGCAGTCAATGGACACACCCTCCAGATGTCCACACTCAGCACAGTGTCGTGCTGCACAAACATGCTGAAACATGCTCCCTATAGGTAAACAAAGCTTAGAAGTCAGTGCTAGACTTCCACACTCAGCATGGCAGTGCACCACTCAAACAGGTACAGCTAAACTCCAATCAGCTTAGTAGTTATTGGGCACATCCTCTCTTGATGTCAGCTACCTCCTGTGTGGACACCAACACAGTTCTCTGCCTACATGAAGGGGATATGTGGACATGATTACCCCATTATGCTATTCAGTAACTCTACCTCATTTGCATAGGAATCCAGTCTCACAATCTGGAAACTAAATGCATCCAAGCCTTACCACGTTAGCAACAGCACCAATTCACCATTGTAGATACTCCACACTGGGTCCTATAATACATTTCTGTCTCATATATTAATTTTATTTCCACGTTTTTTTTTTTTTTTTGTAAGCCGTGTTTGTGCACTGTGGCATGCTGCACAAACATGTCCAGATTATTAAAAAAAATATTTTAACATATTTTCTGTAATTTCTGAGACACGCAGAGGATATTTTTGCTCATATCTGTGCATGGCATGCCATTTATGTCCATCTGTCTACATTTTTCATCCCCTTTTGTCTGTCTACATTCTTGTACATGGAATTTTTCCATGTACACTACGGGCACTGACAAGGGGTCTGTAGGGATACCAATCTGCTTGCTGGATCACTTTACCTGCCTCATTTGCATGAGATTCCCCTGGCTTATAAGGTGACTCGTATGCTATGGAACTTCCTGTGTTGATGGGTGCATGCGAGACGCACATACCTCTCAACTGTACAGATTTTTGCAGAATGTTCAGATTTTTGCTTCATATTTTTGGTCCGTTTTTCATAAAATTGTAGTTTTCTGGCAAATTAGTGGCAAATCATTAAACACTAGAGTTAGAAAATAATGACAGACATTTGAGTTTCAGACTTTATGTCCTTCAGAAAATTCATGCTAATGCAAAACCTGTTATTCTATCAACTTTCTAAGTTTGTAAGAGCAATATTTAAAAATAGTCCATATTTTTGGGCCTTTGTCCCACTTTTATTTATGGCTTTGTCCAGATTTCTTGCTTTACGAGGCTGAGGAGTAGGGAGCCACCCAGCAGTGCTTACTGGATTGCAAAACTGCTTACTTTCATGTAAGCAGTGTGGCACAATGCCTACACGGTAAAAAAGAGTGTGTAGGCTTTATTAAATTCCCCGCATTGTGTTCACCATACAATACTCTCCAAATACTGTCCTTAGACGGAATACTCTCAACCTCTCACTGAAATTGCAAAACAATTTTTATACATAACTGTTGCCTGTACAATCCAATAAGTAACTTCTTAACTTAAGTTTTTAAGTAAATTTAGTAACTTCTATCTTTGTAAAATCTTAGAATGTATAAATGTAACTACTGTATGTGCATAAGTGTAAATAGAAATGTGACTACTCTGTTTAACTGGAAGTAAGTATAATGCAATGTAAAGAAATGGAGCTTTTCTTCCTGGGCATTTGCTGGAAATGTGTATTACCCAGTTGGATTTTCCCAGTAAACAAAGGCAAATAAATAAATAAAGAAAAAAATAATATGCAGATCTTAGGATGTGACCATACTGGAATGCCTAGAGCTCCGCTATACACACTTCACCTCATCACTTGCACAAAGACCATCCCATGTAAGTGGTATTAGGATAAAATGGTAAGTTGTACACAGAGTGGGAAAAGTTAAAGAGGGGGACCAGGTCATGGATGAAAGCAGGCTGAGGTGACTGAAAAAAAAATTATACATTTTCATATCAGCATTTTCAGTATCCACATCCAAGAACTTCAAAACGCACTTGTAAAATATCTTCCTTTCTCATAATTGCAACCATAATTGCACTTTGTATTGAAAATGTGTAGCTTTACAATCATGTGCCATTTGTTTTCAAAAAATTAATGTTATACTCCTGTATAAACTCTGGTGGATATACATATTAACCTTGTGCATGCACCACTGATATGAGGTATAGTTATCAGACCTGTAAATTTGCTTTTCTGATAGGAATCCATGGCAATGAAAAGAAAAAGTTTATCTTCCTTCAGGACTCATTCTTGTGGCTTCAAATATTAATTATATAATTCAGGTGAGTCACAATGCACCTATAGTAGACTGCCCAAGGGAATAAAATGCTGGAGAAATGAAATGATTATTGTATTATAGGCTCACAATGTGTATTGTCCAAGTACTGATATGCATACGTCACTGATCTAGAAATTAGAACGAAAAAAAATTGAAGCATATTTTTGTGACTTTCATGAGATAGGGATCCTACTTGATGCGCTACTGCATTGTGTACATGTTATCTCCACTTTGTGCTAACCTTTATGAATCCCTGTCAATATTTAAATCTGCAAGACAATCAGTAAGAAAAATAAAATTAGGAAGAAGAACGTGTGAGTTATGCCTGTGTTGTCTGTTCACTCAGAACAGTGTACACCTACACTTAGTGTAGGTGTTATTGAATCCTTGGGATTGAGTATGATAGACATCTGAAAACCATGCTTATCTTCAGTGATGCTGCCTTGATATTCCAACATTTCGACAGGCTGAAATAGAAATAGAAATAGCTACTGTATTTGAATTCCAAAAGTACTTGTGTGAGGAACAGCAAAGACATTCTGAGAAACACGCTTATTTACAGCAAAAGTGCAGACTAACTAAAGTTAAGTGTTAAGTACATCTGAACCACTATGGGAAAGCTGTAGGCATCATATTTCTTTGTATGTATTCAGATATCGTGGATGAATGTGACTATGTGCATTCAGGCTTAAAGGACAAGGCAAGCAGTGGCCTGAGCAGTTTTTACTACTAATATTTTACAAAAATGAAGGGGGTTAAATGTTTTATTAAAGGGTAGCCTCATGTGGACACCCTGTTGCCTGCTTTAAAGAATGGAAATGGGGAGATAGGAAGGATTGAAAAAGGGGAGACATAATAAAGAGGTGGACACAGCAAGCACACATCAAGAAGGTTGTGTTGGAGGATTTAGGGAAATAGACCCCCCCCCCATTTGTTCAAGAGTTTTTTCTATAAGAGGATAGTGTGGATGGGAGCTAGGTAAGATGGTGTAGAAGAAAGGATAAGGGAAGAAAAGGTGATGAAGAGTAGTGATAACAAGAGTCCACAGTCCACAGTTCCTCAAAAATTTCCACTGCCAGATGGTATTGCAGTGGATGATGTCAATGTTGAAGGGACAGTGGTCTGTGGTGGCATTGTGGTTGGCATCAGTTCGGACAGCAAATCTTCCACCCACTGAAGCAAGGCTTCATTTGAGTGACAGCATCTGTCCATGACCTGCTCCAACATGTTCTCAGCCAGGTACTGAATCCACCATTCAGTGAGGTTTGTCAAGTTGCCACATTCTGGGGTACTTGCAAGACCGGTGTCATTATCCATACCCTGCGAGGATGTCCCTGGATAGGCAGAGAGTCCACATTCCCTAACCTGTGATATATGCTGCTCCTTAAGAATTCAGATCCATACAAAATGAACACAATGAGAGGTAAGGAAAAAAGAAAAGGAAAAAGGAATGCATAAATAAAATAAGAAAAAAACAGAAAAAAAGGTGTGGGGGAGACAAAAGGCAAAATACGCACAATAAATTCACACATCATGTTACACAGCATTCCAATTCACACATCATGTTACACAGCATTCCAATTCACACATCATGTTACTCAGCATTCCAATTCACACATCATGTTGCACAGCATTCCATTTCTTACTTAAAACCAGTTTTCTTTTTATTAGTATTTATTGAAATAAAACAGAATGCATGAGAATTGCTTATGCATACATGGGACTCTTGATTTTGGAACTGCTTATGTGTGCATGAGAAGAATGATATGAGAAATGTTGATGCATACTTGGAATGAAATGGTACAGGAGGTGCATATGCATACTTGGAATGAAATGATGTAGGAAGTGCTTATGTGTACTTGAGATGAAAGTGTGCAGGGCTATGAAGTTTTGGTGGGGGTTCATTTTGCAATCCATTATACTAATATAAATCAGCATATTTGTATCTAATATGCATTTATTTGCAATATTATGCTATAAATAAGTACTACTTATAAAACCAGTTAAAGGTATAATACTGCACACATATATACTGACATATCTCTTACATTTAATTGCTGTAATGTAATGAATGTACCTTAACCAAGCTGGGTTAACCAGCAGGGGAATTAGACCAGGTATTGCCAAAATGTTTTGTCACATACATGCTTTTAAAGGAATATATTCATATTTCATTTATATTGTGGATAAAAAAACAGTATGAAATCATAATTTTTTCTTTATATTTCTTACAATCTGTGTCATCTTAGCTACCACTTTTGGAGCAGTACACCTGACTATCAATTATACATACTATATGCAGTAGGCAGCAGTATAGATATTTTCTTTTTCTTGGGGGGGGCCCTATTTGCATCTATAAAGGGGTGAAAATGTGGGACCATAATGGAGAGTACCTGAGGCTGTGCTCTCTGGTGTGCATGGAGGCCATTAATGGAAGGTTTCATTGGGTGGGCAGGGTCACTGTGGGGGTAACAATAGCTCAGTATCAAAGCCCGAATACATGCCTACCAGGAAACACCAAACAGCATGCAAGTGCAGGGGCACAATTCAAAAAAAAAATTTGGAGATTCCCAGTGAGGCTGCATTGCAGAGCATCTCATCCTAACTTGCTCAAATGACTACATTTTTTTCTTAGTGGGGAATTGTTTCTGATCAGGATGAGTGTAACTTGAATGTGGGAGGCATATTGATCAAGGAGAAGCATAGGCAGTTAACTGCCACATTGCCATAGTACCAAAACAGAAAAAGAAAAACAATATGTATATATATATATATATATATATATATATATATATATATATATATATATATATGCGGATATATAGATCTACTTTGATCCAGTGAATTTACATTTCACCGAAATGTAAATTCGTGAACTCACTTACGCAAAAGTGCATTTTTTCAAAAATGCACTTTCGTGTAAAACCTAAACCAAAAAAAAAAACACACTAAACAAAATTATGAAGCGGTCTGCAAAAATAAATATTCCTGTGTGTGTGTGAATATCAACATTTAGTAAATGCTGAGTGCTTTGACGTGATAAGGTGTGCCAGATTATATTAGATGGGTAGAGATCATACTCCATGGTTGTGCAAACTCTCATGCATATGACTCCATTTTGCTTTTTCTAAACCTATTCAGTTTTGAGCATATCTGAGGGTATCTGCACATTCCCACAGCATGTTGGGGACGGCCGAGGACTGCTGCAGACTCCAGCACTTCCCACAGCATGTTGACAAGAACCCAAGGCCTCATTCATAAGTAACTGAGACTTAGTTATACAGAGCAGTAGCTGAAGTGTAAAAGGGCCTAATTTGCATACAAAACACATAAATAGACTTGAATTTATATGAAACAGTTTAATACTGCCATATTAACTTGTGATTACTCGAGTTAGTTGGCAAATTACTTAGGAAACCATAGACTTTTTAAAGAAAGAATATATAATAGAAATATTGTAAATTAATATGAAATACATCAAAATGATACAGTATTGGAGAGTTGACTTCAAGAATATATTTTGTTTTTATCATATGATGGGCAAAGTATGTTGTTGTTAGTTAAACCTGCAAGTCTGCCATATGTAAATAGAAAATTATTACTGAAGCAGTGAAACGATTAGTGATTAATGGGACATAATTTTCTTTGGTGTCATGTACTGATAGTGCATACATAGTAGAATTGCATGATTTTAATTATGAAGTACTGAAGTGATAAGGGTGTCTTGTTGGCTGAACATACATGTTTTTCATGGAGAATTCTGAGTGTCATTGAAGAATGAAAATTGTCAGTATTACAAATACAAGACAGAAATAGGGCTAGGAAAAGAACAAATATGTTAACAAATGGATTGTTCTACTCTTCTGAATATATTTATGATGCTGTAGACATTATTATTGCACAATTTGGCTTGGATGAACTGAGATTTTGCATGTGTATATAATTATAGGGTTTATGTTACCCAGCTTTTTTCACAAGATGATGGCGGCACACTTTCATTGTTGTGCTATTTGGTTGATGATTACATCCACTGTTTTTTTTTATTTTTTTACTTTTGTGTGTATGACTGTGAAATATTTTTATGTACAAAAATGATGCAGAACAGAGGATCAAGTCAGAGAAAGGCCAACTTCAGCCATGAGGAAAGCTGCATCCTCAGTGCAGCCCTTAGGACATATGGCAAATGTCTGTTTGGTAAAGGGGAAACCCAAATAAGCTGAGAAGGCAATAGCCTAGAATCAAGTTGTCCTGAGCATTAATGTATTTGGTGGAAAAAACACACATTATTACAGTGCAAAAAGAGGGCAAAAGAGGGCAATTTATATGACAGAATATGCTATAGCCAAGGGAAGGCAAAATGCAATTGCCCATACCAGTACTTGGGTTGGGGCTCCTACAATTATCCAGTTCCTCATTTGGTGTTAATGGGATAAAATCCCTCATCTCCATCAGTGGGGATGACTATGACATAGGAGGTGATGGCACTGGGATAAACAGAGGTGGTGTGACATTGGCTACTAAACCTCATTGAAATGTAACTAGAAAGCTGTATACCATGACATAATATTGCACTGATTATCACCATTAATGCTGTATATACTCACATTGTTAGGACTAGCAGTTACCTACAACTTAAAAGTAGTAATATACACATTTTCAGGGAAACACTAATAAGAAAATGACAGATTCAAATGAGTGTCCTACCATGTAAACAAGTACTGCTGCCACTTTACCCTCACCACTGTGCAAATGATGACACTTTTTTTCTCTGAGGCTACACATTTTTGTGTATGACAAAATAAAATAATCTGTTTTGCAGTACCTCAACAGGCAACATACTTCAAATGGAGAAAACATTACATAATGTAAAACCAAGACAAGTAGCTCACAATGGGAAATAACAAGGCTAGCATTAAATGACAGCATCTGTACTGACTGCAAAATAAATATAATAGGAAAGACTTGTCCTTGTATAACTTATCAGTGGAAGTCACAGAAAAGCAGGATAATTTCACTTTGAATTGCAAATAGGTGAGACAAAGCTTCATTAGCATACACTGTTTTACATCATTCCTCATTTTCACCTCGTTATGAATTTATTTGCTTAGGCTTATTTGCATTCATCAGGGATTAGGCTAAGTGGCTTCTATGAAACACAGTCCTCATTCATGAACAACATCTGCAGCCTTAATATGTTTGTGTAATGACTATGAATGCCACCCTATGTTTTCTCATAGCCTGCACAAGAATAAACATCTCATAATCAATGTTTTCATTTCATTTTTCACTCAGACTTCTTAAATCTGATGCATAGAGCTGTTACATACTACAGCTATGTGTCTACAATTAAATATTTTGACCTTTACTGCACTTAGAATATGTGACAGTATATAAGTTCCCCTATAGCCATTCCTAATCTGTAGATTTCTGATATAAAGCAGTCAGCTAAACTCATTCTATGCCAGATAAATCATAGGTATAAGTAACACCATTAAGGGCTTGAAGGCCTAGCATTACATTAGAGTGAGCTACAGAAGTCATAGGTGCATCATAAGTAGATCTTAGTCCTATCACCATTATAACACCATAATGTCAGCATACTACACGTATGCTGAAACTGCATGCTGAACTTAACTGCAGCATGCCTTTCCAAGCCATATAACCCAAGACATCTGAAATGCATTCAGACCCACAGTATAGTTCCAATATAGCCTTTGTCATTCCTTTTTTTAATACACTATTTCCTTTCCTTGAAGTCTATCTCACAGTGATATCTATCTTAAACATGTCACACTATGTGTGTTTGTTTTGTATATGTCTGCACAATGTTCTGAGTAAACAGTGGCTCAAAACATATGCCACTGTGCATATCTGTATTCCAGCTTATGGAGTAATCCATATATATATATATATATATATATATATATATATATATATATATATATATATATATATATATATCCCACTTCACACACTGTTTTCAATCATGCTGTCCACAGCTGTACATATTTCAGATTCTGACCAAATTACCATTACACTGCTCAGCATATGCATACATTTATTTGAGTGATTAATTACAATACTGACAAAAGCTAATGGTGACAGTATCCAAAATAGAGCAAATCATTTGCAATACTCTATACATTGTTAGAATAATACCTAAAATGACTATTAAGTACATGGTTTAACATACTTGCTGATGAATGCAAGACAGGTTCATTTTCTGTCTCTGAAGAGAATCCTCATCTACCAAGAGCATGTATTAGAAATTAATTAATGACCAAATTAAAATTCATTGTGATATAGTGTGCCAATAAGTGATACATATATCATATTATGGAGGTTTGAATAATATATTTGATTCAGAATTACCATTTCATCAGCATTTTAATATCAGCTACACTGAAAACATATACAACCTATTTTCAAATAAGCAAAATACCATTTAAAGTTCTTTTAATATCCTTACAGCATTTATTTAAGTCCTTGGCTCATTCAGTATAGGAATGGAGAACTTTTTTGTATGCCAGGGCAAAATAAGTGATAAAAATTCAATATTAATTCTCCAAAATAAATAAATAAATAAATAAATAAACAAATAAATAAATAAACACTTCTGCAAGCTTCAGCATTGCTAAATATGAGGAAATCTCACTGTTTAATTATTGATAAGCTAACACGGTTGATCCATTGGATTAGAACATTCAAAGCATGCCTGTGACCTAGATGACATAGGTTAAATTTGCACCCTATGTGTGAGTAATACACAGTGAATAAAATGAATGGTGAGGCATATGCCTCTTTGTGTCTATAAAGGGGTGAAAATGTGGGAGCATTATGGAGAGTACCTGAGTTTGTGCTCTCTGGTGTGGATGTATGCCATTAATGGAAGGTTTCATTGGGTGGGCAGGGTCACTGTGGGGTAACAATAGTTCAGTATCAAAGGACAAATACATGCCTACCAGGAAACACCAAACAGCATGCAAGCGCAGAGACACGATTCAAAAAAAAAAATTGGAGATACTCAGTGATGCTGCAGTGCAGAGCATCTCATCCTAACTTGCTCAAAAGACTAGATTTTTTTTCTTAGTGGGTGATTGTCTCTAATCAGGATGAGTGTAACTTGAATGTGGGAGGCATATTGATCAAGGAGAAGCATAGGCAGTTAACTGCCACATTGCCAAAGTACCAAAACAGAAAAAAAAAAAAATATGTGTGTGTGTGTGTGTGTGTGTGTGTGTGTGTGTGTGTGTGTGTGTGTGTGTGTGTGTGTGTGTATATATATATATATATATATATATATATATATATATATATATATATATATATATATATATATGGGTCTGCTTTGACCCAACGAATTTATACTTTAGCGAAACTTATTTTCTCAAGTCCAGTTTTGCAAAAGTGCATCTATCCAAAAATGCACTTTCACAAAATTGCAGTTCACCGAACATAATTCCTGGTGCAGTTGCACAGGTACAGTGTTCCTTAACTGATGTATGAGAGTGGAGGTTGTTGTTGTACATTGCAGTACAGTGAGGATAAGGGAATATTCTCTTTTTCCAACTGTAGTGCCATATCAGAGTTAGTATATATTAGTAGCGAGGGGGGGTGCAGGTGGGCGGCTTGCCCCCTGCATAAGTGTGTTTATTGTATTTTTTTTAATTATTCTGTGAACTGTAGTTTTGCAAAAGTGCATTTTCAGATAAATGCACTTTCGCGAAACTGGACTCTAAAAACTAAGTTTCACTAAAGTTTAAATTTGATGGGTCAAAGTAGATTCATATAAATATATATATATATATATATAAATATATATATATATATATATATATGTATCTAGGACATTTCACCGAATGAGCATTTCACCAAAAGTTAAATTAGTGTGCACTTTTCACCGAAAGCACAAGTCACCGAAACACATTTCACCGAAAGTGGCATATGGCCTTGTCCCTACTTTAGACCCTGGAGTTGGTATATATAGTTTAAATGTGTTAAACTACATACATGCATACTTGCAATTGCAATATATTACTCTTATCCAAACATGATATATACTTTAAATATGTGGGGGGCTCCGACCCCCACACCCCCCGATGTGGGGGGTGGTGCCCCTCCACACCCCTACTATGTATACTAACTCCAGGGTCACACTACAGTGGGGAAAAGGCCATATACCACTTTTGGTGAAATATGTTTTGGTAAATTGTGTTTTCGATGAATTGTGCTTTCGGTGATTTGTGTTTGGTGATATGAGTTTCAGTGAAATGTGCATTCGGTGAAATGTCCTAGATCCACATATATATATATATATATATATATATATATATATATATATGTATATATATATATATATATATATATATATATATATATATATATATATATATGTATATATATATATATATATGTATATATATATATACATATATATATATATATATGGATTCACTTTAGAAGCTCAAAATATTGTATTTCGAGCCCATAAAGTGGAATCCTGAAAACAGCGAAACCTCAGAAGCGCAAAATTCAAAACCTCACACACCGGAGATTTTGAATTAGCGCTTCTGGTGTTTCACTGTGGTTGTGGATTCAGGTAAGTGTTTATTTGTTAAGGGTTTTGGGTAGGGGCTGTGGTGTGTGTTAGTGTGTTTTGTTGCTGTGATGGATGTATGTGTGCGAGGAGTATGTAAATTGTGTGGTGGTGTTTTGTGTGTATTTGTATGTAGTGTATATATATTACCTTATCTATTATGTAGAGGTGCAATGCACAATGCACCCATCTACCACATTTTATATCATAATGATATGTTTATGTCCAAAAAGAAAATAAACATTATTAAGCCAGGAATGTTCACATGTTGAATAAAATACTATTCCATGTGTTAAACTCTAGTAATCTGTTCTTATAAAAAAAGATCAAGACAACTGTGCTAAAACAAAATAAATAAATGCACACACATGCACGTATAGATATAAATACATGAATAACAAAATAAATATATAAATGCAGTTATACTTGAAAATGTACTGGAACATGACTTGGATCTTTCATGAATAAATCCTTCATGCATTAGTAATGTTGAAATATGGCTTGAGGTTCAGGTTGCCATTACAAAATTCACATTAGTAATGACATCCTGTAACTCATAACTGCAGACAAAATGCTGCCAATGTGCAAAATAGCAAATAGATTCAGTACATCAGCAGTAGATGATGGTTTATGGTATAACTTGCACTTTTTCAGTTCTTTTTAAAACAGCTGTGAACAACATTATGCATAGTGATGAAGGCTATTAATTCAGGAAATGTTATTGTTCATAAAATGCCTCAATGAAAATGTATGTAAAAAGCCTTAACCTGTATTGCATGAATGAATGGTTTTATACTGTCTTATGCTTGGGTTCAAGTAACTGTGCAGATTAGCACATGACAGATTTTCTCACACTGGTTTCTGTAAGTCATCCACTTGCATTAGCCTTCAGTTGATGGGTACATGCATGTATGTTTGAACTGTCAATCCAGCACTGAAAACATTCTATACAACTATGTTCCCAGTCAGTCATTGTGATCCAGTGACCAAAAACTCCTGTCTGTCTACAAACCTAATGAATGTGCTGGGCATTGTCTGTACTCTTTCAAGGCTGCCAAGGCCAGGAACTTCTTACCTGTATCCATCAGTTCTATACCCTTCCTCCCATCTTTCCAAACCACTCTGAAAGACTTCCTAGCTAACATCTTTCTGTTCTGGCTCAAAACCAGAATAAACTTCATCTCCTAAATGTGAACAAGTAACTTCCTTTCCATACACCTCCTTATTCTCCCTTCTT
The DNA here is from genome assembly GCF_019279795.1 of Protopterus annectens. Taxonomy (NCBI): domain Eukaryota; kingdom Metazoa; phylum Chordata; order Ceratodontiformes; family Protopteridae; genus Protopterus; species Protopterus annectens. The sequence goes on along the minus strand of NC_056729.1, from coordinate 198,374,125 downwards.
CACTTACTTCCTTACTACTATCTAATTATGTTCCCTGACTTTCTCTCTATAACATAAGCCTGTTTTTCCCTCACTTCATATTGCAGTTCCTGTTTGTATTAGAGTAACTTACTTTTAATTTCTCTGCAAACGTGTAAAATTTCTCTAAATAATAAATGATTGCCATATACCTTGTATCAATTCTTAACCAATATTTTTATACTATGTTTAACTTGTTACAATTATTAAAACTACAGTTGTTTTTGTTTTATTTTTGAAGATTGTAAAATTATTATTCTTAAAATGATTTGCAATAATTTGGAGCTTTTCTCCCTGGGCCTCCGGTGAAAATGTAAACTGCTGTTGTTTTTTGTGCATATAACACCTGTGTGCATTTGAAAGATTGTTGTCAGAAGGAATAATAGGCATATGAATTGCAGGCATCATTTTGTAACTACAGCTGTTTTCAAAGTGTTGTTGATAGTGAGGATACCACTGCTCACAGTTTGCTACTATTTGTCCTACTGTGGCTTTTTGGCATGGTATTACACCTAAGGAGTGGTGTGCTACTCAGCTACAGTGAGGTAATGGCACTACCTCTCACCACTGGAGACAATCTCACCATAACCAATGTATGGACTTCTGAAGGAGGTCCTGGCAGTTTGGGAATTTTGAGATCCTGTGATGTGACTGCCACCACTGACACTTTAAATCACAAATATTTCTCAACTAAGGAGCAGCTTCACCACAGATGGAGCACCCCACATCAGTTTAGTTGTCAGTTCCTAGAAAACTTTATGGTATGCACCACTGAAAAGCCTCCCATGAGCCTCTCAGTAAGTATGTATGTCTTTATATTACTCATATTATTTGCAACTAGAGTGCCACACAGATCATCTTTCTGTCTGTTCTATACATTACTTTAAATAATAATCTAGGTGATGTGACAATAACCAAAATATCATATTGCATGTGGATATAAAAACAAGACTGCAGTGTATATATGTAATTCTTTTCAAGTAGATTTTTTTTATCTTAAAATGCTAAAGAAAGATTTCATGACATTCTGCCATATGTTTAACTATTTAGACAGGAAAAGTTTATGTCTATAATTAGTTTGAACTATTTCTTCCTTGCTTACAAAACTCCATTTTTTTCTTTGGGGTAATGGGGTCTGATCAGAGTTGGTATGTCTGTGGAGTATATATAAGTTCAGGGGGTCAGGGAGACTTGATACCCTGCAAAAAAGCACTTAAAAAGTCTTTTTGATTTTTTTATTTTCAGGGAATGCAATTTGGGAATTCCAGTCCATGGCAGGTTTAACTTAATCCCTTCATAGTCGAAGTGTATTGCTTTAGCTTGCTGCTTAGGGCAATAAGTATGCTGTAATCATGTGCGCTTCCCTGCTGTCGATGCTCAATGGTATGCATATTAATATTGGGCCAATCTGATAGATACCTTGAATGGTGCACATCAATAATGCTATTGTATGCTTGCATGTTGTTTGTGTGTGAACACAGGCATATGTGCTCAATTTGTTTAGCTTCTGTTTGTAGACCACATATGTGATTGCATTTTTTGTAAGATAAGTAGATTAACACAAATTTCAGTTCGAGGTTATTTAGAAACTTATTTCTCGAACACTGTAACAATAATCTAACAGCACTAATAATACGAACAACATAACAATGAAATGACACACACATAAAAATATTAATAAATCAAAACAGTTAAAATAGACAACAAAGATATTTGGTAATAAACTGAGGAGAATACCTAAGCATGAATGATTTTAAAACTAAAATATTATAAAAAGTCCTGGAAAGTTTAAACTGACAATATTTAATGAAAATGCAACTATATTGATAATAATTTGATATATATTTTAATGACAATACAGCTATATGGATAATAGTTTGATATATATATATATATATATATATATATATATATATAACTGTTAATTATTTTTCATTGCACATAGACAATGCTGATGGGAGCTTATAGACATGTCACATGCAAAGTGACTGTAGGTGGCTATGAACTAGTTTGGATAGAGATTCCAAGCTATATCACTGCTGAGAGTTTACATTATTTCTGGCTGTGAAATCATTAAGCTTGTAGCTTGTTTATTGTCAATTGTGTTTTGTAGATGACTTCAGGTATACTGGTGAGGCTTGCATGCCTGGTGATAAGTTTTTATTTCTGCATTAATTCAAGCTGTTGCATGGTAGTGGAAAACAGCATGATGGCCACTTCTTAGGCCACGTGGAAAGAAAAATGTTAATGTCAGTTTGAGTACCTTGGGCTGAATTGTTAGTTAACTGTTATCTGGAGAGGATGATTCATATAAGATTACAGCTGCTGGTGGGGCTATAATGCAAATATGAAGCAGTTGTCTGGGCATTCTCAAATGCTATTACAACATATTTGACTACATCATTCTTACATGATTGTGCATGTGATGCCTTGTTGTCCTTGGTGCTGATGCAGTGTTGTTGATCTATGGTCACAGAGGTTTTAATCACACCTGTTATATAGATCAGCATATATTCAATTTCTTGTAGGCAGGCATTGCAGTCCTATTGTTCTGTAGCACAATAACCTCAGGTATACTCACTTGTATTGCTGGGTGGTACTGCAGTACAGTAACTTCTGCCATGTATATTTATGTTACTGAGTAGTACCGTAGTACCATAAGAACAAGATACCTGGTTAAGGTGAGAGACAAAAAAATATAAGAAATGGAAGAGAGGTCGAACTACAACTTTGAAAATTGAAATAAATGAGCTGGACAAACAGATTAAGCTTAGTGTTAGGCAAGATCAAGAAAAATTTGAAGAAACTTTATATAAAGATATTGAGCATAATAGGAAACCTTTTTATAGATACATAAGATGTGGAAGGAGTAAAGATACACAAATTGATAAACTGTGTGCAGATTCTAAATTTATTCTCAGACACAACAGACTATAGATATATTTACAAAATCTTATGCAAAACAGTTTGGCTCCACAAAAGGGGTGGTAAGTTGTCCTAGTGACATCCAGGTAACCCCAGATACTGGAATCAAATTAGATTATATTGAAAAGGAACTGTGCAAACTGGATCCAAACAAAGCGCAGGGAGGAGACGGAATAAGTAACACTGACCTGAGAACACTTAAGCCAGAACATACACTGCCATTACATCTATTATTCACTAGGTCATATAAATATGGGGAGATTCCTCAAGACTAGAGACATGCACTTATTAAACCTGTCTTTAAGGGAAAGGGGAGTAGGACAAACCCAGAATCATATAGACCCTTAAGTCTACTTTCATGTTGTGGAAAAATATTGGAGAAGGTAATACTGGATAAGTTATTGTCAGAACTGGATAAGTTGGGACTTGAAACCATATATCAGCATGCATATGTTGAAAATAGATCTATTACCACCTGTAACATGATGTTCTATAACAATATAATGACAGCAATGAATAAAAAATTGTGCTGTGATGTGATCTATATAGATTTAACTTCATCATTTGACAGGGGCATACACAAAACACTGATCAATAAATTAGTACAACTAGGTATTGATGTACTATGGATAAGATGGATAGCTGCATGACTTACAAATAGGACATGGCAAGTATCACATACCAACTGGACAGGTGAAATCCTTGGTTAGAGTCAAGGTGTCCCACAGGGCTCTGTACTAGGCCCTTACTTGTTTAGATTGTATCTTTCAGACCTTACTTTTTCATCTGAGGTGTTCTACAGTCTATATGCTGACAACCTGAAATTGGGTAAACTGATTACAAGTGTTACAGATAAGGCATGTCTGCAAAATAATTTGACTAAATTGACCATTTGGGCACAGGAGAATAATATGTTGATGTTGTTGTGTCTTTCGGCTTTTCCCAGTTAGGGGTCACCACAGCGGAACTTTGGTCCGCTAATGATTGGCAGTAGATTTTTATGTGCCGAGTTGCCAGCTCTGACGCACAACCTTCAACGAAGGTATGCCTATTCACGCATGTCTCCACACAGAAGACGGTCTAGCTGAGAATCGAACAGGACAATGTCTTACTGTGAGGCAACAACGCTACCGCAGCACCACCCTAAATACATCAAAAACTAAGCATATGACATTTGAGAGATGTAAACTGAAAGGTAAATATTTAATACTGCACACAGTGATTGAAACTGTAGACTCATTTAAAGACCTGGGTATATGGTTAGATTCAGCTATGAGTTTTTCTAATCATATCAACCAGCTGGCTTATGATAGTTATATAACTATAGGTTGTATAAAAAGATTTATAAAGTCTAGGAAATCAAACATAATGAAGTCATTGTTTGTTAGTTACATTAGACCCAACCTTGAGTGGAATAACAATATGAAAACCCTATAGGAAAACAAGAATGAATAAACTGGAAAGAGTACAGCGAAAATATACTAAGGGCATCCATGGATGTGAAAATATGTTATTATGAAAGACTAAAATATCTGAACTTGTACAGTGTCACTTACAGATATTTAAGAGGAAATCTTATTCAGGTATATAGGGCATTTAGGGCCAACTACCTCTGGGAATGTTTGGGGTTATCAAAAAGTACTAGAGAATCATCAGATAACCTATGTAGAAGATTCTATAGGAATGAGAAGTGCACTAACTGGTTCTCTGACAGAATAGCTGATGCTTGGAACAGACTACCAATTACATTAAAGCAAGTACTAGTCTAGATATTTTTAAGAACAGCCCGGATATTTATTATGGGAACAAGTGTTTTGGCATATTGGCAAACTAGAAGGGCTTTAATGCCCGTGCTTGAAACATTTGTATGTATGTATGTAATTTTGTATGATAACATTAGATGTGTGGACTTATGTTCCTGAGTGTTGCTGTAATATAAGAACTTGAGACATGTGCACTCATTTTACTTTGCAGAGCTGTTGTACAATGACATTGTGTGTGTGCACATATGTCACTGGGTAGAACTGTATTATACTAATAAAACATTAGATGTGTGGACTTATGTTCCTGAGTAGTGCTGTAATATATGAACTTGAGACATCTGCACTTATTGTACTGGGTAGAGCTGTTGTACAATGACATTGTGTGTGTGAACTTATGTTACTGGATAGCACTGTGTTATATTAACTTAGAATGTGTGCATTTATGTTGCTGAGTCCAACTTGATGTACATACGTCCATAGCTAAGTACTAGGCTAGCTGCCATTGCGGGCCATTTTAAGCTTAGATAATTTCCTGTTGTGTGCTTGAAATAGCCTACCCCATTTTGGTTATATCTTGGCCTTGCCAATCCCATGGCTGCACTTATCTTATGGGGTAGTGCTGTTGTTTTATGACTTTGGATGTACATGAAAGTTATTAGGTAGTACTGTAGTATAATAACTTCTGGCATGCATACTTATGTTACTGGGTAGTAATGTAATATAATAATGTCAGATATGTGCACATATATTACTCGGTAGTGCTGCAGTATATTAAATTTGAGTATGGCATTTTGTTACTGAGTTTTGTGTATGTATAAGAACTTGAGGTTTGTGCATTTATTTTACTGCATAGTGTTGTTTAATAATAACTTTCTGTATATACACTTATATCTGTGTCTAGTGCTGTAGCAAAATAACATTGGGTGTGTTCACTTATGTTACTGAGTAGTGCTGTAGTATAAGAACTTGAGATTATACATTTAAGTTACTGAGTATTTCTGTAGTATAGGAAACTGAAGTATGTGCACTTATTTTATTGGGTAGTACAGTACATTCAGTCATGCATATTTATGGTACTGGGTAATACCATCATATAATAATGTTGGGTGTGTGCACTTATGTTACTGAGTGTGGCTGTAGTGCAATAACTTCAGGTATGTAAACTTATGTTACTGGGTATTACTGCTGTGTAATAATGTCAGGCATGTGTACTTATGTTACTTGGTAGTACTGCAGTATGATAATGTTGGGTGTGTGCAGTTATGTTACTGGGTAGTGCTGTAGTATAATAACTTCAGGTATGTACACTTATGTTAGTGGATAGTACGGCTGTGGAATAACTTCAGGCATGTGTTCTTATGTTACTGGGTAGTACTGTAGTATGATATTGTTGGGTGTGTGCACTTATGTTGCTGGGTAGTGCTGTAGTATAATAACTCCAGGTATGTACACTTATGTTAGTGGATAGTACTGCTGTGTAATAACTTCAGGCATGTGTACTTATGTTATTGGGTAGTACTGTAGTATGATAATGTTTGGTGTGTGCACTTATGTTACTGGGTACTGCTGTAGTATAAGAAATTTAGATATGTGCAGTTATGTTACTGAGTATGGCTGTAAAATAATAATGTCAGGTAAGAACACTTATTTTAGTGGGTACTGCTGTAGAAAATAACTGCAGGCATGTGTACTTATGTTACTGGGTAATACTGTAGTATAATAACATTGGGTGTATGCACTTAAGTTACTAAGTAGTGCTGTAGTATAACAACTTGAGGGATGTGCATTTATGTTACTGAGTATGGCTGTAGTGCAATAACTTCAGGTATGTACATTTATGTTAGTGGGTAGTACTGTTGCATAATAACATTAGGCATGAGTACTTATGTTACTGGGTAGTACTGTAGTATAATAATGTTGGGTGTGTGCACTTATGTTACTGAGTATCGCTGTAGTATAAGAAATTGAGGTATGTACACTTATGTACTGGGTAGGATTGTAATATAATAACAGTAGGTGTGTGCATTTGTGTGCTGTAGTATAAGAACTTGGAGTATGTGTACTTATGTTATTGGACAGTTTTTCTAGTACAAGAACTACAGAAATGTATGCTGGTCAGCACTGTACTACAATGACTTCCAGTTTATACATTTATGTTACTGGACAACGCCACAGCATAAGTACAGGAATGTGCACCAGCCAGGGTTGTATTACCATGATATCAGGCTCTTATACAAATCTTACTGGGTAGCACTGTAGTACAAATAAGTATTTATTTTATATATCCATTTATTGCCTTTGTTTACTGGGAAAATCTGACTGGACAGCAATTCCCCTTTTCAGTGGAGGCCTGGGCAGAAATCTCCAAAAATATTAAAACATATAAATATCCATATGCATAATACAGCTTGCTGGTACACTCATATAATCATTTACACAGTTATATGTAGAAGGTATGGAGTACTTAGTTAGCCAAAATGTGAGTGACTAAATCTATAGTTCTATGACAGTAACTATGTGTACATATGTCACTAGGTAATGCTGAGGTCAAACTGCAGGAATGATGACTTATATTACTTGGTAGTGCTCTAGCATAACTGCAAGAATGTCCACTTATATCAGTGGGAAATACTGAAGTACACTAACGTCTGTCATCTGCACATAACATCACTGGGTAATGCTGTAGTACTATAATGTCAGGTATGTGATCTTGTATACTTGGGTAGTGTGCTACTATAAGAACTTTGTTCTTTGCACTTTTGTTAGTGGATAATGCTGTAGTTCAATAACTCCATGTACATGCACTTGTGTTACTTCATACTGTTTTAGTACACTAGCTTGACGTGTGTGCTTATGTTATTGGGTAGTATTGCATTGTGAAAACATATATATGTGTGTGTTACTGGGAAGAACTACACTACAATAAGTACAAGTGTGTGTACTTAAGCTTCTTGATATGTCTGTAGTACAGTAACTTATTGTAGATTTGTGTTAATAAAAGTACAACAATGCAATGATATCATGTATGTACAGCTATGTTAGGTTAATGCTGTAGTGTGATAGCTTCAGGTATGTCCATTTATGCTTCTTGGGTGTGCTGAAATAAAAAAAAAAAACATATTAGGTATGTGCATGTAGTGGGTAGTGCTGCATGGCAACAGCATCAGAAATATGAATATTATTGGAGAGAGCAGTAGTACAATAACTTTAGGTATAGCACTTATGTAACTACATAGTACAATAACTAAAGGTATGTACACTTACTTTGCTGAAGTGTGCTATAGGACAGTAACTAAAACTCTGTGTACTTACAGTACTCATTAGTGTTGCAGTACATTATGTGCTAACTAGTCCAGCAGTGCATTAACTAGAGTTATGTCAACTTTCCTACTGGGAACTGAGGTACTCCAATAATTACATTTAAGTGTGCTTATATTACAGAATAATCTAATAATACAATAATTACAAATAAGTGGACTCATGTTAATAGATAATATTGTAGTATAACAGCTACAGGTATGTGTAATATTTTTAGTGGATAATCTGCAGTACAGTCTTCTTCTTCTTCTTTCAGCTTTTCCCAGTTAGGGGTCACCACAGTGGATCATCTGTCCGCTCATGATTGGCAGTGGAGTTTTACAGTGTCGAGTTGCCAGCCCAGCACCCAACCTTCCACAGAAGGCACACATACACACACACACACACACACACACACACACACACACACTCACACCTAGGGCCAATTTAGAGTGTCCAATCCACCTACTGCATGTCTGCATGTCTTTGGGATGTGGGAGGAAACCGAAGCACCCGGAGGAAACCCACACAACTACAGGGAGGACATGCAGACACCGCACAGAAGACACCCCAGCAGAGAATCGAACTGGAGAACCTCTTGCTGTGAGGCGGCAACTCTAACCGCTGCACCACTGTGGCCACCATAATAATCTGCAGTACAGTAATTTCAGTTATTTGCATTGATATTACTGCATACTACTGTAGTGCAAATACTTACTGAATTAGTACCAGCGATTCTGAGAAAATGTAGTAGTCCATAACATCTGGAATGTGCACTTATATTGTTGTGTGGTGCAGTAGTACAGTATTATCCCTTATGTGCATGTTACTGGTTATGATTGTGTGGTAACTTCAGGTCTGTGTTGTTTTAGTGCTGAATAATGCTATGATACATTTATCAGAGGTAGGTGCACCTATGTTACAGGGTAATGCTATAGTACATTAAATCAGGTATGTGCTCCTATAACAGTCAGTTACTGGTAAGTGCATTAGTACTGTAACTTGTGGAATGGACATTTATGTCATGTGGTTGTTACAGTGCAGGGGTATATCACAATAACTTCAAGTATGGGCTCTTATGTTACAGATTAGTCATGTAATACAGCAACATCAGGTATGTACATCTATGTTTTGTAGTAATGGTGCTGCAAGATAAGTTCACATATGTGCACTTCATAGGTTCATAGATTCATAGGTAGGTACTAGGCTATCAGCCCTGGAGTCTATACAAACCCAGCCAAAAAGGTACCCTGGATTTTGCCACCCAAGAAAATTATTTTCCTCTGCCACTGTCGAACAGAGCCACAGAGGTGATCCCCGGGCTGAATTTCCTATTTCCCATCCAATCATCAAGATTTTTCTTGAAGAGTGCTAATGAGGAGCTTTGTTTGATATATATAGGTAGTTTATTCCAGAGTATGGGAAGTCTCTGGAACAGGAATGTATCCCTCCAGCATGTTCTGTTTATTGTGGTGACAAGGTTTAGGTCCCTAGAGTGTGTAGCTCAGAGGGATTGGGATTTCTTTAAGTGGAGCATGTCCAACAGCTCTGGGTTTGACATAGCTTTGTATGTTAGGCAGAGATCACCTCTGAGTGGGCGATATGCGATGGAGTAAAGCTGGAGTTTTTTGGGACAGTCTGCGTAGGGCATCTGTTTGAGGCCAGTAATCCTCTTTGTGAGGTATTTCTGCGACCTTTCCAGTTGTTGTAGATGTCTTGTGAGGTACATACCAAAAGGGGCGTTGTACTCTATAATGGGTCTAATGAGTGATGAGTAGAGGGGAACAATGACCTCTTTTTTTCTAGATGAGAAACCTTTTGTGATAAGGTGTGCCACGTAGAAGAATTTCCTGACTACTGTGGCGATGTGATTAGCAAAGGAGAGACTACTATCCACCTGTGTCCCAAGGTCTCTTATCACACTTTCGGTGTTAAGTATACTACTGCCTATGTTGTAGTTCATGGGTACAGAGTTTTTACCAAAGGGGATGACAATGCACTTTTTAGCATTGAGCTTGAGGCCATGGCTTTGACACCAGGCATCTGTCTCAGTGAGGCCCTTTTGTAGGATGTCCACATTGTTAGGAGTTTCGATTATGGCTCCTAGTTTGCAGTCATCTGTGAACTGCATTAGCCAAAGACCTTCTGTGTTAGCCTGTACTTCAGAGAAGTAGATACCAAACAGGAGAGGACCCAGGACTGAACCCTGTGGTACTCCACTTGTCACTGGTCTGAAGTCGGATTTGGAGTCTGCTACTTTCACAGTGTGGGTTCTGTCAGTGAGCCAGTTGGCAACCCATCTTGTGACATAGAGATTTATACCTAGTTTAGTGAGTTTATCTATAATTCCAGAGTGGGGAATGGTGTTGAAAGCCTTGGCAAGATCTAGATAGGCTGTGTGAACCACCTTACCCTTGTCTACGGCTTTGGTGACTGCTTCAAAGAAGTCTATCAGGTTTAGGAGACATGATTTGCCTTTTACAAACCAAAAATGGGTAGAATCCAGAGTTTGGAGATTACCAATGTCTTTGTTTATAAGTTCCATGATGATACGTTCCATGGCCTTGCAGACCAGGCTCGTCAGGCTAATAGGGCCATAGTTCCCGAGGTCCGTGGTGGCTCCCCCTTTGTGGAGTGGGATAACCATTGCTGTGCACCATTCAGCAGGCACATAGCCTGAGGTGAGGCTATGATTGAACATGGTACTTAGGTGGGGTGGCAGTTCGTTCTGTTGTTCGTGTAGAACGCAGCCTGGGATGTTGTCTGGTCCCATGGATGCTGTGTTCTTGGCTTTGGAGAGTGTGGTTTTTACCTGTGCAGCTGTGATTACAGGAACTTTGCATTCTTCTGGTATAGAGATGGGCTCTTTAGGGGGTGAGAGGGGGGTAAAGTTAGCACTGAACCTATCTGCCAGGATGTTGGCAAAATCAGTTGGGTCTGTATATTTAGTGCCATTGTGCTGTAACTCAGAGCAGATCTGAGTGTTGCCATTGAGATTCTTGACATAGCTATAGAATGCTTTGTGGTTGTCTTTAGAATCAGTGGCAATTTTGTTTTCGTAACTAGCTTTGGAAGATTTTATCAGGGATCGCAGCTTCTTACTGAGGCTGACCAGGGAGCTCCTCCACTCGTGGGATTTTACTCTCTTTTGCAAGAGTTTCTTCCTTCTGTTGTACAGTTTGTTTATGGCAGGGGACCACCAGATCGGCTTCCTTTTTTGGAGGATAGCGTCTTGGTTCTGTTTGGGATAGCACGATCCATGCACTCATGTAAGTGCTTATAAAGTGCAATTGTGTAGGATTCAGTAGTCATAACTGTATTGTCCATCTGCATGGGTGTCATGAAGTTCAACACTTCTGTGTTAAGAAGCATGAAGTTTGCTTTGTAGAAATGTTTTACCATGGTTTCCTTAATGGGGGGTGGAGGCAGGATGTGGATATCTAGGGTAATTAGCTTATAGTCGGATCAGACCAATGAGGCGTTGACTTCAGGTGTGGAACACCGGTCACTCATATTGGTAATGACTAGATCTAGGATAATGTTGCCCCTGGTGGGGGTGTGAATAAGTTGATCCAGGGCATTGGTGTTTATGAATTCCAGAAAGCGTTGAGCGAAGTAGTTGGTACATGAGTAGTTTTCCCAGTTAATGGTGGGGTAGTTGAAATCACCCATTATTAGGGTGTTTGGTTGAACCCTAATAATTTCCAGTATATCAGGAAAAGAGGAGTGGGAATCCTGGGGCATGGTGGGTGATCTGTAGCAAGCTACAGTTTGGATTGCAGTTTTGCCCAGAATTAGTTGCACTTGGATAACCTCGGCTGCATTATGCTGAGCAACTAGCCTGGAGGTGTGGATATCCTTAATGAATATGTACACACCTCCGCCTTTGGTATTCCTGTCCAGGTTACATGGCCAAAAAGTGTGGTATGAGTTATAGCCTGGTAGTGCAGGGGTGCTCTCTGGAGCCTTGAACCAGGTCTCAGTCACTGCACAGATATCGATGTTCTCCATTTTAAGGAGTGCATCAAGTGAGTGCATTTTGAGATTTAGACTTCTAGTACTGAGTAGCATCACCCTCAGTTTTTGCTTGCCTTAGTAGAGCAAAAGTTTAACAAATACAAGTGTGTGCATCTTATTGGGCAGTGTTGTACAATGATATATTCTGGTCCCAACTTTAATGCCACTGGGGAGTGTTGCAATATAATAACTTCAAGTTGGTTTACTTATTTTACTAGGTAATGCTACAATACATTAACTTTGCATATCTATATTTATGCTGTTGGCCTGGCATTATCCATTGTACATGGCCAGTTGTCACAGCTTCATTGTTTTTCATCTCACTTTGCAGTTCACTTTAATTTAGATAATCTGTGAGGGGAACCATAATGAGAGAGAGGTCATACTGAGTAGAGAGCACTATGTGTATGCTAACAAAACAGACACATATTTGTGAATAATGATTAAGATATGTTATAAATAATGTACTTAGTCAAAGATGTTTAACGTCAGACAACAGATGGCATAGTTAACTTCTTTTCCACTTATTTGCTCGGATTACTTTCCTTTTTCTTTCGTTTGTTTAAATCTTTAGGGTATATGTAGATAAGATTTGTTATTGCCTTTGCACAACTTTATGGTTACCTTTGTTTAATTTTCTACAAATATGTGCTTGTCTAACATACAGAAAGGGAATCTTATAACCACTTTGTAACAAAATGCAATAATTAGGTTCATAGGTACATACTATGCTAATGACCATTAGGACCTTTAAAAGGCCTAGCCAAGCACCCCAAATATATCCCACAGGTTTAAGAGTCTTAGAAGTTATTTTAAGTGGTGTGTGTAACCTAGGGCAAGATTTGCAGGCTGCCTGTGTTCTTCTGAAATAGGTTCATAGGTGTAAACTAGGTGTATGTTCATTTGCCTTCACAAATTATATCTTCCAATGCTAGCAGAATGCTTTTTGTTTGCGTGTTTGTAATCTTTCTTTCTTTGATGGAAGGTACACAAAACTGAACTTCTCATTCAGTCACATGAGTAAATTTAAAGAAGTAAGAAATCATTATTTATGATGTTTGCTTAATGGTAGAACAAAGCACCATACACTAAGGGTGGAGTGGTTTACGTGTAGGTAGTAGATTTAGGCTTGCATGGGGCACGTTACCATGAATGGGCAGAAATACATGCTACTCAGCATTCTCAAACTGTGCTGCCAAGGTAGTTCTTATAGAATCTATCTGAGTAGCACAAGTGTTCTACTTCACTAGTATGTGATAAGTGCTATCAGGGTTATGGAGACTATGTCTAGAAAGGGTCAGAGTTTGGCTCCTTCATGTTTTGCTGACAGTCCAAACAGGGTCTGAGGACATAAATGGTGACTTTTCATAGTGCCTCCAGTCAAAGTCACATCAAACACCTGCACTGTGGCAGTAGGTGAATGTTTAGTTTCAGTCACTGACACAGTATAATGGAGATGCCAAACCATATATTATAGGCTAAAATGGATATACCAGTCACCATGCAGATAAATGTGAGAGTCAGGAATGGAGACAAATTAATGTTTTGTATGATCAGAATAAACTGAATTGTCAGAGCACTGCTATTAGGTTTGCCTTAACTAAAAAGAAGGGGTGTCAAATCACTTTCCAGGAAACTGAGGGACCCCAGAGTGCTTTGCTATGCTCCATAGGTGAAGTGTACTAATTGCCACACAGGTATATGGGTTTTGATAAGAATGTTATAGTTAGTGTTAGATTATGCCAACAGACGTCCAAGGATCCATTTCTTACTCTAAAATGGTGTGAAGCAGATAAACAAGAAAATCTAATGGTCTTTAGAAAGTTTATTATTATCATTATTATTATTATTATTATTATTATTATTTATTTATTTATTTTTTTTTTGGTAGAAAATGGTGTTGAGTGTTGAATACATCCTTTATCAAGTGCAGTGTGCTACAGGAATAAACTGCCACCATTGTATGTACCTACAGGAGTTTGAATATCCTTACTGTAGCTGTGTAGTTAGCATATTGCAAGATATGATATGACATTGTGATTGATCCAAATTTTCTGTGATGGTGCTAGGACCATGTGTAAGGTCGTCTCAGTTCTAATCCCTTTGTGCATCACAGTAATAGTTAATATTGTAATATGTGCTAAATATGCATTGTGAGTATTAAAGAGAATGCAGTTTGAAGAATTAATATGTATGATTGTTGTTTAACGGTATGAGACATGACTCACTGTAAGAGATAAATTACTAAGGCTCAGCTTGAAAAAAAAAAAGATCAAAGACACTTTGAAAGTGTTCTGCTGTTTTTATGATGATCTGCCCAACAAGACAAAGACGGCTTCCAGAAAAGAAATATTTGTGAACTTCTATTCTTCCATTCACAGCAAGTTATTTTGAAAATGTCTTTAAAATATTATTTCAAAGAATTCAGGAAAAATTATATACAAACTAACACAAACCAACAATACTAGACTACTAGACCATGAAAGCCATAAAATACACACACACACACATGCACATACACATACACACACACACACACATATATATATATATATATATGTGTGTGTGTGTGTGTGTGTGTGTGTGTGTGTATGTAAATATACACATATATATGGAAGTATTAGACATGGTCAATTGTGTCTGTTGATTGATTAAATAGATGATTGACAGGTGTGTACTATTACATACGTTGCTCCCCTGCAATAAATTATGTTTTTTGATGCCTTTTTTTACCAAGGTTGTTTCTTGATGCATGTTACCAGAAACCACAAATTGCATGGGGTACAGACTACAAATGTAGGCAAAGTCAGGGCTGTAAAGTTAGTGTCAGTTTCAACTTTTTTTCAAACACACAGTAGCCAGAGAATAATTATTCCAACTTATTTCATGCAGGTGTTGTTTAGCATGCACAATAGCCAGACAATAAATATTTGACACAGGTGCACAACAGTTCAGTAAAGCCACACCTTAAAATAAGCAAACAGTAACAGAGTAAGCAGCTTTCAGTGACCACAATCCTTAATGACTTACTAGACCAAAATATAAAGAAAATTGTGGACATTCTGTGAAATTAAGAACACCTTTAAGTTTGTTTCATATAAGTAGTAGACAAAGAAAACATACTTTAACTTATTTCATACACTTATTTCATACAAATGCATATTAGCCCTATAAATCAAAACTTAAAAGGAGCAAGCAACAAGAGAACAAAGTTACTGTCATTGTCAGACAGCCCCCTGACATTATTTAGTGACTGCAATCCTCAATGATTTACCAGAAAAACACATATTTTATATGCCAAAATCCAAAAACATCAGGCAAAGTCAGGGACAGGTTTGTTTCCTAATCAAAATGGCCTAGCAGGGGTGTATGTGTATGAATAAATGTATAATCTACACCACACCATGCAAGTTATAAAATATATGTGGGTTGATTAGCCTTAAGGGAGCACAATAAATATAATCTGCTGTCTTGGATAATAGCCACCACCTACCACAGTCAAATAAGCTTTACACTAGACAGTTGCAGATCTGAGTTATAATCTTTGGCTGCAAAAGATGACATCTACCTTAGATTGTGCCCAATGCCTCCCAGTGAACTAATTCCACCGGTAACTGAAACATTTTCAAAATTATTTTGCAAAGTGACATATCCATATGTTCAACATTTCCATAAAATAGCAGTAAATGATAACTCTTAAACACCAGCACTCTCTTCCAAATTTTATGAAATGCTACAAACAATTTACTTTGGTAGATCAAGAACACAATTTAAAGTCTACCCTTCAGGTAAGCAAACCTTTAAAATTTTTAAATTGCAGAAATAGCTTCAGCAATGATTTTTAAACTGTGAAAGCTCATACTTAACTCTACACTTTCTCAATATGCATACCCCTAAAAAATTAACCAAATTGCTCACTAACTAGAAGCTTTAAAATATCCATAATAAAATTATGAACTTGGAATAAAGAAGACATAACATTACTAGTGACAACTAAATGTACAAAAATAAATATTACTGTATAAGGAATATAAAGTAAAATTTCTGAATAGATGACATAGAGGAAACAAGACCTCGCAGTTAAACTCAAATGTGCCTTCTATTATTTGAAGTTATACTGTGCTTTAACTGCCTTTTTCTTTAAGATCAAATCAGAATCTTCATATTCCTTATGAGCTAGAGCTCTAAATTGCTTGTTTCCAAAATAAATAAATAAATAAAAATAAAAAAAAATACATAGGGGAATTCAATAAAGCCTACATTGAGTGATTTTCTGTGTAGGCATAGTGGTACAGAGCTTATACAGAAGTAAGCAGTTGCATGATCCAGTAAACAGAGCAGAGGGGCGTGCATGAGTGTGTGTACATGAAAATGTCCATGGTATGCAAATCATCTCATAAGCAGGTGAATTGCATGTAAATTAGGGTGCTGGAGTGATCCAGCAAGCAGATAGGCAGTTCCTCAGACCCCATGTTGGAGTTCAAAGTGTACATGAAAAATTTTCAAGTGCAAGAAAATAAAAATTGAACAGGGGCTGTACAGGTACATTTAGAAGGTCAGAAATTGCATAGTAGGCACAGATATGTGCAGAACTATGCCCTGTGTATCCAAAACGTAATGCAAATTAATGTAATGTAAGTTTTTTTAATACCCATATTACATTTGCTTGGTGTGCAGCAGTGGACATATGTGCTGTTATACAAAAAACAAACAAAAAAATTATTTAAAAGTCTAAAAATGAAAAAATAAGAAATATGTGAGAATGATGCATTATAAGGCCCTGCATGGAGCATGTACAATGGGAGATTTCAGTGGTTGCTAAGGAGGCAGGTCCTGGAATAGTGTAGTATCCGGGTCGGGTGCACGGATCTGTATGCAAATGAACTGGGGTTACTGAACATAAAAAATAGGATAATGTGTCTGCAGATAAAATCCATGTAGCCCCAGAACCATGTTGGTGTCCACAAAAAAACTATCTGACATCAAAAGGGAATTTGTTACTATATCTTTAAGTGGATTGTAGCTCAGTGGTGACCATTTGTGCAGGGTACCTCTCAGCTAAGCAGGGGGGGTGTCCAGTGTTGCTAAATTTTGTTTAGCTTTTGAGTGCTTGTTTTAGCTGTTTTGAGAGGGTTTGTGTGCCACGCTGCTGTGCTTAGCAGGGAAGACAGTTTTCAACAGAAGTTCAAGGATCCATTTCTTACTCTAAAATGGTGTGTAGTAGATAAACCAGAAAATCTAATGGTCTTTAGAAAGTTTATTATTATTATTATTATTATTATTATTATTATTTATTTTTTTTGGAAGAAAATGGTGTTGAGTGTTGAATACATCCTTTATCAAGTGCAGTGTGCTACAGGAATAAACTGCCACAATTGTATGTATCTACAGGAGTTTGAATACCCTTACTGTAGCTGTGTAGTTGGCATTTTGCAAGATATTATATGACATTGTGATTGATCCAAATTTTCTGTGATGGTGCTAGGACCATGTGTAAGGTTGTCTCAGTTCTAATCCCTTTGTGTATCACAGTAATAGTTAATAGTGTAATATGTGCTAAATATGCATTGTGAGTATTAAAGAGAATGCAGTTTGAAGAATTCATATGTATGATTGTTGTTTAACGGTATGAGACATGACTCACTGTAAGAGATAAATTACTAAGGCTCAGCTTGAAAAAAAAAAAAAGATCAAAGACACTTTGAAAGTGTTCTGCTGTTTTTCTGATGATCTGCCCAACAAGACAAAGATGGCTTCCAGAAAAGAAATATTTGTCAACTTCTATTCTTCCATTCACAGCAAGTTATTTTGAAAATGTCTTTGAAATATTATTTCAAAGAATTCAGGAAAAATTATATACAAACTCACACAAACCAACAATACTAGACTACTAGACCATGAAGGCCATAAAATACACACACACACACACACACACACACATACACACACACACACACACACACACACACACACACACATATATATGTGTGTGTGTGTGTGTGTGTGTGTGTGTGTGTGTGTGTGTGTGTGTACATATACACATATATATGGAAGTATTAGACATGGTCAATTGTGTCTGTTGATTGATTAAATAGATGATTGACAGGTGTGTACTATTACATACATTGTTCCCTGCAATAAATTATGTTTTTTGATGCCTTTTTTTACCAATGTTGTTTCTTGATGCATGTTACCAGAAACCACAAATTGCATGGGGTACAGACTACAAATGTAGGCAAAGTCAGGGCTGTAAAGTTAGTGTCAGTTTCAACTTTTTTTCAAACACACAGTAGCCAGAGAATAATTATTTCAACTTATTTCATGCAGGTGTTGTTTAGCATGCACAATAGCCAGACAATAAATATTTGACACAGGTGCACAATAGTCCAGTAAAGCCACACCTTAAAATAAGCAAACAGTAACAGAGTAAGCAGCTTTCAGTGACCGCAATCCTTAATGACTTACTAGACCAAAATATAAGGAAAATTGTGGACATTCTGTGAAATTAAGAACACCTTTAAGTTTGCTTCATATAAGTAGTAGCCAAAGAAAACATACTTTAACTTATTTCATACACTTATTTCATACAAATGCATATTAGCCCTATAAATCAAAACTTAAAAGGAGCAAGCAACAAGAGAACAAAGTTACTGTCATTGTCAGACAGCCCCCTGACATTATTTAGTGACTGCAATCCTCAATGATTTACCAGAAAAACACATATTTTATATGCCAAAATCCAAAAACATCAGGCAAAGTCAGGGACAGGTTTGTTTCCTAATCAAAATGGCCTTGCAGGGGTGTATGTGTATGAATAAATGTATAATCTACACCACAACATGCAAGTCATAAAATATATGTGGGTTGATTAGCCTTAAGGGAGCACAGTAAATATAATCTGCTGTCTTGGATAATAGCCAACACCTACCACAGTCAAATAAGCTTTACACTAGACAGTTGCAGATCTGAGTTATAATCTTTGGCTGCAAAAGATTACGTCTACCTTAGATTGTGCCCAATGCCTCCCATTGAACTCATTCTACCAGTAACGGAAACATTTTCAAAATTATTTTGCAAAGTGACATATCCATATGTTCAACATTTCCATAAAATAGCAGTAAATGATAACTCTTAAACACCAGTACTCTCTTCCAAATTTTATGAAATGCTACAATTTACTTTAGTAGATCAAGAACACAATTTAAAGTCTACCCTTCAGGTAAGCAAACCTTTAAAAATTTTAAATAGCAGCAATAGCTTCAGCAATGATATTTAAACTGTGAAAGCTCATACTTAACTCTGCACTTTCTCAATATGCATATCCCTAAATAAATAACCAAATTGCTCACTAACCAGAAGCTTTAAAATATTAATAATAAAATTACTAACTTGGAATAAAGAAGACATAACATTCCTAGTGACAACTAAATGTACAAAAATAAATATTACTGTATAAGGAATATAAAGTAAAATTTCTGAATAGATAACATAGAGGAAACAAGACTTAGCAGTTAAACTCAAATGTGCCTTCTATTATTTGAAGTTATACTGTGCTTTAACTGCCTTTTTCTTTAAGATCAAATCAGAATCTTCATATTCCTTATGAGTCAGAGCTCGAAATTGCTTTGTTTCCAAAAAAAATAAATAAATAAAAATAAAAAATAAATATATATAGGGGAATTCAATAAAGCTTACATTGAGTGATTTTCTGTGTAGGCATAGTGGCACAGAGCTTATACAGAAGTAAGCAGTTGCATGATCCAGTAAACAGAGCAGAGGGGCGTGCACGAGCGTGTGTACATGAAAATGTCCATGGTATGCAAATCATCTCATAAGCAGGTGAATTGCATGTAAATGAGGGTGCTGGAATGATCCAGCAAGCAGATAGGCAATCCCGCAGACCCCATGTTGGAGTTCAAAGTGTACATGAAAAATTTTCAAGTGCAAGAAAATAAAAATTGAACAGGGGCTGTACAGGCACCTTTAGAAGGTCAGAAATTGCATAGTAGACACAGATATGTGCAGAACGATGCCCCGTGTGTCAAAATGTAATGAAAATTAATGTAATGTAAGTTTTTTTAATACCCATATTACATTTGCTTGGTGTGCAGCAGTGGACAGATGTGCTGTTATACAAAAAAATAAACAAAAAAAAAATGTAAAAGTCTAAAAATGAAAAAATAAGAAATATGTGAGAATAATGCATTATAAGGCCCTGCATGGAGTATGTAAAATGGGAAATTTCAGTGGTTGCTAAGGAGGCAGGTCCTGGAATAGTGTAGTATCCGGGTTGGGTGCACGGATCTGTATGCAAATGAACTGGGGTTACTGAACATAAAAAATAGGATAATGCGTCTGCAGATAAAATCCATGTAGCCCCAGAACCATGTTGGTGTCCACACAAAAAGCTGACATCAAAAGGGGATTTGTCACTATATCTTTAAGTGTATTGTAGCTCAGTGGTGACCATTTGCGCAGCGTACCTCTCAGGTAAGCGGGGGGGGGGTTGTCCAGTGCTGCTAAATTTTGTTTAGCTTTTGAGTGCTTGTTTTAGCTGGTTTGAGAGGGTTTGTGTGCCATGCTGCTGTGCTTAGCAGGGAAGACAGTTTTTTTAAAAAAAGGAAATTACCTGTGAAAGCCAATCATGTATAAATTACTGATAACCCCTTTTCCACTTACACTGAGACAGTCACACCCCTCAATGATGTACCTTGCAGGCAGAATGCATCATAGTTAGCTAATCACACAGGCTGCATCTGCAGCATACAACTGTAGATTATGTATACACCCTACAATCTGATTTCTCCCCCATACTCTGCACCACTGGATTACAGACCTGGGGATTTTAACTAACAGATTGCTAGGAGATTGCTGCTGCTCTGCTACATCCTTATATGCTAGATGCTGAGGTCAGTCCTGATGCTGCTGCTGGCAACAGGCCTAGACTGAAAAGGAGAAGAGTGTTCAGGCCCAGAGTAACCTTCCAGGAGCTACATGAACTGGAGATTGTAGAGTGCTACAGGGTGGACAGGGACATACTACAAGAACTCACCAAGCTCTGCCACCCTCAACTCAGACCCAGAGGCAACAGAGGGGAACCCATCCCAGTGGAAACAAAGGTATGTGTAGCCCTTAGAATACTAGCTACAGGTACTTTTCAAAGACCAACTGGGGATATGATGGGGGTCTCACAGGCATCAGCATCCAGGGTACTCCACCAGTTCCTGGCTGCTATGCAAACACATGCCAGTGAGCACATTTATTTACCCCACACCCCGAAGGAGAGGGTCAGCAGTATGCATCTCTTCCACCATGTAGCACAATACCCTGAAGTATTGGGTTCCACAGATTGCACTCATGCACACATCAAAGCACCAGCCGGTGAGGAGTGTAGAGTCTATGTCAACCACATGGGGTATCACTCCATCAACTGTCAGGTCATGTGCAATGCCCAGAGCATTGTCATTAATGTGTGTGCTAGCAGCAGTGGCAGTTATCATGACTATCATATCTGGCAAGCAACACAGCTGTACCAGATATTTGCCAGGGACCATCCCATACAGCCATCTACTGGGGGATACTGGCTAAGCACTAGAATCCTGAATGATGACACCCATTAGAAAGGCACAGACACCTACTGAAGAATGCCATAATGAGGCACACGCACAAACTAGGAATGTCATAGAGGATGTTTTTGGACTACTGAAATCATGGCTCCATGCCTCAATATATCTGGTGGAGCCCTGCAGTACTCTCCAGCCACATGTGCACAGATATTCACAGTACATGCCGTGCTACACAGTATGATCCTGTGGAAACAGCTGCAGCAGGATCAGCATGGGAAAGGGACACACAGCCCTCCACCACTGCCAAGGTCCCCACAGCCACACCCACAGGGCAACTCAGAGGAGGAACTCCCTGATACTGTCCCTGTAGGCAGACATAGGCATGCCCAGTATGCCCTGGCCTTGCCAAAGAGGCAACACATAGCTCATGCACTGACATCTTTGAGTCCTAGGAACTGACATCTTACTCTGACTCACTTACATAGTAAAAAGCATGCCAGCCACACAACACAGCTTGCACCTCACCGTGTATTGGCTGTGTATGGCGTGCATCAGACAGAGTCACGCCTGCAACACAAGTATCTCAACTGCCACATTGACAAGGTAAATCACTCTCCTTTACAACAAATGTAGAGGATACTACACTATGGCAGCATATGTATGGACCTGCTGCATATATGCAAGTGAATAGTGTGGGCTACTGGGCTACTTGCAGAGAACTAACAGCTATGTCGGACAACAGGTACTCTGTCCAATACTGACTGCCCCATAATATGCAGTAGGCCACAAGGCAGCAAAACCCACTGCAGTATGCAAGGGAAATGCCAAACACCAGGGTCATAGGACAGACACGACTGTCAATGCTAGAGTCTTCTGCACCCAACACATCAGTGTTCCCATACAACTGCATTAATAGTATGTTTACATGGATATATTAGCAAAACACACAATCCCAGGGCTGTCCCAAACAACCTGGCGACACGTTTTAATTTCCACATTATGTAGGGGTCAAAGTGTTATGTCATAGGTTCATAGGTTAGTACTAGGCTAACTGCCTTTGTGGAACATTTTAAGCCTAACCAATTACCCCACGTAAGAATCAAACCCTGCACCTTTGGTTTATAAGGTAAATACCTTAACCATTATGCCAACCTCCATGTCTGTCTGCTGTTGATAGTGTGAGGAAGTAAACCTCATGCTCTGGTGGCTGGTGTGGCTCAGTGGGCTATGTACAGGAGCATGGTTGATGGTGTTCATAGTTTGAAGCCGGCTCTACCTATAACTTTTGCATGGGAGGTATTCCTAAGGTAGGAGTCCCACACACTGTCAATATGCCCCAATTTGTTACTGCAAGATAGCTGAACAAAGACAGAGACCATGGAGGAACAGAGGCCCAAACCTACAGACATTATGCATGCTTTGAGCAACCTAGAAGGTGGGTAGTATAAGAACAGATTGCAAAAGGTCAGAGTAGCAACAGGATGCAAATGCCATCACTTAACTGTGTCAGTACTTACAATTCAGTGGGCTCCAGTTAGTAGTACAGTACCAGAAAACACATCTATATGAGGAACAGAGCAGATATATGGGGCGGGATGCTGGACATCCTTCTAAAACATGTACAATGAGAGGTGTGAAGACTGTCACCCTGTGTGTGGTGTGACATCATGTACCCAAGTCATATCATACCTACAACCACTTACAGCAGGAAAAATGGAAAAAGCCATGAAAAGTAGTGGGACAAAGGCCCAAATATAAGGTGAAGGATTAACTACTGGCCAGACAAATGTAGAAAGTGCAGAAAATAACAGGTTGTGCAGTAGCATGTGTTTCCTGGTGTCTATGGAGTTACTAAGTCAAATGTCTGGCATCATTTCCTAATGCAAATCTATAATGATTTGCCACTGATGTACCAGAAAATCACAATGCTATGTAAAATGTACCATACATATGATGCAACACTCTGTACAGTCTATAACAACCTGTACAGTTGACAGGTATGAGCCATATAATACATTCAGCACACAGCCGGGGAATCCCTTGGTCAAAGTATTAGGGAGGTGCTGGACTGCTGAATCAGGTGCAGTAACTAACTGACTGCAGCACACAAAATCCTGGACTGGAGTACAGGTAGTTCTGGCCTGGGAGTCATCTTGGAAGTACTAGCAGTCACACTGGGCATGCTCCTAAACTTAGCTAACACACAACTACACCTAAGTTGACATCCCTGTTCTGTATATATATATATATATATATATATATATATATATATATATATATATATATATATATATATATATATATATGTGTGTGTGTGTGTGTGTGTGTGTGTGTGTGTGTTTGTGCATGAGTATATGTGTGTGAGGATATATGAATGTGCACACCCACACACAAAATGCTGGGGTTATCTGCACCTACACACACAACAGCTGTCTGATGGTAACACACCAAGGCTACATAATGACATAATCCAACCAACCAAAGAACCCTATGCCTGTGGAATATCACCATGTAGACAGACAATGGTGAGCAGCTGGTGTAATGTGCAAAGGCTTCAATACAAAACTTGGACAGACCATATTGTCACTGGCCAATTGTCCACCTAGCAAACTGCAGCCGACCAGAAATGGCAATACTGTGAACTGTACACACATAGCAGGGGTATTAACAGGTACCCCACTGCTAGGACAGTAGATACAATAATAGCATAAAGTAGGTTCACTCTGCAGGCCACACATGCTGTGTAATACAAGGCCACTTTGCATAGCCCACAAATACTGTTGCTGCAGCTAGATGTACAGCAGATGTTATCGGTGGTGTGTGCAATAAGTACTAAGAGCTGTAGTGTGTAATAATAGGTAGGTAGGGATTCTAGTCTTACATCAGCCACTGTGTGTGTGTGTGTGTGTGTGTGTGTGTGTGTGTGTGTGTGTGTGTAGATATTTCTCTTACAGCAGCACAGACATAACCATCTGGTCTATGTCTGTGCAATGGTCAATCATTGTATGTCCCTGTAACTAATGTCCTCCTCAACATTGGCCTTCCTGTCAACACTTGCTGATGTCATCCACCTTAACAGCACTGGCTGTCTGTCTCAAAAGTGTGTAGTGTTCTAGTGAATGCTGATCAATGGGTAGGGGTTCTAATCTCAATAAAAGTGACTTTAAGTGTGTGAGTGCACAAGTATATTCCCATGTAGCAGTGCATGTATGGGTGAGCAATATTCATGCATTTTACTGTCCTGTCACTACTGCCTGCAGGTCCTAAATAGCTCACATCTGCCTAGGCATAAATGTTATCTGCCACCACCTGATGTCATATGTCTGCTGTGCTGCCATGCCATTCTGTGCTGCTGCGTTGCTACCAAGTCGCCATAGCTTAGCTACTCAAACTCCTGGAACAGAAGCATACACAGTTATGTGAGACACCTGTCATTCTGCAACAGTACTGCCAATCTAACATCATGCAACAAAGGTACACAAAGTCTGATGTGTACTCATGACACATGCCAGCATACACATGTGTGTGTTGGACAGCTGGGGACTGTACATGGTAGAGTGGACAATTCACCATCTCCAGCAATGAACACAGTAACTGGCTCTTCCAGGAATGGTACTGGCACCACCATGCCCAGGGTCAGATGTGGTGCTAGTGGCTGATGATGTCTGGTGTCTGCTGGACCCCTGTCTCCCATGGCACCACCAGACCACTTGCCCATGGCCTGCCACATCATGGTGTAGACAGCACACTCCCTTCTGTAGTGCTAGAGGTACTGCCATTATGGTAGTGTGAGTGTGCATAGCCCAGTGGACTCTCAGCAGATGGTGTTGCTGACCTACGTCCACGTGTCTAATGCCCAACTTCAACCAGATGTTCCAGTACAGACAACATGTGGTCAAGGACTGACAATGTCTCACCTCACAGTCTGTCCACTTCATCAGTGAAATAATCCATGGTGTCACCGGTGTGGTGGAGGGAGTCATGGATGTCAGACTGTGTTGCATCCATAATCCTGAGCATCCATCTGGTTTTGTGTTCGGAACATGCCTGTGCCTCCATGATGGGCCAAAACATGCGGCAAGTGACCTGTGCTGTGACACCTGTGTTAGGCGGTGGATGGGAAGCAGTCCTCCTTTGAGTAGCCTTGTCAATCTGCCTGTGCATGATCTCATCAGCTCTCTGGCTATGGCCAGTGTCTACACTCACTGATGCATTAGTTGACACACTCTCTTGCTCGATGTCACCACATTCTGGCTGTCTAATATCTGTGGTCTCAGGGGACTGGATATGTGTGGGCATACTGACGGTGTGCGGGGACAATGGGAGAGGAAGTGGTATGTCAACCCCTGGGACAGATTTAGCCCCCAACAACCCCATCTGTGCCTCAGTATGGCCATCATCATCATCAGAGTCCAATGAGACCCTGACATCAGGTTGTGAGGGGGACAGACTCCAACCCCACATTTACCTGTGAGGAGGAAGACAAAATAAGTACATTACTACCTGCATTATTATGTATGGTAATCCACACACACACACACACACACACACACACACACACACACACACACACACACACACACACACACACACACACACATACAGCTGAGGAGCCACAACTGCATTACACATACCACATCTTATTTCTGACCCCATGTACAACACACAGACTACAACATGCACAGACAAGACAGGCCCTTATAACATGCACTGCAGCTATGTCCAGTTAATGTTGCCAGTACTATATACCTGCGAAATAAGCAATATGTCAGTGTATCTGATTGACCTACACCTAAAACACAGTGCACCTGTCTTGAGCATACTATGCCAGTTATAGCATCACTGCCTCAGGTATGTACCATCTCCATATTGTGTGTGAACAGGCATCTGTGAGTGATTGCCTCCTGTATACCAGACTACATAGACCTTCTCAACAATAAGTGCAAATGTGTTACTGCTGCTGCAAATACACAACTGTGATTACCCATTCAATGCACTTCAGTAAACCCTCCGAAATAGAACATACAAGTATTGTACTCTGGCTAAGCAAAACAGTTGTGCTTAGGTCAAAATGGCAGCCTTTAACATTCTTAGGGTATATATGATCCATAAGACAACAGTATCACACTTACCAGGCACATGACCTTGGACTCCGGCCACACCTGATGTACCTAAGGAAATTAGATGGAGAGGTATTATCACCAATGCCAAATGTGGCATTGTTAGTGGGTAGTATGTGCATATACCAACATGTACAGTAACTAATGTGGTACTGCCTACATCACTGACATTCTGAGTATGTCTGCACAACTGTGCATTAAAACCAACCCCCCAAAAGCAGAGAGACCTGACACCCGTGTACTAGTATGAGGAGGCTGACACAATGACTGATACAGTATTACAGTGATGAACAGCACAGGAAGCCTACCTAGATGCTCCTGTGATGTGGATGATGGAACACCCACCTCCACGATGTATGGGGTGATGGATGGTTGTGAGCTGGTGGATGAATCCAGGTTTGCCAGGAATTCCTCAATGGCCGAGATTGGTCATTCTGCTGCAGGCCCTCCACTGGTGACAGCGCGGTCCCTGGCCACAGTTGCAGCCCTTTGCAGTGCAGCACTGACCATATCTGTTGCCTGGTGTCAGATCTGCTCATAGGATCTGTCCTGTAGCTCTATTTGGTTGACTGCTCTGACAAGGTCAGTCCACAGTGCTGCACATTGTTCATGATGCTGGCAACTCCTGGACAGCAGAATGTTATGATGCAGTCTGAGGCCATCCAGGATAACATTGTTTTCAGCATCTGAAAATGGTGGGTGCCTCCTTTAATACATTCATCCTGAAAGAGATCAAAAGTGGAACACATCACATGACCAGATAAATAGATATCCACTATGTATAGATGCTGCACAACCAAAGTGGCCTGCACTATCCACTGCCACCTCCCATGTCATACCCACAGTCTATCAACACACTATGAATGTGGCTATCACCAGTGTAGTAGCAATACCAGTATGTCCCTGTGTGGTGTGACAGACTGTGCTGTATGTCTGCACACTCATCAATGTCATCTACTGTGGTGTGTCCCCTATGGGCATAGTCCCACTACTATGTCATACAGCAACTGTTATACACATAGTTGTGTGTTATTACATGTATATGGGAACAGTCCAGTGACACCAGTGTGCCACACTGACAGACAGCAATGCAAACCTGCTGTAGTATGTCTTCCTTGCAGGCATCATACCTGTACATGTGCCTGATATATGTGGTCCTGTTGGTACAAACATGTGGATGTCTGGCAAACGGTTGGCCAATAATTGCTGGTTGTTGTTAGCATATAGATAATCCGGCTGTCACATGTCAGAACTCCCAGAAAAAGCTTATGGTACAGTAATATCTGTTACTCTAGTCATACTCTTGCTTTGTATGACCAATGTGTCCACTCTGTTGCTGAGGTTGGGCCTATGTGCCCCCACTAATAATGGATATGACCAGAATTCCTGCCATAGGGGTTGCCAGGTATGTCAACCATAGCTGTCAAGTGGTGAGATATGAATGTCGACAAAACAATGACCTAGCCAGAGTACATTAGGGACAGTCAGGGACACCTTTACAATGTCTAAACTATTCCTGTGTGACATTCACAGACTCAGAGGAGCTGAATAACAGTACATCATGTGATATGACAGCTGTTTCCACCCTTATGTACTAACAATATATGTAACTCACAATCCAGTAGCTGTTCATACAGAAGACGACCACTGTAGGAGGGAGTGAGAGGGCCAGAGCTGTGATTTCATTCATACCTGGCACAGTTGAGAGGCATGCCTGTAGCTGCTGGACAGCAGTATCACCATGTCACTCCCAGAGATGTACTACAGGCCTACTGTTGTGATCCCTATTCCCCAAAACTGCATCCTTCCATCTGCGTCCCATTATATGGGGACATGTATGACATACCTGGTAGAGTGACATAATCCATATGTGAACAAATCTTCTTGAAAACCACTTGCTAACTCATACTCTGACTTGGTAAAGCAACTTACAGAGCTGTTTCCCATAGACAGTGCTTGACTTTTGTAGGTCATGCTCATTAACAGGTAATTGCCTGTTCACCAATTCGTGGCTCAGACTTGCTAATTGCATCTAGCACTTCTGGATTGCACTTTCATTAGCCAATGACATGGCACCACAATGCAATATTTAAGTCCTTCATGTAGGTCTTTACCCCTTTCTTAGTCTTTAAGATGTATATTTGTGAGGCATGGAGACTACAGCATCACAGAGGGTAGGTACAAATACTGTCCACTGCTGAGATTTATGAGGTATGTCCACAGTTTTGCATGCTGTGCTTTGCCATTGTCAAATTACATTGTGATTAGCTGGCAGTACAATGTTAAACATTGTGGGTTGAGGTCAGTAAGGGGGGGCGAGACATTCGAGTGTCAGATGTCATACCCATCAGAATATGCATTCTGCTGCAGTAGCTGCTAGTCTATCAGCTCACTATGTTTGTAGGGGCAAACTGTGAAACATGCCCCTGTTGCTAGACCTTTCCCCCCTTTATGTATGGATGTTGTCTGGATTCCTTGTTCATGGGGGTTGTCAGGTATGGTAGGTCTGTAGCAGATAGCCTAACACAGCTACATATGTTGCAGGCTGCAGCCTAAGACACATAGGGGGACTGTGAACACTTTGGATGTCAGCAAGTGTATGTGTCACTGAGGGAGCAGTGTCTGCTCTGTCATACCAGCAGAGCCAGGGTGAGGGTACGCATAACAGTCCAGTTGAAGCTTGTGCTTAAGGTTAATCTGTTATGTAAAAGTGCCAATTAGAATGTAGTAGGTGATATACAGGTAGGCTATACGAATATGTGCAGTGTGTCCCCACCTACAGGCCTTTGACTTGCAAACATGGGTAGCAGGTTAATTCAGTAGCAGCAACCTGTTTTGGTTACTCAGTCATTATTTGCTGTATTCACAAGAATGTAATTGAAGTGCAACACACTGGATTCAAACTCAGGAATGTGGGTGGTACAATGTACTGCATACAAGACATTCAACAGACTGAGCTACTAAGTTAGTGCTGCAGAATGTGTATTTGCAAGATATATGTGCATGCATACAGTCTGTGAGACAGGATTTGCATTAGCATGTGTTTTATGAAGGGTATGAAGTCTGACACTCAAATGTCTGTCATGATTTTCTAACATCAATCTTCCAAGACTTGCCAGTACTTTACTAGCCAGATATGTTTTTGTGATAACCATGCCAACAATAGGGGGCAAAACTGTGGACATTCTGCAACTGTCTGTACAGTTGACAGCTATAACTGCTAACCCAGGCCTCACATAATCCATTATTATTTATTTGGCTGTGTACTGGTGTAGCGTCTACATCACAGTCACAGGTACACTTCCATTTTCCCCATTATATGTACTAGCAGTGTGTCAGTGGAAATCAGCATATGTTGATGGAAACTCCTGACTTAATTCAGAGCTGAGTGGACTAGTGTGTTGCCGTTGACAGGGGTCTGGGTTTGGGAAGTGGTGGGGAGGTTATTTTGCAGATGTACCTAATACTGTGGGAAACACATAAGGTGATTAAGGCACTTTTAAGCAGTTTTAAGTGGGTTTGCATGGTGCGCCACTTAGCTCCACTTAAACCCCTGCTAAAAATAAAAAAGACATGAAAAATGGGGTGATAGGAAAGTGGTGAAATGGGGGCAAGCAGGGGGAAAAACATACTCAAAGGAAGCTAGGGTCATGCAGGAGGTATGTAGGAAAGGACCATAGCTTTGCATTTCTTCTACAGCAACAGCTGTGCAGGTTTTACAGAATTTGGAATTTGGACCCTCACACCTCAGAAAGAGGAGTGAGGGTGACGTAAATGTCTTCATTAATTAATGTAATAATTAGTTGTGTCCAGTGGACATGTGTGTGAAATGGAGAGCTATGTATGGGGCAATATTTTCTTCTGGGACAGGAGCCCCCCCCCCTTTTTTTTTCTATTTTTTTAAGGAGAGAGTGTAATGTTGAGGTAGGGATATAGGTGCATGTGAGGAGGTAGGTTGGGTAGGAGATGTTGCATTTGCAGACAGACAAGACAGCATACAGGGGCAGTGTGTGACACTTGAGGAGTTAAACACCTTGGACAGGGAGGGTGTTGTGGAATCAGAGGTGCATGCACTCCCAGATGGCAGCAGTGTGACTGAGCTCCCCACCCATGTGCATTCAACACTGCTACTTTACTGTCCTGAAGGTGGCTGTGCTGGAGGCTGGACACCGGGGCCACTGGGACCCTCCAGGTTGGTGAGTCTGCTTTCAGTCTGGTGCAGGCGTTGCTCATACCCACAATGAATTATCCTGCACACCATCATGAGTAGCTGATCCTGGGTGACAATCCCCTCTCCACCCCCACTCCCGGGGGAGGATGGACCCTGTCCCCTGAGGTGGTTCTACCCATAAGTGATACAGGGCCAGCAGAGGGGGCACCACTGGCTTGGGTCCCAAATATGCTGGGACCCAGTGCCACTGCTGGCTGAGGTAGGGTAGGTGGATCACGAGGAACCAGCCTACCCAGTTGAGCTGTGGAGGTGAGGTATTTCAATATGTATAGGTTAGTAATGAACAAAACATTTAGTTAGTTATTACAGCATGCCAGAAAATTGCAAATAACTCAGTAACCTAACAATGAATAGTATATGGAACACAACAATAAGTAAGATAACAGTCAGTATAGTAACAACATGACAGTAATAGTTACAGCATAAGTCCAACAACAAAGGTAATTCAACAAGATATGATAGTATGCAGCAATTGTAATACATAACAATAATACAACACAAAGCCCAACATAACGTTTAAAGAGCAAAATATGTTAATAGTAAACCATAACTAATTTATAACAATAATAAATTATGATGAAGATAAGAGGTGGGGCAAGAGAGAAATACAGTCCATTCATACCAGTATAGGCTATATAGTTTGCAACAGTACTGTTATATACTCTACAGATCTGTCATTCCTTTATGTATAATAGTGCCCTATAGCTACTGTAGCATGTCCATACCTCTCAAGCTATCTGCATGGGACAGTATGGACCAAGCTGTAACACCTACAGTTATGCAACTACAGAGGACTATTACATGTCAGGCAGACCTATATAACTACCATGGTGTACTTCAGACTGATGTAGTGTGACTGTGCTATTGACATAATCATTATGATGACAGATTTATTACAGAGGGATTAGGCAACAGTGATTAAAGTCTGTGACAGCATGACACTTGAGAGAAGTATCATGTACAGTAGAGATAGTAAACAACTATCATGTCGTCCTTAGCAGGCATGGGGTTAGACCATCAGCAAATGTTCAGAGACACACCAGGCATACAGTCATACCAAGATTACACATTTATTTATTGTATCATCTTTTATTACTACTGTACTTGTTGCCTTTATTTTATGATGTATTATCACATTCCTGATCAATGCTGTCAACAGTTTGTTACATCTGAAAACACAAATTATTAACCCATGATAAGGGCTACTGCACCCATTTACCTGTAATTCCTGTGGGGAGAACATCTGTTAACAATACATAACTGATTCAGTAATATTTATTAGTACGTATCACTGGATTTGAACCCTGGTCTATGTGTGACAAAATGTACATCAGACGCAGCATTTAACCAACTGAGCTATTGAGCCACTATTGACTATTGACTGACTGATATTTGCTTAGAGCTCATCTGGAAACAAAATATGACCTGGTAATAGCAGTACAGTTTAATACAAGATGGCAGTGACACTTGAACTCACATGCACAAGATTCATGCATGACAGAGATACTAGGTAGAATGTAGGTGCACACAATAAACTCTTAGTGGGTTGAAATATCTGTGATGTGTACAAACCATATCAGAGTATTGGGTTGGCTACCTGACCCATACACAGTTGCAGATAGTATATTTGCACTCTACAGCTATTACAGTTTCATACATGCCTGCAGCACCGCACCTCAGAGCAGGAATGCATATAGCTGAAATGCAAGGGTTAACACAAGACAATCCTGATATACACAATATACCTTAGGTGTTCCTGGTATTGCTTCAGATGTTAGTACATAACAAATGTCACAATGCATATATCTTGTAGTACAGTTCTAAATCTACAGTTTAGCATAACACTCTTTTTTAGCTACACCTTGAGTCAGTTAATGGTATTTGTTGTGTTTTTATTTCAGAGCAGATGTCATACTCAATTTCATGAACAACAGCCCTACTTACACAAATACTGCACAATTATTAAGGGTACCATCATGCAGTTGTTGGTATATTTTCGAGTCTTTATTGCACAACAGTTGATATAATGCAGGTGTTGCAATACAGCTGCAATTCCACAATTATTGCAGTAGAAACTTTATTTCATTAACATTATCAGGTTTAATGCTTTAATCTTCCCTGTTATTGCACTATAGTTGGCAGTAGTCAGTTATTGCAGTACAGGCCTGTGTCCACATTCATTGCAATACACAAATCTGTACTGTATGTATCTATTGGCAGTGAATGAATTACTCTTATCTTGTGTATTTGACTATAGATTGCAAATTGATCTGTACACACCACACTCATGGCGCAACCTGGCCAGGTGCCCTTCATGGGCCTCTAGGTTGTGACCTATCTCCACTGCAGCTGTAGGGAGAGAAGCACACCATTAAGTGTACCTGTCTATCACACATTCAGATTAGGTATTGGTAAAACAATGCTGACAGTACTTACAAATATGTGGGGCATTCCCATTCTGAGCATCCTGGATCTAGGTGTCCAGAAGATCTCCCTTTCAATGCTTTAGATCATCATAGTGATGATGGACCTGCTCACCTGTGTGTGGGATATCTGTAGCACTGGTGAGATCACATGGCAGCTTGTCACAGGCCTCCACCTTGTACTCTGATCCCTGGAACTAGCCCTGCAGCAGCTGGTGTTCATGGTCTTTCAATAGGAGTCCAACCATGACCCTGGACTCCAGAATGTCCCCTGGTGCACCAGAAAGCATGCCCCCTCTCCAACACCTACCATAGTTCCTGCACAGTTCAAACTCCAATTGGTTATGCTGTATTCCTGCATGTTGCACTTAATATAGCCTGTTTTCTCACCCTTACATGCCATAGGGCAATATTTAAAAATGTGTTGTGTTGCTTAGCACCATGCAAACCAGATCAGCTCAGCTGAGCAGTGCTTAAACTGATTATGCTTTGCAGTGCTTAGCAGTGTGCAAACCAGCTAAGCGCAGCCAAGTGGTGCCTAAACAGAGATTGTTTAAGCAGTGCTTATCATGGTTTAACAAAGCTTAGCAGAGCTTAACTGAGCACAGTAGATCATGATTTAAAAATTATTGGCGTAATTTATCTTGGAAAAATAATTGCTTAATTTCCCTTCCATGTATTCAAACCCTGCACCGACTGTGCAGGAGGCCATAACTCTATCCACCTAGCTACATGGATATGTAGAATGCTGCTATACTTTTACATAAATTTCTCAGCTGTGTTTGAGCAATGCTCAGCACTGCACTGTATCTCACGAAAGCACTCAGCTATGCTTAAACCTGACCTTTGAATATTAAATTAAATACATCCGGATTCTATTTTTAGGTGTCTGAACACATGTCAATCACTGCACATTTAAAAAAAAATGTAAGATTGAATTTATTGCTATCAGGTACTTGGGCAGTGCAAGGGGTGTGTTACTCATCTACGGACACAGTTAATGACACACTTACTACACTGATTCAATACTGTCTTCCCCGGCTCTCCAACAGTAATGCGCCTTCATAAATATGCATGGTGTGCTACTGAGGGGGGACCACATACAAAGCCACATTACCTTCTATGTAGGCTCTACACTATGCCTACACATATTTTATTACATCTTGGGTTATATCTTTAATTGGGGAAAATCCTTCAAATTTGTCTATAGCAGGAAAAGCAGTAACTGATTTGACATAACAGTCTCTCTCACTGTTTTTCTCTCTTTCTCCTGTCTCTATCATTATATGGATTGCCGAAAAGATTTCCCATATATTCAGTTTGAATTTAGGAAGATAATTTCTTGTTTCTGCAAGTACATTCTTCAGCTGGATGCTAACAAGTTTCTGTCCTAATAAGGCATTATCATGTGATCTATAGCAAAACATTTCCAAAGAGTTTTGAGCACAGTAGAAGTATAAATACTGTCAAAGCAGCAAGGGATTCATTTTCAAAGTGCCTTATATTACCAATGCAAGAAACACACAACACCCTTCAATATACAATTCTTCATTGCATTTTATCCTGAGAATGGTGCATTTTATGAGAGAGTCATAGCTTGTAAGTCACCCCCCACACAATCACACACACCTTATTATATAAAAAATATCTGCATGTGTGCATGTCTGTGTATCTGTGTGTGCACGTGGTACATGGAAAGCCATGATTATCACACTGCACAGGTTCATAAACTAACAGTTGAACTGTCATTTCTCACTTAATTTCAGTTCATCAACCTCTATATCAGTCCCTCTGCAAACAGGTATATTTGTTTACAGATATGAGGCTATTTACTGTCTTGTCTTTCATTGAAGTTATTTCCATCTATAAAAATCAGCCAAAGTTTCAGATTATCTGGAACCAAAATAGTATAAACAAGGACTATAGAAGAGAAGTAATCCCTATCCCTACCACCATCACACCATCATACTCCTACATCTTTATACATACCAATGCTGAAATGATCAAAGGTGCACAACATACCACACCATCATACTAATATATCTTTGTATATAATAACACCAAAATGAACAAAAGTGCACAACATACCACACCATCATACTCCTATATCTTTATATATACCAACTCTGAAATGACCAAAGGCGCACAACATACCACACCATTATACTCATATATATATATATATATATATATATATATATATATATATATATATGTGTATATACCAACACCAAAATGACCAAAGGTGCACAACATACTACACAATCATATTCCTATATATTTATATAAAGAAGCAAAAAAATCCAGATGACCACCACGGCTTAAAACAGGTTTATTTAGACAAGCACTTTCACGTAGAACAAGCCACGCTTTCTCAAGTCTTCAATAAAACAGTAAAAATCCCTACACATTTTATATCAAAAAGCATTATCAATTAATCAATTAAATACATCATTAAAATAAATTCACCCTTAAAATCAATTAAGTCTTCAGCTAGTATTACATCTTATTTAAGTGAGCAAGCTTCTAGCTCAGGTTTAATCCAGACATAGTTGTTCAGCCCAGGATATAGATGAGCTTGCAGCTTTAATATCCACTTTAATTCAATTCTTTCAATTAAGTTGTTTATATTACCTCCTCTCTTGTCATTATTAACATTTCATAGTACTCTAAACCTAAAATTATGTGTAGGGAATTCCACTGTATGCTTAGCTAAAGCATTTAATTTGTTCTTATTTTTTACATCATACATATGCTGCTACAGTCTGTCTCTGAGCCATTTCTGTGTTTTCCCTATATAAAAGCATGTACATCCTGTGAACTCTGCCATATATATTAAGCTAGTTGTTCTACAAGTAGCATAGAATCTAGGCTGAAATATGAAGTACATAATAGGGTGTTTAAATTCCTGTACAGAAGAAACATATTGACACATTTTGCACTTATTGCAGGGAAATGTTCCAAGCTTCAGTGGGGACACAATATTCTTTTGCCGACCATTACAAAGCAACTGTTTTAAATTGCTCTTATTCTTATATGCAAAACTGGGTACCCTACCTATAACATTTTCTGTTTCCTTGTCAGTTATCAGGAAATGCCAGTTATTCTTAATTATTTCAAACACCTTGCTAGTATCACTAGCATACTTGGAAACAAAATGTACTTTATATTATTATGTTTGAGGTTCTTTTTTTACAGTTGCATTTATTGCTGGCTTTACACTGATATAATTAATTCCTTTACTGTTAGCAGCAGTTTCATTCTTTACAGTTTGAAACACAGTTTTATCATACCCCCTCTCCAGAAGTAGTTGCTGCAAGTTGTTGACTTCTTTCTCTTTATCAGTTTGCACATTGCATATATTTCTAGCTATAATTAATTGCCCTTTGATAATATTTGGGAATATGTGCTTAGGATGCATGCTATTACAAACTAAGAGACTATTTTTTCCAACAGACTTTTCTAAAGAGCCTGGTATTGATTTTACCCAAACTGTCTCTATACACAGAAACATCTAAAAAGTCTATTTCTATGAGTGAGAAGTATGTTGTAAATCTCAAAAAGTCCATTGTAGATTCCAGTACAACCAATGGTGTAAAAAAGGCACAAAGAAACCAGTAAAAAATGATCCTCTTTCGTCTGGCTGAAATGATGCGTGAGTAGAAAGAATAAATAGAACAGCAATCCAAACATCAGTTGCAACAGATTTATTCAAAGAATATGGTCAAGCGCTTTCTTCCAGGTAGCCTGGACTTCATCAGAACCAATTGTTTTTCCAAAAACCCCCATTTAAAAATAAAATGCAATCAATCAAATCACTTCAATCAATACATGTGATAGAATTTAAAAAAACACAATTAAACATTTTAATTTATACAAATATATATAAAGAATTTTAAAAATACTTTAAAAAAACACCATTGATTCAAAGTGTCAAGGCTCTGTGCTTTAAAAATGGCATGATAGATATAAATTCATTAATACCGGGGGTGTGGGCGGCATTTAATCGTATTTGTCATTTCATTTCAGCTGTTTCTAATGTATTTGTATAAATTAAAATGTTTAATTGTGTTTTTTTAAATTCTATCACATGTTTTGATTGAAATGATTTGATTGGTTGCATTTTATTTTTAAATGGGGGTTTTTGGAAAAACAATTGGTTCTGATGAAGTCCAGGCTTACTGGAAGAAAGCTCTTGACTGTATTCTTTGAATAAATCTGTTGCAACTGACATTTGGATTGCTGTTCTATTTTGTCTTTCTACTCATGCATCATTTCAGCCAGGCGAAAGAGGATCATTTTTTTCATTGTAGATTCCAAGTACTTACTGAAATCCAGCAATAGTGATGGATCCCCCTCCCACAGCATAAAGGTGTCATCGACAAAACGTCTATACATCTTAATGTGTTTATTGTACACACTGTTGAATAGATACTGTTTCTCCCAATAATAAGCTACCATGTTCGCATATGAATTTGCACAGGGGGTGCCCATGGCAACACCCCATTTTTGTCAATATATATTGCTACCATATACAAATATATTGTTAGATAATATTAAATCTAATAATGTGCAGATCAACATAATTTCATCTGTATCGCTGCTCCCCATTTCTTTTAGTTCACTTCTTATTGCCTCAACCCCATACTCATTGGGTATACAAGTGAACAGAATTTGTACATCAAGGGTGATCATATAGCAACTGCTTAGCCCTGATGTTTAAATTAATCCCCTCAGATCACTCAAAAAATGGGACGTATCTTTCAAAATGGTGGGAATTTGCCTTACTATATGTCCTAATTTACTCTCCACATATATTGAAAGGGGCTCAGTAACCCAGCCCCCTCCATCTACAATTGGTCTTAGTGGTGGTTTGTCCAAGCATATATGTATTTTGGGCAACCCTTTAATATAAGGTATTCTAGGGTAATCAACTCTGAAGAACCTATATAGCTGCTCATCTATTTGTCTGCACATTAACAAATCATATAAACTTTCATTAATATTTTTAACAATTATCAAATGCTGAACATGTGTTATTGGGACATATGTATCTGTAACACTCAACGTTTCCTTCATAGAACGAACATAATCACCCCTGTTCAGAACAACACCTGCCCCTCCTTTGTCTGCAGGTCTTATGCTTAGGGCTTGATTGTTCTGCAGAGAGCAGAGGGCATGTCTCTCATCTTGTGTAAGATTGTACAAAGAGCCTCAATTACTAGTATAGAAACTATTATAAATTTCATTTTCTCAAGCTCTAATAAAAGATTCTACATAATTAGGAATGACAGGTGTAAAAGAACTTTATTTTCTACATGATTAGGCATGGCAGGTGTAAAAGAACTTTCTTTACAAAATCTAGTACTGCTCTGTCTGTCATAATTTTTTAAAAAACAATTCAAGTGGCACATTTCTACCAAATACTCTTAATTCAGTCAGCAATTCACTTACTTCAGTACATGCAGAGGGTATGAGAGTCAGGCCCCTGTTTAACACAGCTTTTTCAGCTTCAGTTAGACTATAGTATATCTTTATATAAACCAACACTGAAATGACCAAAGGTACACAATGTACCACACTGCCAAAGGTGCACAGCAAACCATACCATCATATTCCTATAGCTTTATATATACCAACATTGAAATTGCCAAATGCACACAACATACAACACCGTCATACTTCTACATCTTTATATATATATATATATATATATATATATATATATATATATATATATATATATATATATATAAACACCTAAATGACCAAAGGTGCACAACATACCATACCTTTATACTCCTATTTCTTTATTTCTTTCAGATTCATATATTTCCTCAGTGTGATAAAACAATAGTTAAAGCTCCACATTACATACTGTATAAAGAAAAGCACAAAATCACATCACACAACCCAATGGATCATAATAAAACCTCAGCTACATGATTATAAAATACTTTTCTTAAGAATATGAGATACTTAAAATAAAAAATAAAGAATATTGACATACTTAAATATAACTGTTTACACTTTAATGTTGGTTTAATAGTAACCTGGTTATTAAGACCAGGTAACTGGTCAGCCTGCTTTCAGATTATCCATTCATACTCCTTCAGTTCTAATGCATTATTAATGTTGCCACCCCTTAAACTTTTATATAACATATCTACTCTCTAAAATTAAAAATGTGATCAATCCCATTTTCGGCAAAATGTTTTCGCAATGCATTAGTCATTACACCCCTATGTATGTCTGATCTATGTTCAATAATTATTTCTTTAAGTTTTCTAGTTGATTTACCTATATAGAAGCTAACACAGCTTTTACAGGTGGTAAATAAACAATAAGGGGTGTATTACAAGTAGTGGTGCACTTAAAACTAAATTTTCTACAAGTTGTGGGATGTGTAAACTGTCCAAACTACATATAGCATCACAACATGAGCAATTATAGCATGAAATGATTCCTACTCAATAAAATTAGTTTGTTGTTTCTCATTCATAGTTAGATCCTTATAACATAGCCATCTTTTCAAATTCAAACAATTCTTATATGCACATGACGGCTTGTCCCCTACAAAAGGCTTAAGTTCAGGAAGACCTTTTAGAATACTCCAAAATTGTGACTATAACCTGTTCCATAGCCTGACTACATCTAATATATGTAGATAGTTAACGTAATATTCTGTCATCCTTATTAACATCAATAAATTCTCTAGATGTACTAGAGACAGTAAAACAAGGCTTAGCTGTACTCTCCCTTTTTTCAACACTTCTTTTCTAATGATATCTAAAGAATCCAAATTATAACCCTTTTCTGTGAATTCACTTGTCATTTCAGCCATCTGATCAATACATCTTGAGTCACTGCTATTAATTCTACTTGCAGGCTTATATTGACTCTGTATAATTCCCTTAAAGGTGTGACCAGCATGCATACTGGTTCTATATAAATATCTATTTGCATGGACAGCCTTCTTAAAAATGCTTGTATTAATCACAGAACCATCATATTCTAGCCTAACATCTAGAAAACATATCTCTTTTTTTTTGAAAAATTAATTTCAAATTTCAGGAACTCAGTTGTCTGTTTAAGAAAACCAATAAATTCAAACAATTCATCCTATTGCTCCTGCCATACTAAAACAATATCATCCATTAATCATTTATAAAAAGAAACTTTAGATCTATATTTCTGGCCCATTTTATATATCTACATATATATATATATATATATATATATATATATATATATATATATATATATATATATATATATATATATATATATCTCCTCCTGTTTACTCAAAGTAAGATTAGCATAAATATTTGAAATGGGAGTACCCATCACAAAACCAGAAATTTGATGGTATAACTCCTGATTAAAAATAAAAATATTATTTTCAAAGACAAGCTCGAGTAGTTCACAAATTGTTTCAGTTTCCCTTGACCTGTATTCACTGTATTCACATAAAAGTTCTTTAATTGTGTCAATACCATAATTGTTAGATATAACAGTGAATAACAACTTAATGCCCAAGGTAACAAATATAATATCACAGTTGTCCAGAGAATTAAACCAATCAGATAATTTCATCAAGAAGTCAACTGTGTCTTTAACAAAACTCTTAACATTAATTAAATATTTCTTCAAATATCTTGCAAGTAAAGTGAAATGGGCTCAGTAGCCTAACCTCTACTGGATACTATAGGTCTCATTGGTGGATGACTAAGAGACTTATGAACTTTTGGTAGACCATATAGTACCACAATTGTAGGGCATAAAACAGTTAAATAGCTTAGTAATAATAGTAATAGTCAAAGTGTCAGCAGAAGTGTCATTCATAAGTTGTAACTCTTAAATTTAAATATTAATACCACTAATTCTTCTAGACACATCTACATCAGTCAATAATTCAAAAGCATCAGTATCAGATAACAATTCATTCATTGCTTGTATATAGTTATCATGGTCCATTAAAACAATTGTGTCACTCATATTGCCTCTTTAATGATAATGTCATCATTATTCTGTAGTTTAATTAATGCTTCAAAGTCATTTTTTTGATAAAGTATATATTTTTCTAAAGTTATTATCATCATATAATTTGCATATCTGTTGTTTGCAGACATTATGAAATGCTGTAATGACAGGGTTACTTACTGGAATAAATGTACTGTTTTTTTTTTTTTTTGTGTTCTTGTGTGGTAAATGATGAAGCATCCTTAAAAATCAGATTTAAATTCAAACTGAGAGTAAATACTTTTAAATCAGTAAAGCATTCACCACCTTATCTATGTTAGAAGGAATAAACTTAATGCCACAATTCGACAAAACAATGTCAGCCTCTGACAGTGATAGTTTAGATAAATTAATTATAGTATCTGTTCTCCAAGCAGATAATTGTTCAACCTGCTGAAAATTAGTGGAAGCTTCTAAATTACTTACTGATGCGTATTGGACTTGCTGTGTGTTACCGGACCATTATAACCTTTCCTTCTGCCTCTTCTTTGTATCAAATGACCTCTGGAGGGATCCCATTTGTGTAGAGGTATTCCACAGTAAATTCGGTCATAGGGCCTGTAGATCTTTTAAAAAAATCTAAGATCCACTGCCAGCATGCATTGAGAGAGAGTTTTCTACCGCTGGCAATATGGTATGAGTCGATGGAACATTTTCATTGGTGGACAATAAAGAGGTGTGACCAATAGGAGGATTTATTTTTGAGAAATGGAGGAAGTTAGCTGATCACCACCAACAGGTAACCGAATATCATCCAGTTTATACAGACAGCCACACTGTGTACCAGTGGCTTGCTTAAATGCCTTCATTCTGGATTCCTTAGTCCAACAGAAAATATTACTAGAATGAAAATAATTAATATCCCACATAACTTTATGTCTCTTGGCCATTTCCAGTTGTCTATCATAAACACATAACAGGTCAAGCATTCCATTATACATGGGTATAAGATCATTAAACATATATAGATCAGAGATTTCTTTCTCCAAACTATGTATCTTATCCAGCAGGTAACCCTCTATCTTAAAAAAGAATTGGTTCACTAAAGACATGTAATCCAACCCAAGTTTTAAATTTAACTCCTGCCATTTATTCACGAGGTCCGGATATGTGTTCCCAAAAGAAGGTATTTTTAGAACTCTAAGCCCTCAGGGAACAATACCAAGTGCAATATATGCTAAATAGCTACAACATTGTCATTGCAGTCTCTTAAAAGTTTTAACCTTACATTCCAAAAACTGAATGACTTCAAGATAACTATAATCAGTCAGTTGAGCAGGAGAGACATTAGAAGCAGTAACATTATTGTTCCAACAGTGGATTGTCACACATCACCAAAAGTTCATTTAACCATCAGCTTTTGAGTGGATTCTTTTTCCAATTAGCCTGTGTCATAATGTAATACCGCATCCGCAGTATACCCAAATAAAAAGCAGCACTTAATAAAACAAGGATAAGGTACTGTGATAAAGTAAGCCTTGAGAAAAAATCAGATACTAAACAAAATAAAAACACAAAACTCAGAATGCTGATAAATGCAATAAATCAAAAGCGTTATATATACCAATGCTGAAATGACCAAAGGTGATCAACATACCATGCCAT
Source organism: Protopterus annectens (assembly GCF_019279795.1). Taxonomy (NCBI): domain Eukaryota; kingdom Metazoa; phylum Chordata; order Ceratodontiformes; family Protopteridae; genus Protopterus; species Protopterus annectens. The sequence continues at coordinate 198,331,138 of NC_056729.1, read as the reverse complement.
CGTACTCCTATATCTTTGTATATCCCAATGCTGAAATGACAAAAGGTGCACAAAATAAAAGATAAGGTGAAGCATTCCTACAACCACTGATATGTAATCTCATTGTGTTGCATTGGCAGTTTTAGATAAAATAGTTTAATCAACAAAAATTGCTGTATCAGTTATGCTTCCTCAGATAGCAGGGTTCCCTGTAGGGAGCGCACAGGATTTTGTCCAGTTTTGGATAATCACTTCTGGTTTCAAAGGACTTACAAAGCTTGTGTATCTGCCTCAACAGTGCTTTTATTTTACTTATTTTCTTCTTGATTTTCTCTCTTTCTCTCTCTCTCTCTATATATATATATACATATATATATATATATATATATATATTTATATATGTGTTTATATTGTGTGTTTGTGTGTATACATACCTAGCAACTCTAACTTTGATGGTTTAATTTCACAAACAGAATGAGCAGAAGGTAGAGTGAGCTTGGGCAGTTTCTCTTCCTATGATTTCTTTTTCTGTTTATATATCTGTATCTATATCAATATCTATATCTATATCTATATCTATATCTATATCAATATCTATATCTATATCAATATCTATATCAATATATCTTTTGTTGTATTCAAGCTGTGATGTTATAAAGCATTCTGCACAGCCCTTGCATGTTGGTTAATTTCTTCTGAGATATATGGTGACTACTGTACATGCATTCTACTGCTGGAGGTTCTGTTGACTATAATGGAAAATGCATACTCATACAAATATATTTATAAAAATATATGTGTGGGAGTGAGTCTGTGTGTCTGTATGTGTCTGTACTAAATGGAGAGCTATGCTTTTCACACTGCTCTGGTTTAACAGCTACCTCTTAACCCATCACTTCTCAGTTAATTGTAGTTCATCAACCTGTACATCAAGTCATCTGCAGAAAGTTGTGCTTCAGGTATCTATTCTAGCACCTCTTCTCCTTTTTACCTACATTAACAAACTTCTTTCTGATTTGTCTCATCTTCCTCTACTGTGTTATGCTGACAACATAGTCTTGTTCTGCTTCATCAATTCTGTCTATTTTATTCAACTCAAATTTCAGGCTGATTTTCATGCCCTTATTCACTGAGTCACTGATAAACAATTGCTACTAAAGAAATCTAAAACAAAAACTATACTTTTTGTAACTAGGCGAAAGCTCACTTCAATATCCAGGCCTGTAAAAATCCTCAATCATCTAAATAACACTACTAAAAATATTACTTCTTTCAAATACCTAGGGATTTGGTTTCTTCCTAAATGTCCAACTTCACCTGACTACACCCACACAAAAATCATCTCTCTCCTAAAATGGGCTAATATGATCTCCTTTTTTTTTGTCTATCCAGACCCTGTAGAAATGATATACGTAAAGGGATCATGCTGGCTCAGCTAGAATACTGTCTTCCATTAATTGCTGTTGCTTGTTAAAGCAATGTATCAACCATTCAGTCCATTTCAAATGCCATTTGTAGATTCATCTATGTGTCCCCAAGGAAAGAGCACCACTTCATAACTGCTGAAAAAGTTAAGTGGATACCTATGAAACAAAATGCTGACTTCCTACTTGCCTCTTAAACTATTTAAACTTATCAAGAATGACACCTCCTTTCCACTAGATTCCAGTCTGTATTCAGAGATGCACCAACATACAACTTTAGACATTTTAACTGCTCATATCCTCTACTCTAAACCTCCCAAAAGAGGCTTCACTGTGCTGACCGTGCTTTCTTACTCTTTTGTTATCAGACTGTAGGAAACTCTCCCCCTTTTCTTGAAGATCATTCCTTTTATCCCATCTTCCATTCACAAAGTAATGTTTTCTTAAGACTCTAGGAAAATGCAACTGCTATCTTCCTAGTAATATAACTTAACCTCTTCATTTCCTTCTTCTAACTACATAACGTGTTCTGACTATATTTATGGTTGCGATCTTTTCAACGTGTCATCTGTGATTTCCACTCTGTATAGAATGCATGTATATATCATGTTTTTTCTCACTCTGTATATAATGTCATTTATCTATTGCCTTTATTCCTTCAAGCAAACGATGATATTCACTTTGTAAACAGTGTATGCATGTATTTACATTTTGTAATTTCCTCTGTATACATAATGTCATGTAACTGCTGTGCAAGTATTGTGTTGTTGAGACTGAAATGGGTCCTATGAGATCAGTGCTCTTCCCCGGTTAACAACATCAAAATAAAATAAAATATATTATGCTCCAAAATCAGGAAAAAGATGAACTTCTGAAGTGCTGCACAAACACAAGACCTTATCTGAAGTGTGCTTTGGGTTTATAGATATGCAAGTGCTCTGAAGATCAGTTCTGATGCAAGTGACTAACATATGACAATGCTGGCCAGCCAAGAACATTGAAAAAGAAAAGGCACCTTTGAAAATCTGTTAGAAGTTCAGTCTGCCATGTTTACAAACAGAAAGTTTGGCAGAATGAAGATTCTAACAGCTTTTAAAGCCACTTGCTCTACAGAGGAGTGCAGAGTTTCTGCATGCAGTCCACACCTCTCAGCTGTCCCTGATTATGCCTCAAATTTTGCCTTGTCTCATAAAATGTTTGACTTTAGTAAATAACTGAGAATTAAATATTGCTGGACTTTACAGTTTGCACTTCATGCTATTCATAAAATGCATGTTGATGCAAAATCATTTGCTCTTTTAAGTGTTCTTAAGTAAATTACAGCAATATATAAAAAGTATAAACTGTCTCTGATTTTGATCCTTATATATATATATATATATATATATATATATATATATATATATATATATATATATATATATATATATATATATATATATATATATATATATATATATATATGAGCCTATGTTCATTAACCAAAAGACCACTTACCCGAGTTTATTTTAACTGACACAACTTCAACAAACCTTAAAATTCCAAAACCATGAAGCACCGAGGTTCTTTCTCAGGAAAACAAACCACTTACCCACCAGGGTGAAATAATTAAATGCACTAAAATTAAACTCACCCAAGTGGGGGGCTTCACCCCCCCAACCCCACTCCAGCTAAATATACCAACTCTGAGACTGCACTACCTGGACGAAAAGGGCAAAGTTCACCCTGGTGACTAAGTGGTTCATTTCCAACTGAAAGAACCTTGGTGTTTCGTGGTTTCGGAATTTTAAGGTTTCGTTAAAGTCGTTTCAGTGAAAATGGATTCGGGTAAGAAGACTTTCGGTTAATGAAAGTAGACCCGTATATATATATATATATATATATATATATATATATATATAATATAATTGTTCTCATTATATTATTGTATGAATGTTTGGTTTTCACTCATTACATCCAAGTGACGCCTGAAGGTGCATCTGCAGTTAAGTCCTACTAACGTCTCTAGGCATCAAATATTGCTTGCTCCTATTAGCATCAATAATTCCAAAACCATGCTAGGTACAAGGTTTTAAAATATTTCATCTTAAAGCTTACATAATAGCAAACTCTGCTGCAATAATACTTGACCTTTGTCTAGTGCAGGTAAATAGATATTAACTGTTGTTTTTATGATCTTAATTTATATAGATATAATTTTCACATTTTTCTTATTATCTCAACAACCAAGTAATACAGACAGAACTCCTTAGCCTCTTGTTAAAGCTCTCAGCCAGATGAATAAAATGCTGCTGACAGTATGTGTGTAACTTGAGTGGCTGCTGAGATATTGTAAGTTGTTTATAAAATATTACAAATGTGATAGTGTTTACTGTGACATATAAAATTTGGTTTAAGACCTAGAACCTAAAGAATACTACCATTATAAAAATAGTTTATGCTGAAAAGTTTGCCATTTATATTTGTTTATTTATTTGTTTGACATTTGTTAACCGGGTTGGTCCAACTGAGCTAAGGCCCATTTTCAGTGGAGACTCGAGGAGAAAAGCTCCAGTAAATAGATAAAAATTATAATTGCACACTATAACTCTGAAGTAACATTGTAAAAATATCACAATTGCAGAGTAAGACTGACATACACAGTAAATATAAGTAGTTACATTAGGAAACATTTGCATGGTAAATGGAGGCTTTTTTTGTATTGTATTTCAGTTCAAATTGTGGAGTAGGGGAGTTGAAAAGTTACAGACAATATAAGAAGAAAAAGGTAGTAAGGTGGGTTAAGTTAAGGAAAGAGAAGACAGATGAGTGAGTCACAATATATACATATTTGCATGGGTTACTGTTCTCAGAAGAGTGAAGAACAGAGAAAAAAAGAAAGATAGCAGTAATTAAAGTATGGGAGTCAGAGGGTAATTGTTCGGGGACTGTTGGTAAAAAATGATAAGGAAGAGATTAGGTAGGGGCCTGACAGTGACAAGACCTAGCGGTAAGTAAAAATTGTTTTAGCCTTTTTTTGAAGAGTGGGGTGTGGGAGATAGTTCTTATGTATAAGGGGAGATTATTCCAGGCCTTGGCTACAATGTGTTTATACAAGATTTTTCCTGCATTTTTGTTTGGTTTATGGATGTCAAGGAGTTCTTGATTGGATGTGCAGAGAAAGTGTCTGGGAGTGTAATATGTGACAAGGAAGGAGAGGGAGGGGCAGGATGTGAGGTTGTAAAGGATGGAATGTAGGATGCTGAATTGGGTCAATTGGAGTTGCTGGTGAAATTCTAAACCATGGAGGGTGTTGAGAGCAAGGTAGTGATGTGAGTTATGTGGTAAGTTAGTAGCGAATAGAGCTATATTGTGATAGCTCTGTTCTAACTTAGATAAAAGTGTAGTTTGGATATTTGTAAAGATAGGAGCTGCATAGAGAAGGGGGGGGGGGGAGAAGTGCTTGGGCCAAGGAAAGTTTAGCGTCTGAAGTAAGGAATTTTCTGTTTCTATACAATAGACCTATTGTTTGGTGTTTTTTTTTAATAGTTTTTGAATATGCAGGTCAAATTTAAGTTCATCATCAATAGTGGTGCCTAGAATCCACAGTGGCGCAGCAGTAGCATTGTTGCATCACAGCAAGAGGTTCACCCGTTTCATTCTCAGCTGGATTGCGGGGAGTGCCTTCTGTGTGGAGTCTGCATGTCCTCCCCGCAGTTGGGGGGGCATTCGAAAGACATGCGTAAATGGGCGTGCCTTCATTGAAGGTTGGACGTCGAGCTGGCACCTTGGCTTTCATGAAAATCTACTGCCAATCATTAGCGGACCAGAGTTCCACTGTGGCGACCCCTAACCAGGAAAAAGCCGAAAGACAAACAACATCAATAGAGGTGCCTAAAAGTTTAGTGCGGGGATCTGGTCTAATGGTAGTCTTATTAAGGGATGTGATAGTGAAGGAAGATTTATGGTGAGCTAGAGGTCAAGGTAGAAATAGTAAAAGTTTTGTTCTTTTGTACTTAAAATGAGTTGGTTGTCTGAGAGCCATTTTTCATTGGAAAGAAAATAGTTTTGTGTGTGTGTGTGTGTGTGTGTGTGTGTGTGTGTGTGTGTGTGTGTGTGTGTGTGTGTGGAGGTCAGAGATAGAATTTGAGATGGTAAGATATGTGGAATCATCTGCATATTGAGTCATGGAGGAATGTTTGCATGCAGTATGTAGGTCATTGGTGAAGATGTTTAAAAGTAGAGGTCCAAAAATGGAGCTTTGGGGGACCCCAGTTTTGATGGGTATGAAGGGGGAACAGGAGGAAAGCCATCTGACTGATTGCTGCCTATTGGAGAGGAAACTTGTGAACTAGTCAAGAGAGGACCCAGAGAGATTGAGGTTTGACAGTTTTGAAAAAAGGAGAGAGTGAGAAACATTATCAAAGCCTTTGGAGAGGTCAAGGAAAAGGGAAGATACTAGCTGGTTGTTGTCTCCGGCCTCTGCTACTTGGCTAATTTCTTCCATAACCACTACAGTTCCACAGATATGAACTTTTGTTTGAAATGTGAGGACAAAATTTGATTCTGTCAAAAGGCTTAAGGTCCACCCATTGGAAGTTACACTGCAAACGTCCTGAGCTCCATTGGAATTAATTAGTTAAATCAGTCAAAATTAGAATAGCTTTACATGAAATTTATGAAACTGCTTCTTCCTTATTATAGCAGTATTGTAGCTTTCAAATGTTAGCAGTCTACCATTGTCTGCTTTTACAGATAGTACTGAGTAACTATGAAAAGTTAATTTAATCTGAAAATTTCTAGAAAATTTTAAATGCATTACAAATTGCCTCCATATATTTACAGATATAGCTTGAGTTTGCTTATATCTGTTTTTTTTGGGGGGGTCTTTGTTAGTTTAAAAACATGAGTTATAAGAGGGCAATGTACAGTGCTTTTTGCGGTTTTCTGTGTTTCACATTGTGTGTGTGAGTGAGTATGCATGTGTTTATTTAGTTATTTTTTATTTATTTGCTTTGTTTTACTGAGAAAGTCTGTCTGGGAACTAAAATGCTCATTTTCAGTAGAGGTGCAAGGGGAAAAGCTCCAAAACTAGGGTAGAAATGCATTTTTGACAGTTCAAAAGAAAAAAACAGTCAACAACATTAGTTGCAAAGTATTTCAAAGCAAATGTCTAATGATCATTATTTATAAAGCATATCAGACTAAGGAAACACGTGTTTTCAAGATAGTGTGAGTAAAATCAAGAATACTATATTAATACACTTGTATAATATCCATAGTGGACAAAGTTAGGATTGCATACTTCAAACTGTAGGTGTGGTACAGTTTCATAGTTTATTGGTAGTCAGATGATATTTTATGGCAGAGTTGAATTGTTGCAGATTATTTAAAAACTGACATGTTTTAGAAGTTTGTTCCATACATTGGTGATGGCAACAGAGAATAACAAGTGACTTTGTTTGATTTATTAGCAAGTTAGTTTAACTTCTTCGGATCTTAGGGCTCTGTATATGCCATTGGATGAGATTTGACAGTGAGTGTTTTTCAAGTGGACGGTAAAATATTTTGTGTGCTGTGAGTAGCTGGGAGAGGGTGATGTGCTGAGAAAGTTCATGCCATTTGAGGGTAGTGAGCACCATGCGGTGATGGGAATGGTTTTTGGGAAGCTGCAGCAAACATGCTAATTTTGCTGTAGGTACTTTCTAGCTTGGGTTTCATGGAAGAGTTGAGATTTGTGAATTTTGTTGAGGCATATAGAGGGCAGGAAAGAAAATGGACAAGGCAGCTACTTTTTTACTATGATCACTTAGGGGTACTTTGCTCTGTAATGAGAGCCTGATTTGCACTGTGTCGTTTTGACTGCAGTGTCAATGTACAGATCAAATTTTAACTTATCAGTGATAACTCCTAATAATTTTGTATTGGTGACATTTTCAAATTTTGTGTTGTTTTTGGAGATAATATTCAGGTAAGTGCTGTTTTGATTACTGTTTTTGGGAAAGAATAGGATTAGCTTTGTTTTGTTGGGATTTAACAGCAATTAAGATTTATTTAGACAGCTTTCTATACAAGTGAAAGCTTTCTGTGCAGTGATTTCTAAGTTGGCAAGATTTGGGGCTCACCAAATTAAAGCTGAGTCGTCAGAATATTTTATTATGTTGGCAGGTTTTGATTTCTTGTGCATATCATTAATGAAAATATTGAAAAGTACCGGTCCAAGTATGGGGCCTTGAGAGACTACTATAATGACTGAAAGGTATGTGGAGTGGAAGTTATGGGCTTGCTGTGATTATTTAAGTAGATGGTGACCCAGTTAGTTGAGGGAGTTGCGAGGCCTACAAGATTAAGTCTTCAGATAAGTATTTAGTCTTTGGAGGAGTATTCAATGTGAGACCATGCCAAAGGCTTTTGACAAATCCAAGAAAATGGCGGAGACAATATAACCTAGGATCTTACTTTGATTTGTGTTGTCTAGGAAATGCAGTAAGGCAGTTTCAGAGCTGTGGTGGAGTAGAAAGCCATGTTGGGTGGGCAAAATGTATTGGTTATTGAGTAGAAAGGTTAGGACTTGCTGATGTATGCACTGCTCAAGAATTTGGAGTGGGGAGGAAGGATTGCTATAGGGTAATAGTTTGACAGTTTGATGGATGTTGTACCTTTGTGTAATGGGATTATGTAGGAAGCTTTCCACAGGGTTGGAATGTAGTTTTCTTTAATTGATCTATTAGTTAAGATAGATACAGGGTAGCAAATAGTGTCAGTGACTATACTTAGTGTTGTGGGTTTCAGTTTTTAATGTATTTTTGATATGGATTGCTATAGGGTAATAGTTTGACGTTTGATGGATGTGTTGTACCTGTGTAATGGGGGATTATGTAGGAAAGCTTTCCAGGAATTTGAATTTTTTTTCTTTAATTGATCTATTAGTTAAGATAGATACAGGGTAGCAAATAGTGTCAGTGACTATACTAAGGTATTTTGATGGCAGGTTGTGAGGAGCTAGTGTTGTGGGTTTCAGTTTTTAATGTATTTTTTGATATTTTTCTAGATGGTTGTTAGATTGAGTCGGAGTGTGGAGCTGTGGTCTTGGGGGAGTTATGTGGGGTTGGTAAATGTTATTATTGTTTGAGTTAATTACAATACTGGATATGAAGTTTTAAATTTGTCGGTAATGTCCTGGTTGGTTTCAAATGGGGAAGAATAAAGGGTGAGTTTTCTGCCTGGTTTTAGGAGATTGTTTATATTTTTTTTTTTTGCATGTTTGGTCTGGTTTCCTTTTTATCATAATGAACGTGTGCCTTTGTGCAATTTCCGAGTCACTGATATGTCTCTCGATAGGACTGGGTCCTAGCTCTGTGCTGTCTTTTCCAGGCATTGTGTCTGTCTCTAATGAGTTGTTTAGTTTGAAGGATTAGCCATGGGGCAAAATTTATTTTCACTCTTTTTTTGTTTCAGTGGGGCTTGTTGGTTTAGTAGGGTTAAGAAGGAGTTATTGACGTGACAAGCAACTTCATCTAGAGGCAGATATTTGAGGGGTTCCCATTCACATTAAATGTGTCATTAAATATAGATTTATGAAAATTAGTTATGTTTCTCTCAGAGTTAAAGTATAGAGATTTACGGGACTTGTGGTACTCTCTGTTGATGTAGGTTGGGTGATGATCACTGTGAGAGTCTTGGAGGGTGCTGGATAATTTTATTTTATCAGGTTGGTTGAAAGCATACAGCCTCGTATGGTTGTATTTTTTGTATACTTTGTCAAATCAGGTTGGTTGTTAGATCAGCTGATTGAAATGATAGAGGTTACTATAATGGGAAGTAGAGTTGGGTTTGTTACAGGTCCAGTCTATGTTAAGGTCACTGAGCAGGATGGTTACTAGGTTGAAAGTAGATGTTATATAGCTAAGTATGGTTTTGGTAGTGTTGGCATTTTGGGGGAGGGGGGATATAGACAGCTACAAAAATGATGGATTTCTAATTGTTTAGCTGAAGTCTGCCTATTAGTATCTCTTCATTGCTCATTGTGTGAATGTGAGTGGGCTCTTGTGTGTTTGTGTATGTGCATGTGTGTGCCTCTGTGTATATACAAACACACCGAGATGTACCACCATGCATACTTCTCTTTAAAATTATACTTTCTAATAGCACTGACTTGGTATCCTAGAAATCACATTTCCTTTCTTCTATGAGATGGAATATTATATGATGGATTATTATCATCTTTACTTTTCACCATGAATTCAATGAGCTAAAAAAATCTGCACTAGATTAGATACATTAATATTTCATAATCACTTTATTTCCCTCGGGTTTGATCTATTTATCATATATAAAGAAACTTGTATACAAATATTAAATTAATATGTGCACTAATTGCTGTCAAGGAAGCTATTACTCTAAATGGTTTCTTCTTAATTAACATTATGGGGTTGTGAACTCTCTGCTGTAATATTCATGTTACTTTTCCTGCAAATTTCTATGCATTTAAATATGAAATATTGCAATAATATACAGTTCTAGCAATACTATGCAGTATTTTTTTACTTTTAATGCTTTGTACATGAAACACATACAGTATATAATACTTCCTTGCATACATCTTTAATCTTCTGTTTAACATTCTTAGTTTGGATTTTTTTTTAGTTGTTAAATCCTATTCCTGGACATACCTCACCAGAAATTCTGATTATGTAGCTGTCAGTAGGAAAGTATGAAAAAAGTCCTGATCATTTAAAGGGCTTCACTTACCTGTATCCATTAATTGTAATTTCAGACTCAACCTGGCACATGTAAATTACACGTTCAGTTTATTTTTACACATTATTATGCGTTGGATTTATGACAATGAAAATTTTGTGCCACCTCAACACTTTGCAGGTTTGGATTCCAGAAGTGGTAATTCAATGGTCATTTCCTAAGGAAAGAACCTTTTTCATGTCCTTGGTGAAAATGATAACAAATGAAACAAGACAAGACTGTTTATGAGGTTACAAGTCTGAAGCAGTAATCATGCAATATCTGAGAAAAATAGTGCAGTTGATGTCACGCTATGTAAGCCAACAGTGATTAATTATGGATTAGGAAGACCTCAGAGTGGATATGTAGGGACTAGTAATATATAAGCAGGCTGTTACTTTGGGAAATTGGCAGACATTGCACATAAATATCAACAACATGATGCCAGGTCACATGACTTGGGACCTATAGCAGGCAGCTGGAAAACTCATGATTATGCACATCCACACGTGCATCAAAGCACCACTACGTTACAACACAGGGGCAATTGTGAGCCCATGCAAGGCATATACTGGGAAGTCGTACTGTGTCAGCATTATAAATGTGAAGGAAATGGATTGATATACTATCAGAATGGAGGAAGAGAAAGTAGAGGAGCATACAGAAAAAATGGGAATTGTAAGAGTGCTGTTGGGTGGAAGAAAGGTACATATATATGTTTGTATACATTGTTTTTAAATGGGGAAAGGTGTCCTTTTTAAGAAGTATAGAGTGGGACATTGGGAAGGTAACATGGAAAGCTTTGTGTAAGAATCAGGGTAAAGGGAATGCAACAGGGAAACACAAACAAATATATAACACAGACAAAGATTAAAAGAAGATTTGCTGATACAAAAAAATGGGGTGTCGAAGAAGATAAAAAAGTAATAGAAAAGGAGACCAAATGGTGACAGGGTACACTGGACAGAAAATCTAAGAACAGAGTAACACAAAAGGAAAACGTACAGCTTGATGGGTAATTAGGTAGGGAAAGGATCGAATGTCAAGCTACACAGTGGAAAATCTATCCAGAAAGCAGTCACCACCATTCTAGCAGTTCTGGTTGGGTCTAGCCAGTAGTGGCTTAGCGGTGTTATAGTGCAGGTGTGCAACTCTGTAAGTCACTTGAGGATGTACTCCAGGGTGTCAGTTTAGGTGTGCAGCCACTGGATTGTCACAGTTCACTTAAGTCTGTTCACCTCTCACAGAGTTGTACAACAGAACAACCTATGCTGTGCCTGATGAAGAGCCTAAACCTCCCACAAGAGAAGCCGCACTAGAGACTATCAGCAAGCACCTCAGTTTACTGCCTATTGAATGACATTTGTCACTTTACAGAGAGGACAGTCTGGAGACTGCTGAAGACCCAGCAACCCAGCTGGTGGTAGTGAGGCTAGTGCATGGTACAGTGGATACTGCCGTGCCACATCTAGCTCCAAGCTCTGTTTCTGATACTGCCACAAACATAAGTAAAATTTGATAGAAACAAAACAGCAAAGGACAAACAATAAAACTAAGAAGACGAAAAGAAAAATGATGAGCAAGTTGTATTTCAGCTTCATATTAGTGCCTCATAAGGCGAAAAATGCAGCCGACAGAGCAATGACAAAATACAGACAATACACAGAAGTGGGGCACACCTGTGACAGGATTATCAAGATTATAGGGTGGAATACGATGAGACCTCTCTTGCCACTGGTGTGTAGGACAGTGGTGCAGTGTAGGCTCATAAATTAGTGTAAGTAAAACTGGTATCATGTTTAGGCTAAATTAGCACTGATGCACAAATGAATTGAGCAGCACGGTGGAGGTAACACTGTTTCAGAAGGTAGCACACAAAGTTTTCAAATGTTGGGAAGGATGACCTAGGGTGGCACCATATGACATGTAACATATTTCACAATATTAGCAGGAATGCAAAGAGAATGTGTAATCTCTCTGATAAAAATGTACCTTGAGAATCCTAAAAGCAAGTGCAGTGGTATACATTAGTCTGACACGTGGATGCTAATGGTATAGTCATGAACAAAGGAATGAGCACTAATGCCCTATAGTGCCTTTTTTAGGCAGGGTTCAAATAACAAATTCACCACCATAACAGGAACAGGCAAGCAAAAACTGAGGGTAATGCTACTCAATGCTAGAAGTCTAAATCTCAAAATGCACTCACTCGAGGCACTCCTTAAAATGGAGAACATCGATATCTGTGCAGTGACTGAGACCTGGTTCAAGGCTCCAGAGAGCACCCCTGCACTACCAGGCTATAACTCATACCACACTTTTCGGCCATGTAACCTGGATCGAAACACCAAATGTGGAGGTGTGTCCACATTCATTAAGGATATCCACACCTCCAGGCTAGTTGCTCAGCATAATGCATCCGAGGTTATCCAAGTGCAACTAAATCTGGGCAAAACTGCAATCCAAATTGTAGCTTGCTACAGATCACCCACCATGCCCCAGGATTCCCACTCCTCTTTTCTTGATGTACTGGAAAATATTAGGCTTCAACCAAATACCCTAATAATGGGCGACTTCAACTACCCCACCATTAACTGGGAAAACTACTCATGTACCAACTCCTTAGCTCAACGCTTTCTGGAATTCATAAACTCCAATGCCCTAGATCAACTTATCCACACCCCCACCAGGGGCAACAATATCCTAGAACTAGTCATTACCAACATGAGTGACCGGTGTTCCAAACCTGAAGTCAGCTCCTTGTTGATCCGATCCGACCATAAGCTTATCACCCTTGATATCCACATCTCGCTCCCACCCCCACCCCCCCATTAAGGAAACCACAGTAAAAAATTTCTCCAAAGCCAACTTCATGCTTCTTAAGACAGAAGTGGTGAACTTCATGACACCCATGCAGATGGGCAATACAGTTACAACTGCTGAATCCTACACAGATACCCTCTATAAGCACTTACACAAGTGCATGGATCATGCAATCCCAAAGAGAACCAAGATGCTATCCTCCAAAAAAAGGAAGACAATCTGGTGGTCCCCTGCCATAAACAAACTGTACAACAGAAGGAAGAAACTGTTGCAAAAGAGAGTAAAATCCCATGAGTGGAGGAGCTCCCTGGCCAACCTCAATAAGAAGCTGAGATCCCTTATAAGATCCTCCAAAGCTAGCTACAAAAACAAATTCACAACTAAATCCAAAAACAACCGCAAAGCATTTTATAGCTATGTCAAGAATCTAGATGGCAACACCCAGATCTGCTCTGAGTTACAGCACAAAGGCACAGAAATTACAGAACCAACTGATATTGCCAACATCATGACATATAGATTCAGTGCTAACTTTACCCCCTCTCACCCCCTAAAGGGCCCAAATTTATACAGGAAGAATGCCGAGTCCCTGTAGTCACAACTATGCAGATAAAAGCTGCACTCTCTAAAGCCAAAAACACAGCATCCATGGGACCGGACAACATCCCAGGCTGCGTTTTACATGAACTTCAGAAAGAACTGGCTCCCCACTTAAGCACCATGTTCAATAATAGCCTCGCATTGGGCTTTTTGTCCACTGAATGGCACACAGCAACAGTTATCCCACTCCACAAAGGGGGAGCCACAACTGATCATGGGAACTATCGACATATTAGCCTGATGAGCCTGGTCTGCAAGGCCATGGAATGTATCATCATGGAACTCATAAACAAAGACATTAGTAACCTCCAAACTCTGGATCCCACCAAGTTCGGATTTGTGAAAGGCAGATCATGCCTCCTGAACTTGATCGACTTTTTTGAGGCAGTCACCAAAGCCGTGGATGAGGGTAAGATGGTTCACACAGCCTATTTTGACATTGCCAAGGCTTTCGACACCATCCCCCATTCTGGAATTATAGCTAAACTCACTAAACTAGGTATAAATCCCTATGTCACAAAAAGGGTTGCCAACTGGCTTACTGACAGAACCCACACTGTAAAAGTTGCAGACTCCAAATCTGACCTCAAAGCAGTGACAAGTGGAGTACCACAGGGTTCCATCCTGGGACCCCTCCTGTTTGGTATCTACTTCTCTGAAGTACAGGCTAACACAGAAGGCCTCTGGCTAATGAAGTTTGCAGATGACTGAAAACTAGGAGCCATAGTCAAGTCCCCAAATGATGTGGACATCCTACAGAAGGGCCTCACTGAGACAGATGCCTGGTGTCAGAGCCATGGCCTCAAGCTCAGTGCCAAAAAGTACAGTTTGATCCCCTTTGATAAAAACTCTATACCCATGAACTACACATAGGCAGCAATCTACTTAACACCGAATGCATGATAAGGGACCTTGGGACCCAGGTGGACAGTAGTCTCTCCTTTGATAGTCACATCACCACAGTAGTCAGGAAGTCCTTCTACATGGCACAACTCATCATAAAAGGGTTCTCATCCAGGAAAAAGGAGGTCATTGTTCCCCTCTACTCGACACTCATTAGACCCATTGTAGAGTACAAAGCCTCTTTTGGAATGTACCTCACAAGACATCTGCAGCAGCTGGAATGGCCACAGAAGTATCTCACAAAGAGAATTACTGGCTTCAAACAAATGCCTTACACTGACTGCCTCAAAAAACTCCAGCTTTACTCCGTAGCATATCGCTTACTCCGAGGTGATCTCTGCCTAACATATAAAGCTGTCAAACCTAGAGCTGTTGGACATGGTACACCTAAAGAAATCCCAATCCCTCTGAGCTACATGCTCTAGGGACCTAAACCTTGTCATCACAATAAACAGGACATGCTGGAGGGATAGATTCCTGTCCCAGAGAATTCCCATACTCTGGAACAAGCTACCCATCTATGTCAAGCAAAGTTCTTCATTAGCCCTCTTCAAGAATAAATCTTGATGAGTGGATGGGAAATAATAAATACACCCTGGGATCATTTCTGTGTCGCTGCTCAACAGTGGCACAGGAAAATAACTTTCTTGGGTGGCGTAAGCCATGGAACCTTGTTGCCTAGGCTTACATAGGCCCTTGGGCCGATAGCCTAGTACCTACCTATGAACCTATGCAGTATGACATGTCAGGCAGATAAGGACAGTGCACTGTACCTAAGATAATCACAGAGATATGACACACTGAAAAATACAAACTGCAAAATAGTTTCAGTGAAGACCTACACCTTTACTGCATAGTTAAACAAAAGGACAATAAATTCTACAGTGCAATGACACTGTTTGAACTGTCTAATAGTTGTAAAGACAGTGGCACACGTGCACATGCATTAACAACTTATAGGAGACATATAGCAAAGCAGAAGTATAGCCAGTGTTTAAACTGTTTAGCAGTATAGCACACCCAGGCACTGCTGTGCTAAGCAGGTGAAGCAGAGATTTGCAGATAATATAGCAATTCTGTAAACATACCTCAATGTCTGAACACTCTTACTTGTCTCCTTTGGTAGGTTAGTTTGTTATCATGAGTTTAATTCTCATCTGAAAGATATTAAACAGTAACAAAAACAGAGGCACAGCATACCCATGAAAGCACTAAATGCATATAGGTGTGCAATAAAGACTAATTTTGGAGAAGCTATCACCATGGAATTATATTATTGTAGTACTCAGGTGCTGTCTCCCTAATCTCTTCTTCATATTAATGAAGAAGATTGGAGTACCAGCTCTTCTTGTCACTTATGTCAGCTCCTGTCACCAATGCAGGTGAGAACTATTGCATCATCCACTACCAAGGCTAGCAAGTACCAGGCATCTATTTTGTACTGCGGCACTCATATAAGTCCCTTCAGTAGATGTTAGCATAGTGAAATTATATAGCAGTTGTTCTATGGCAGTTTCTTCTCTCCCTTTATGTTGTTCAATTCTGTCATCTGAAAGTTAAGCCATTGGTAGACTTAGTAGCTTTCAAATGGTGTTAGATCCCTAGATGAAAATAAACGAGCAAAAGGATGGATGCGATTAGATGCTGTAAAATCTTTAGGAGACCAGAGGAAAGAATTTATAGAAACTAGGCTAGCAAGAAGGCTGTTTAAGGAACTTAGCAAAAATATAATTTCATCCACTGATTGAATTCCTTTGTAACAACCCAAATACCTTAAAAATGGTGTTTAGATATTGAGAAGAGATGATGTTTGAACTTCAAGTATAGTCAAGAGCAAAAGCCACCAGCAGGTTCATCTGTGGGGGTCATAGTTCAGTGAAGAAAGTTCCACAGTGTAACTGTGGTTGAAGAGATCTAACAAGAAAGGCAGTTCATGAGAGAGAGCAAGAGAGAGAGAGAGAGAGAGAGAGAGAGATACACTGTAATGAATACCAGTGCACTACAGTTGTGACTATTGTTACCTTATAAGTGATTAGTTTCACAGGCCCCTGATTGTAAATGTTTCATCTCCCAAGCTCCTGCTTACACTTACCAAAGGTAAAGAACTTGCCAGAGAGTTGGGATATATGGCTAGGCTTAAAAAGGCCCTAGTGTCCATTAACCTAGGAAATGCATATGAATCTATGAACCAATAAGTGGATAGAAGGCTGGTAACCTTAGACTTCAGTTTTGCTTGCATAATGCAATGCAGGAGACCTATGTATATGCAAATAAACCGATAGAATCCAGCACCAGAACAGTGTACCAAGAAACACCACAAACAAGAGACTATGGAATATAAAAGTCTTTTTATTTTATATACCAAATTAACTTGTTGGATCAAAAGCCAATAAACCACTTTTGATGTCCTACAACATCTTCATCAGCCCTGTTGTCCATCCTTATTCATGTGCACTAACTCTAACCATAATCATACCATTGTCCTTAACTCCATCTCCACATATTGCCTTAAAGCTTTTCCGGACAGTAGCACTATTCAGACAAAGCATGTCTCACAGTATTGACAGGATTTTTTTTTATTTGTCATTATTATTTTTAATTGTTTGAAAAAGGAAAACATTTATCTGAAGGTACTGTGAGGATTTATTTAATTATTTTTTATCTTTAATGATCTGAAAAATAAAGTTTGCGTACTTATTTTCAATCATTCTAAGTTTTTGATTTTTAGTTTTTGATATCCGTCAAGTTTTATGTTTAGTTTTTGATGAAGTGTCATTCAATATTTATACACATTGACTTTGATGGATATAAAAGGCTCAGAAGAAAGGATATGCCCTCCACTAAACCAATCTGGGGTTTGCATCGGTTACATCACCTGTGTCTGCATAAATTACTTGTGCTATGATCCTTTCCATATCTTAGTACATAAGTCTAGTGAGGGTGATTACCTGAGTCTGAAGAAGGACCACCCTTTTGTAGTGGAGGGATACACAATAGCTGTTCTCCTGGCATCAGGCACAGACCCTGCAGATAGGCTGAGATTGAGAAGTTTAAGTCGATACTTGGATAGTACATGCTTTACACCAATGAGAATGAGGAGTAGTATGTTGTCTGATTACATAGAGGTATTATTTTTAACATTTGACAAGGATTTTAAGACTTGCTGCAAGGTGAGTTCAGGGAAAACTCAGTTTTCCGAGATAGGGAAAGCATCAATATGGGGTAAAAATTAGCACTAAGTTTGTTACTAATAAATACTGGCTATATCATTGTGATCAGAATGCATAATATTATTACGAAGGGTTGAACATTACTACTTAATTTCCTGGCATAACTGAAGAATGTTTTATAGTTTCTTTTAGTACCTGTAGCAATGATAAACTCATAATCCACTTTGTATTTTCTAATAGCACTCGTATGTTCCTTGCTAGAATGTTTCAGTGTGACCTTGAGGTTGGGGATGGGGATTTTGTACATTGTTTCATTATTTTTCTTCTTTTGTTATGTCATTTATTAATATAGTAGTTTCACCAGACTTATTCTTGAATGTAACTTCACATTAAAGGCAGATAATTACTAACTTTTCTGTATGACTGTTTAGGTTCTAATAACCCCTATCTAATATTCCCTATCTCCAAAATTAATATCTAATATCCCCTATCTCCAAAATTCTTGAAAAATGCATCCACCTGCAGCTCTTGCCATTCCTTACCAAATACCAGCTACTCTCTCCTACCCAACATGGCTTCCACCCAGGACACAGTACTAACTCTGCCCTTCTCTCCTTCTTTCATTCTGTCAACTCAGCCCGTGACTCTGGTAATATGGTATCTTCTGTTCTGCTGGACTTACCAAAGCTTTTGATACCATCTCTCATACCCACCTTCTAAACCATCTCTCTAATCTCAACTTTTCCCAAAAAAAACTCTTTCATGGTTCTCTAGCTATCCTTCAAACAGGTCCCAAGCTGTGAAATGGGGCCAAGCCACCTCCACTTTCCTTCCTACCCCCACTGGAGTACCCCAAGGTTCCATACTTGGCCCATTGCTATTCAATATCTTTATTAATGACTTCCACAAAGCCATTCCTAACACCAAAATTGTGCAATACGCTGATGATTCCACTTTGATCTGCTGCGCCACTAACCTAACAGAGCTGCAATTTCTGACACAAAATGCCTTCTCAACCACTGAACGCCAGATGCTCCAAAATCACCTCTCACTAAATGGCAACAAAACTAAGATCCTTCTATTCTCCCCCTCAAAATCCTCTCCCTTGATAAAAACTCTCTTCAAATTACCAGCCTTAACAACTCCACTATCGAAATCGTACCCTCTGCCAAACTTCTTGGTGCCACAATTGACAATCAACTAAAATTTTACACTCATATCCAGCTAAACATCAAGAAAACACAAATAAAACTTGGCCTACTTTACAGAAACAACCACTTCCTCTCTCTTTCCACCAGACTAACTCTTGCCTCTACCCATCTCCCTCCCTCTCTTATGTATGGTGCTCCTCTGCTCACTAATTTATCTTCCACACTGACCTCCAAACTGGAAGTATGCTACAACAAAATCTCCAGATTTGCTACCAATGCCAAATCTTCCTCTCATCACTGCACCTCCCTTCACTCTTTAAACTGGCTTGAACTCCCCAACCTACTTGATTTTCACCAAATAACCACAACCCACAAATTATTATTCCAACCCACTAACTGCCCTGCACTATACAATATACTGCAACCATATACCCCCTCAGACCCCTTAGATTTTCTCACCAAAACCTGATCACTGTTCAAAAACCCAAGTGCCCAGATGGTAAGCTTCTCTTATCCTTTACCCTAGCAAAAAATGGAATGCTCTGCCATCCTCTCTAAGGACCTGTAACAACCATAATAACTTCAAAACTCAACTTCATTCCTACCACTACCTAAACAGGAAATGCAACTGCACTCTTCCGCCCATACCTCTCAAGCTCTCCTCCCCCTTCACTCCAGGCTAACCTTTTTACCTTCCTAACCTCACTCTCAATTGCTGATTCGTATATGTAACTAAATAGTAAAATCTATTATGCTATATGCTTGTTTTTATCTCGTGAACAAAAATTTTTTGTCTTATTCTTGATGAAGAAACCCATTGTTTGTATTGCAAACTATCTTTGAAATTTCTCATGTTAATAAACTTTGTCCTGTGGAGATTTTCTCCCTGGGCCGCCACTGAAAATGGGCCCTCAAGTCCAGTGGACCTCCCTGGTAATCAAACTGGAATAAAAAAATAAATAAATAAATAATATTAAATGGTAAATGGAGCACCCCTCTCAGCTGGATCTAATTTTGGAATTTTGCATAGGCATTTTACAAGCTGAAGTAGGATCGCTCTATAAAGGTCCTTTAGATGGTACCATTTGGTGGTTGAGAGGTAGCACTAGGCCTAAGCAAAATATGTTAAGAGAGTTAACCAGGGATGTAGATATATGGGATGGGTGTTAACAGGGCTAGATTGGTAAGGACAAGAGCAATGATATTAGAACCCCTGGTAGATAGTTTTGCAATTTGTTTTAGTGCATCTGTACTAACAACGTTTACAAAAATGCTGACCATATCCATTTTTAGAGGTCTTAGTGCAACAGTCCATGCTAGGGGTAATTTAAGTCCCATAGCAAGAAGGTGTTAATTTTATATTTAATCCCACAATCTCCATGATATCTGTGGGACATTGATGGGGATCTGCAGCTGGCAACAAAGTAATAGTCTGACTTGTTAAAGGTGATTTGAATATTCTGATTATCCAAGTCAGGCTTGTGGGTAATCTGATATGAAGTAAAGGTATTTCTGATAAAAATTAAATAGTCCCTCACAGATAGGGACAGTGATTTTCTGCTTCAAATTTGGACTGTCCTATGCATTGGAGAAAAATGGGACTTTTATGGAATTTGGCACATTACCCTGAAGCAGTCATTCACCACAAGCTGTATTACTACTCAATACTACTCATACTTATTATTTATAGTATTGTGGATAGCTATAGTGAGTATTCTGTGAAAAGAATCTGTTTTAAGTTTCATTATACATACATATACACACACACACACACACACACACACACACACACACACACACACACACACACACACACTCACACACACACACACACACACACACACATATATATATATATATATATATATATATATATATATATATATATATATATATATATGGTTCTACCTCACATAAACGAAACACCACAACACCGACAAAATCACCGACACCACATAACCGACAGTACAAAACACGAAAATCCCACATGCCCATAAAATAAATAACCGCACACAAACAAACAAACATCATACACTTCACACACCAATCACAATCAACACAACCAAAACCAAAACCACATACACAACACAAGCAAACCCACACTAAACCACACATACACAACTACCTACAACTTATCCCGCCCCTAACACCCAAAACAAAACCACACCATACTGACCCTTGACCGCCCACAGCCTTTTCCCATTTGCATCCGTCGGCGTGGGTCTTCCCAGTGCCGATCTTCTAGGTCCCTTCTTCGCGGTCTTCTGTGGGTGGGGATCTTCTGGGGCTCGGTCTTCATGCTGTCTATCAGTGTCGTTGAAGTGAGGTAGAACCATATATATATATATATATGTGTGTGTGTGTGTGTGTGTGTGTGTGTGTGTGCACCATACCTCTCAACCTGGAAACATCAAAAATCTGGACAAAGCCCATGAAAAATTGGTACAAATCTGTACGCTGATTAACGTAAAATTTGCATACATAATTATGTAACCCCACCCACTGAAATGAATTGTGAGATACCAACTTTCAAACAAACTGAAGGACAACCAAAATATGGCACCAGAGTCCCCCTGCAGCCATTCCAATGCCCTATTACCTTTCTATTTCACCCCATTTACCATAAACACTAATGTGTGCATACTACTTTACTTCTACAATGATTATTTGGATTTTATTTTCACATTTTATAGTACAATGCACAAACACCAATAGATAGTATAACAAAGCAATACTGTCAAACAATGAAAATAGACTTGGCATTAAAATTTCTCTGCCGTTGAAACTCACATTCATTGAAACAACATTGAAATCCATACCACATTCAAATAAAATGCATCTGGCCAGTGGTGGATAAAGATTACATTTGGGCTGTTTTCAAATCATAGGCCCCTTGCACACAAAACAAGAAACATACATGCGTTCTTTGATACACCTTCCTGACTTTATAAATTTTATTCCTTGTATAATACAGCACACTTGTTAGACTTAAGTTAGAGTGCATTTTTAAATTTATTGTTTGAACATTTTTCCAGTAGGCATTAGGCAATGAAACAAAATGCTTGAACCAATAATGACAAAACTGCCCAGTTTAGAACATTTCCACCATAAATGTCTACTTTCACACACACAATAAAATATATTATAAATAAATTGTATATGTATGTGTATATATATATATATATATATATATATATATATATATAAAGTTTTTTTTCAGGGGGGGGACAAAAGAAAAAAAAAAAACAGGGACACATTTCAAACATTGCTTGCATAATTTTGGAAAGTTGCTAGAATAAAATGTTGTGTTACCACCATGTATTTCACTGCCAAGTCTTGAACCCAGAACCCAGTGCACTACAGTCAGAAAAACATACCACTATGCCAAATCAGCAGCATCCTGAAAGACATCAAGACTAAAACTTAAATGGCTATCATTTAGTGAATTCATTTCTCACTTCTCACCAGCATAGCACTCAACCTCTTAGCACAAAAAACCTGGACAAATTCAATAATGGGGGAATACAGCCCTAAAACAGGGACAGATTTCAAATACCGATCTTATAAACTTAGAAAATTGCTAGAATAAAAGGTTTATGTTACCATGTATTTTCTGAAGAATATGAAGGCTGAAATTCAAATGCCTGTCATTAATTATTGAACACACACACACACACACACACACACACACACACACACACACACACACACACACACACACACACACACAGACACCCTCCAAAGAAGAATTGTTGTTTGTATAAGTGCAGGACAAGAAAGTAAAACACATACTTTGTTTAGCATACCTTCCAATGTTGTAGTTCAGCTGCTGAAAAATAAAAAGTATACCAGCGTCAGCTTTTATACATTCCAATGTTGTAGTTCAGCACAATCAGCAGCAGGAAAATTAAAAGTATACCAGCATCGGCTTAATACACTCCAGTGTTGCAGCAGAAAAAATAAAAGCATACTAGATTACACTCACAGATGTTGTAGTTGCTGGCAAGCCAGATTTCAAACAGCCAGCCAGCCGGGAAAGTCTTGAGCTCAAGTCTGACTGGCTGATGTGGCTGATGGTGCTGACATCATCATGCACATGATGAAATCAGCACTGAAAGCACGTAAAATTTAAAAAACCTGAAACAAAATCAGAAATGAAGGGGTCCCACTCTGGAATCATGGCACCCCATTATTTGGACCCCAAAACTCTGTAAAAACTGAGTAATTTGGGATGGTTGGGAGGTCTGACATGCACACATATATATAATTATAGATATATAGAGATATATAGCTAAACAGATAGATAGATGAAGAAGAACATTTTAATTAAATCACAGTAATAATCAGATATCACACTTAAAAAATATATGGGTGTAATTCCCAGATTTGATCTCAAGAAAACAAAATTTAATTTATTTCTAACATAAAGTCAGTGCCTCATCCCAAAGACCTGAAGATATGATAGGCACTAAACCTGGAATATATGGATTGCTGTCATCACATTGAAACTGTTTCAGTAGGAACACAAATATCAATGTATTTTAGATAAAGAAAAGCCTCAGGTTTAAGCATCTTTCTATTTATTATGCTAACACAGAGTACTGGCACTATGATGCTCTGCAAGTTTGAGCTATAGTTTACTAAGAAGGAATGTAGAGGGGCTCTTACTAAAAATGGCACTATGGGGGCAGCAAAGGCTTTATCCAGTAAGAGGATCCGTATTTGATTAGCAGCATGGGCACTGGTGGGACCAGGTAGGAGAGGATGGTTGTGAGTATCTGATGCATGCTCACCCAACTTAGGGCTAAGGAAGCTGTCTGGACTTGCTACAATATCAGACTTGAGACTTGTGAGATCCATGCTGTAAGTAGCATACTTCTTGTGCTACAGGTTGTGTGTATGGGGAAACCCTTCTTCATCGCCTAAAAGCAGCATTTATAGAACTCACAAGGGTATTTGTGTGTGTGTGTGTGTGTGTGTGTGTGTGTGTGTGTGTGTGTGTGTGTGTGTGTGTGTGTGTGTTTGTCAGGAGGAATAAGATGCACTCCCCAGAAGCAGTATGATGCTACACAATAATTCTCACTCTTTTCACCGGACTCAGATTTGGGTTGGATTGAACCACTTTCTGGTTAAGGAGGGTCCAGTAGACCTGATGAATCAGGAGAGGAGCTGATGGCAGTTGATTGTCAACTGCAAGGAGGAAAACAAAAAGTAGACTCCAACTTATGAAAGAGCATAACTGTGTCCTTGCATACAATGTTTCTGAAATGGAGTTGTGAGATTAATGGACACACAGAGCATCAGCTCCAACATAGGAGTGCTTTTGGTGAACAAATCAAGAAGAAGAAGGTCAAATCTGTGCAGAAGTTAAATTTTAGCTTACGTTGTTTTGTAATTTTCTCAGTTCGGCATAACATTAACGCAGCAAAGCTGCTTCTGCTCATATAAAATATTATTGGCCTGTACAATAGTTTGGCCTGTCTGATCCTTAGGATATTTAACATTTGTCTCCAGGTTTCCTGCATTCCTAAAAAGAAGGCAAATAAATAAAAGTTCTGTATCAGCTGAGACTTTGTGGTTCCTTCGAAATAATATCCCTTAATCTAAGTAGATTTAAGGTAAGTGGTAAGCTAGGACTTTATTCCACTCCTTATTTGGCAATGAGTGAGAGGGAGGGCTGTATTTATTCTGGAGTAAATTCCTGAGAAAATACTGTCTTTCAGTGGCCTTATTTACATCATTCTCACATATAGTATGACTCAAAATTTATGAATTATAGCAAAGGATAGTATGGAATTCCACAAAGTAAAAGATTGATCAACAGGAAACTAAGGCCTGGATTTATCTCTATTACCTATCCATTCAAAAGGATAAGAGGATTACTGGCAGTCAGCAGTACAACAGCAACATTGCTAAACTTATTTGACATGCTTGCACCAGTAAAATCACAGATACTGTAGTTGCCAGTGATCAGCTAGACCTCTACCGGAATTCAGCAGGCTCTGCATGGTGTGCAGGAATAATGCAAGAGCTGCTGCATGCGATATGACCAACGAGCTATCCAGGAACGAGACGAGCTCCCGGGACATGCACGAGCGTTCCTACACTAATCCTGGACTGACATAGCTCCTGTATGCTAATTACCTCATTTGCTGATGAAAACCATGCAAATGAGGTGAATTTGCTATCTAGGAAGCAGGCAGGAGTCTGTGCAGGAATAGTGTAACCTGCAGAAATGTATTCAGTTACTAACCGAATACATTTCTGCAAATTACAAAATGGAGGCATGACAGCTCAAAAGAAAGCATGTATTCAATGTAGTAGGCATGCCAATGGCCAAATGTATGGCCATTGGCATGGGAAATAGTCACAAAATTATAAAAAAATAACTTTATTTTTGGCCGATTTTGGTCATTTAAGCATAGGGCAGTGGTGCACAAACAGGATCAGCCCAAAAATAAGTAAAAAAGTTGGAAATAAGCTTTTAAAGCCAAATCAGCATTTTGCCATGATAGTCAATGGCATGCATAAGAGAACAATACCAGAGAACAATGGTTGCTAAGGGGGAAGGCTCAATGTGAGTGTGGTAACTATGAATTAGCATTCTGTTTTATGCAAATGAAGGGATTGATACTGAATCACAGATTTCCTTTCAATGTTAGCTTGCACCCAACCATGTAGGTGCAGCAACACCATGGTATAAGAGGTAGATGACCTTATAAGGGGGAGTGTCATGCATGCTTTAAGCTTATTGGAGCTCTGTGGCCCGTGTTTGCCCTTAGGTAAGCACAGCTAAGGAAGGGGTGTGAGTCTGAGACTGCCTAGCAGTGTTTACCTTGCCTAAACTGGTATGCGTGTCATGCACCAGGTTTAAAAATGGAAAAAGCAGCTATGTTCACATCTGAGCACTGGGTATGCTCAGCGCACCTTGGGAATTAAATGGGAAGGCAATGGGAAGGGAAAACAGCAGTAGGAAGGCAATCAAGGAGAACTAGCATAGCTGGCAGGTGAAGCGTATCAGAATCAGCCAATAACACAGAAAGCAGCCCAGCCCAACACATTACTATAAACTGTGCAAACACCTTTCACTCTGTGTTTTCTCACATGCTCTACACCACTGCTGTACACAGATGGGGAAATTTTCCCTGACAAAACTAAGAAAATGTTAGGGACTGCTGTTGCTCTCATACATCAATATGTGAAGAGACTGAGGGTGGTGAGTATGTGAATGCTGATGACCAACCCACAGTGAGGAGGAACAGAAGAGTGTACAGACCCAGGATAACCTACCAGGGAGATAGTGGTGTGCTATAGGGTGGACAGGGGTATTCTACAGCAAATTGTTGAGCTGTGCCAGCCATGTTTCACACACAGAACCAACAGAGAGGAACCTATCCTAGTGGATACCAAGGTATGTGTAGGGTTAAGAATACTAGCCACAGGTACCTTCCAAAGGCCAACTGGGGATACCATGGGGATCTCATAGGCATCAGCATCCAGGGTACTCCACCAGTTCCTGGATGCCATGTCAGCACATTCTGGTGAGCACATATATTTCCTCAACACCTGTGAGGAATTGACCAGCAGTAGGCGTCTCTTCCACTAAATAGCAGAATACCCTTGGGTAGTGTGTTCTATAGACTCTACGCACATACACATCAAAGCACCACATGGCGAGTGGGGTAGGGTCTACATAAAATGCAAGGGCTTCCCCTCCATCAACTGCCAGCTCATGTGCGATGCCCAGGGTATTATCTTGAATGTGTGAAGTGGCAGCCCTAGAAGCTATCACAACTCCCACATCTGGCATATGATACAGCTGTACCAGAAATTTGCCAGTGGGGACATCCCATATGGCCACCTAGTATGGGATGCTGGTTATGCACTGGAGCCGTGGCTGATGACACCCATCAGAAATGCACACACACCCGAACAAGAACTCCATAGTGAGGTACACGCCCAAACCAGAATCATAATAGAGCATGTGTTTGGGATGATCAATTCATGGTTACGGTGCCTGGACATATCCGTTGGAGCTTTACAGTACTCTTCAGTAACATGTACACAAATTTTCATTGTATGTGCCATGCTACACAATATGATCCTGCGGAAACAACTGCAGCAGGAACAGCATGGGGCAGGGCCACACAGCCCCCCACCATTGCCAAGGCCATCACAGGCACAGAGGGACTCAGAGAAGGAACAACCTGAGCCTACCCATATAGGCAGAAGGAGGCAAGCCCAGTATGCCCAGGCTTTGGCAAAGAGGCAATGCATAGCACATACACTGACATGGTAGGAACCTAGGGAATGACACCTCTCTCTGACTACCTGTGCTTTACCATGTATAGTGAGTGTACTATGTGCATCCAACATAGTCAGCCCTCCAGCACCATCCTCAATACTGGCACAGCCAAAAGGTAAGTCAGTCTTCCTATTAATTGCTGAATGGAGTAG
Organism: Protopterus annectens; assembly: GCF_019279795.1. NCBI lineage: Eukaryota > Metazoa > Chordata > Ceratodontiformes > Protopteridae > Protopterus > Protopterus annectens. Next base: position 198,303,913 of record NC_056729.1, on the reverse strand, counting down.
CATGTTCTGATAGTTGTATCTATGGTATGGATGTGAGCATGCAAGGGAATTGTGTGGCTGAATGGGATGGCAGCAGATAGTGGACACCTATATGGGCAGCATGAAATCCAAAACAAATACTGATGTCAACAAAGTAGGCAGTACTAGACAAGGTGACAAATCCCACTTCAATACATGTGGTGGCCCAAATGTGTGTCCATAGGACACACCCATGCATGTCAGTGAGGCTCACATACCCAACAACAGCCTCAGCCAGCAAAACAGGTGTAGATGACCGTAAAGAAAGGCTGTGCTAAGGCCTCCAATTGATGGCAATGGTGAATATCCCCCGTCCAGACCTACACAGACAGACTATAACAGGTCTGCCAGTTGTATGTTAGTTCTGAAGGGTAAGAAGTCTGAAACTTAAATGTAGGTCAATAAAACCTACGATCTGCACTCTTCTGATATGCCTCTAGTCTGCATGATAGGTCAGAATGCAAAACAAAATGGAAGCCAACAGAGTACCTGAACTACCAGTACAGTCACAGCAGATGTTTATAGTTGTCAGGTGTGCCCCCAATCCTATGTAGAAATGCAGTAACATGTACATGTGGGTTTAATAACAGTGGAGCACAGTTTACCTGTGCTAGCCCAATTTACAGGATAGATTGCTGCATGTGTACAATATGCAGGGGTCTGTGTGTTAGGTTGTTATGTGTTCTATATTGTGTGGAAGTGGTCTGCATGCAGGCATGGAGGGTTGTGTCTCAGTAGTCTTTGGCCAGTACTGTTGATGACAGGGCCATGTACTGACAACTGCAGTGCCACCCACAATGCATCCCAACAATACCCAATGCAGCAGTCATCTATACTGACTGTCCAGATGTCAATATCTTTCATCATCTGAAAGATGGGCATGCCATGAATGTGGACACAGACATACACACAGTACACAGGTGGAAGTACCATAGGCAGAGTACATAAAATGTAACTGTCAGCCACACACAACTTTGGAAATGTACATACAGGATAGCAGCACATTAGTTGCCCGTGTAGTATGGAACACTGATGTAGTCTGGCCAATCACTGGCAGACCACAAAAGGCACAGTTATGAAGTAATGAGAGACTGCCTATGTCCCTGCACAAGGCAGCATAAGGGGAATGTCTCAGGTATATCTGTGAGTCAGCTGCAAGAAGCTTCCATATCACACATGCACTCAGCTCACCCCACCATTAGCCACAGGTTAATCAGAGGTCATATCCCTGCTGTTGGGAATGAGTACAGTATGACCCCCACTTCTGTATGGGAATACCCACAGAATGCAACATGGTGAAGAGGTGTCCCATGCAGGTGTGTCCCTAGCTGTAAGCAGCACCCTGCCAGCATCCAGACAAATGGATTAATATGGACAGGAACTATTGCCATTAACACCTCACACACTTGCCCTGTCACCCCAGGTGAATCCAGTGGCTCTCATCCTGGGAATGTAAGAGTGACAGAATGCAGTGGCCTGCTACAGATGGCCTGCATCACTACCAAATTTCCTATACTCCTCTGTCAAAGGCCTGTGCCTCACCCTTACTGCCAGTGTATGTTATCTCATAGGGTCTGAACTAAAAACTGCATGAACTGTGTACCAACTCCTAAATACTGCTGGGATGAAGGGACAACTATAGGGATACTTCTCAGATATTGCTCGCAATAATTTTAGGAAGAGGATAGAATAACAGAGTGGGGGGGTGTAGAAGCATGGACGTCATGAAGTGTGTGAAGTCTGAAACTCTGATATGTGCCCATACTACGCCTGCCTGCAAACCCAGTAACGGGAGGCTACAAACCTGATCATAAACCACAATGTGAATGGGAACTGACCAGATAAATGAGCCCTGCCTCTGGGTAACCTGAGTTAATCTTTACAGCTGGGAGGTATGGCCACAGAAAGATATGGCCATTCTGTTACATCGATATATGTACAAGTAGGCGATCCTCAGCCACTACAGTACCAAGGTACTGGATGATTTACACAGACCCATCAGCAAGTGTCTGCAGCTACCCCTCCAGAATGGCATGAGTTTGCAAGAATATGTAGGCTGCAGACCACAATACTGGGCACAGCTTCATTCATCTTGTATTTCCCTGGAAATAACTGTGAGCAAATAAGTATATCTGTCAGTAGTTGATGACATAATACAACACAGTGTGAAACAGTACATATGCCTGAATATCTCTGCTAACACCAGCCATGTAACTCAAGCAGCTCAAACACAATAGTTACAGTATCCCACTATATTTTGCCCATTGTGACTCCATATTGTCAACCTATCTACAGATATCCTGCAGAAACAGGTCACTAGCTGTAGGTGTAGAACATCAAATCCTGGACTGGAGTACAACCTACCTGGAATGGATTCACATACTAAATAAAGAAGGTCATTCTGGGCATGCTCCTACACTTAGAGAAATGAAGCCCATGTCTGACAACAACAGTGAACTATACATATCTGTCAGTCGCAGATGTCTTTGCACACACACCGCATTGCACACCATTCATACTTTGCACACACATTGGATAGGAATACTCATACATATCCAAGGCCAACACACTATAATATGTCAAACATACACACACACAGATGTGAGGAAGAGAGAGAGACAGACAGTGACAGAGAGATTTCCATCATGAGGCCTGTCCCACCCACCACACATCCAATTGGCCAATATCACATGATGCGCCAATGTCAATCACTGTGGACATTGCTTTTGGTAGTCCTCATCCCTATAGTGTCTGTGGTGCTTGTGATAACTGTGTAACATGATAGTACAAATCAGTATTCATCTAGCATTTGTATACCCAGTCCTGTCAAATGTAAAGTTTTGTGTGACTGAGTGTTGTGTGTGTGTGTTTCCAGAGGAATGGTTTATGGCCCATTCACACACACTGCACTTGCCCATTGCCCATGTTAGCACTCATGCTGATGTCAGTCACCTTGAAATAACCCTCTGGCCATGTTTCAGCCCCATAAGCAAAGTGGCACTTGTGATAACTGTGTAATGCTATAATGTAACATACTAGTTAGATAGGAGTTCTAATCCCAGACATGGAACGTGTGTGTGTTTGTGAGTGTAGTTGAATGTTTTTTGGGCCATTCATAGTCACTACACCTCCCATTGCCCTACTTTAGCAAGTCTGCTGATGTCATTCGATAACTGTGTAATGCTATAGTGTAACATACTAGTTAGGTAGGAGTTCTAATCCCAGACATGGCAACTGTGAAGCTGTATGTTTGTGTGAGAGAGAGTGTGTGTGTCTTTGATAATACCTGATATTATGGACATTCACACTTACTAATCCCCCTTACCCCTTCTTTAGCACTGCTGCTGATGTTAGTCACCTTCAAAGATACCCGTGGAAAGCTCTCCAACATGTAAGCTCCATGTTATGTGCCATAAATGCAGAGCCATGTAGTAGCAGTAGATACACAAGTATGGGTTTGAATCTCATCTGTGGCAAGTGTTTGTGTGTGTACATATGCATGTGTGTACCTCAAAGATTTTGGCCCCATTTACACCCAGTACACATCTCAGAGTCTGACTTTAGCAGTCCTGCAGATATCATCCACCTTAGAAGTACCTGTTGCCAACCCTAAACCATGTCAGGTCAGTGGTGCATATGGTAAATGCATAACATAATGGTCCATAAAGATTGTTAGATAGAAGCTTGAACCTCACCCCTGCCAAATGTAAATATGTGCTTAGGGTAAAATTATTTTTCGTATCTCTCATCAACTACATCACTCAATGCCAGTATTTACAAGGGCTGGTGATGTTCCTCACCTTAGAAGTACCTTGGGACAACATCCATCCTATAAGCTCCATGGTGCATGTCATGAATGTGGTACACTATAGTAACAATACAGAACTAGGTTGGGGATTGAATCTCACTACTGGCAAGTGTGTGTATGTCATCAGTATCCTGTGTAGAGGTTGCTGTGATTGTGTAATAACAGGATCCACTGTAGGGTGGGTTTTGCTAAATTATTATGTTGAGAACCTAGTATATGTCAGAATTTCCACCTTACAAGGACAACAGATGTCAAACACCAGAGAGGCTGGTGTAGACTATCCATAGCCCTATATGTGACATTATGGATTGGCGAGTAATATAGGCAAACCTTCTGCTACTCAGAGAACACTCTCCACCCATGTCTCATGCACAAACACACTTGGCTAGGCAACAACCACTATATTGGTAGTTCCCTGCATATTGCCACACAGATAGTAACCATGGTGTGATTGCAGTGGACTACATGCCTGTTGACCACAACAGTGCCACTGACCACTGACATCAGAAAGTACTGTGACGTGTTACATCTCCTGACTGAGTTTGTGTTATCCAGCAAGTAAAAGGACAAAGCACCCTGTTCCATCCCTGCAGTAGGCAAATAAATGATTACAGTGGCCCTTTTGCTATGTTACCCAGTGGGCACCTGCAAAAACTGTAGAGTCTGCAAATGTAACCCACAAAGGGAATACCATGCCTTATACACATGCCCTGTATTTACAGATGCCACCAACTCTACTGAATACCTGTATCATGCTGTCATTGTAGGTGCAAGCATGACCTCAGTTCTACAGATAGGTTTCACCAAATGAGGTCAGGAATTCTACATCAGAATATACCAATCAGTCCACACAACATGCCCCAGAGACCTCAAGTACACTTCCACATGTCAAAGAACATATGTGCACAACCCAGACACTGTCCATGTTATGGAATATAGATCACATACATGGGAAGCAATGCACATCACTGGCCACCCACAATAATAACCCAGATGAGTGGATGGTGAATACAATACTCACTCCTGGGGATCACTTCAGGGACTACACCCCTGAGCCACACTGGAGACTATTGTCATGTAGCCTGATGCCAAGATATTTGCTTTGCCAAGCCTTGTACAGCCTTCAGACCCATTCACCTAATGCACACCTGTGAAGCAATGAACCAATGCATCTCAGTACTGGCAAGTGTGTGTGTGTGTGTGTGTGTGTGTGTGTGTGTGTGTGTGTGTGTGTGTGTGTGTGTGTGTGTGTGGAGATTAATAATTTTGAAGCCATTCACACTCACTGCACCTCCCATTGCCCTACTATATCATGCCTGCTGATGTCATTCACCTTGAAATAACCCTTTGGCCAAGTGTCAGCTATATAAGGTCTGTGGCACTTGTGATAATTGCATAATACTGTAGTGTAGCAAATTAGTTAGGTAGGAGTTCTAATCCTGATCCTGCCAACTGTGATAATGTGTGTGCTTCCAGACAGAGTATATGAATGTGTTTGTTGACACCTGCTTTTGTGGACATTCACACTTACTACACTTTCCTTATCCTTCCTTTAGCACTGTTGCTGATGTTACTCACCTTCAAAGATACCTTTGGACATCTCTTCAACATGCAAGCTCCGTGGTGTGTGCAATAACTGCGTAGCACTGTAATAGCAATGCACAGTCAGGTAGGAGTTTGAAACTTAGTATTGGTAAGTGTGTGTCATCAATATCCTTTTGGGGGTGATTGTGTAATGACAGGATCAATTGCAGTGTGAGTTTTGCTACATCATTATTTTGAGGACCTTTACATCCCAATGTCCATATTACAAGGCCAACAGTTTTCAAACACTGTAGAAGTTGTTGTAGACAATCCTCAGCCATAAATGTTTACAGCCATGTGCAATTACTATGTGACAGTATGGATTAGTAAATAATATAGACAACCATTATAATGCACAGATACCACTCTCCCCCCATGGATCATACACAAACATGCTTGGCTATTACTCTCTACTCCATTTATTTCTTACTTTATCTCTGTCTCTCTCTATCCCCACTCCTCTCTCTCTCTCTCTCTCTCCCTCTCTGGCAGATGTGGAAAAGTACATCTGCTTTGCATAGGCAGCAGCTTGAGTTTTTTTAAGTAATGCTCATGATCAGCTGATTGCCTGTGCACGAATTGCAGTCCTTGACTTGCTAATTGCATGTGGAACAGCTGTGGTATCATTCCTTTAGCCAATTGCATGGAAACACACTCCTAATAACTAAGCAGTTCATGTGGGTGCTGGCCCTTTTCCTTCACTGTGAGCAGGGCTTCATGTGGGTGTTTGACAAACAACATCACAGAGGGTAGTTGGAAATACCTCTTACAACATACACTGTGGAATCAGGCCTACAAGCAGGAGGGGGATGTTCCAGACATGGGGACAGAATGTAAGTATTACTGTTCTACATTTGAAGTAATGTTGGTTTAACAGAGCTTGTGTGGATATGGCTGTTCTACATGATTTAAAGTCTGGCATGACAGTGTTATGTCATTGAGGAAACTCTCAGCTGCAGGGTTATCTGTAGACTGGCCAGAGTTTGGAGTCTTACATGTGGTGTTTTACACATTTCCTATCTTTAGAAATGCAGTAGCATACTCTGATGATTGCCGTCAGTACATGGTGACATCCATGTGAGTTAGTGACTTCATATCCCTCAGAAGAGATAGGTCACAACAAACCCAGTTATACCAGGAATTTTCTCAGTTTATCACATCAATATGTCAATATTGGCCTGGTGTTTGTGCGTCTGTCCCCCAAGTCTGTCACCCTTTGTCCATATGTCATACAGTAAGAGCTGCATATGTACAGTATATCGTTATTTACTGACATCATACCTGATAACAAGCCAGTGAGATATCATACTGCTAGACATGTTATGTATAGCAGGCCTTATATTTGAGGACAAAACCTGGACATTCTGCTGTATTCCATACAGTAGTGAGGTGTGTGTACTTATGGTTATTGTTGACAGAGTGTGTATCGTGAATGTTACTTGGCCTGTGTACAGACTGTGGTAGATGTCATTGTTCTTGGTCCTGTTCTATCTGATGTTGCATGCCGCACTAGTTTATGGTACCCTATCAGCGTATACGTTTGTAGGGCCAGACTGAGACATGTCCCACACTACAGTCAGGCATCAGACTACACTGTATATTGGGCCAGTATATATAGGATTAGTGTGTGAGGGGCACATACGAGGATGGTTTTGTTCACACAATCCATACACAGTACTATTAATTAGGCTTACCATAATGTGATTGTGTTGAGATTGGTTGTGTGTATGCACTATCACATTTGTATCTGTTACTCCGTGCTGTTACATGCCTGTAGTGCCTGCTATATTTGCAATTACATGTTTATTCCCCCATAGGAAACTTGGGGTCAGTGTTGTGGCAGTCTGCCTGTAGTTTGCACAGTGCTTTGTGACATGCCTACCAGCTTAGTGTATTTACCTAGTGTGATGTTATGTCCAGATATTTGTCAGATGTACTGTTGCCTGGCCACCATAAGTGTTGTGTATTTCTGAAAAAGCAGTGGAAAGCTGTGAAGATGTATGTCACTAACTAGTGGAAAGTATGTGGGCTTGGGACCTCTGCTCTTCCAGTTAATATGTGTTAGGACAGACAGGCTTGTGTGAATGCATCAACTGTGTGAGCTTATCTATTCCAGTATTTTTGTGATATCCCCATTTACATGGCTGTAAACATCCACTTTGTCAGGCTTGGTCCACATGTCTTGTACTAAGGAGTTCTGTGTATACCTCTGGACTGACCAGATTGTGTCAGACTGTCCCCGTTTATTGGTCAAATCTCTGCTGTATTCCACAGGATCATTACTGTGATTTGTGTGCTACTTCACTATGATGAGCTTATGATGTCTGTCAGTAACTAATAGTGTACATGTAAGTAGCAGAAGTGACTTCCCACACAACATGTCTGTTGACACCACCATTGTTACTGCAGCAATATTCTACATTTATACCTGCAATACTTACATGACATCCCCTTGAACTAAGAGGTTGTGACTATTGGTCCTGAGGTATAACTCCACTACATGTTATGGGCATATGTTTATATATATATATATATATATATATATATATATATATATATATATATATATATATATATATATATATATAAACAGTCCATTTGGTTGACATCATGTGTGTGTGTTAGGGGGTTGTTTATCAATTGGGCTGTGCAGATGTGGTGTGTGTAGGTATGGAGGTGCCCTAGCTGTGTTGGTGATGTGTGTGTCTATGTATGCACACAGTTCTGCAATGTGACTGTCCTATGCAGGGGTTTGTTGGACAGCTGCAGACTGTACATGGCAGGGTGTACAGTTCACCATGTCAAGCCACAGAAACGAGAACTGTGCCTGCCAGGGGTTCCATGGGAACTACCAGGTAGAAGCCCAGATATGGTACTCTCCCCTGATGATAAGAATTGTCCGCTGGATCCACGTCCCTGTTGGGACCGGCCAGGACTACATGCACGTTGCCTGCTGTGTTGTGGTGTGGACAGCACCTCCCCTGCAATGCTGGCACTGGTACTGCCACTACGGGAGCAGCTGTGACTTGTTGCACATCCACGTAGACCTCCACCTGTTGGTGTTGCTGACCTACATCCACATGGCTGTCACCCTGCTCCCACCATATGCTCTAACACAGACACTGCACGGTCGAGGATTCCCACCACCTGCAAGATCATGGATGTTGTCAAGTACAACAAAATGAGTAGCCCTCTGGAGCCCCGGACTCTGTCTGGTGTAATGTTCCATACATGCCTGTGCCTCCATGACAAACTGAAACATGCGTCTGGTGACACCTGCTGTGGCACTTCTGCCCGGGGCATGATGGCCAGCAGCCCTCCTATGAGCACCCCTGCACATCTGCCTATGTGGTACCTCACCAGTCATCCAGCTATGGCTTCTGTATACAGACAAACTTGCCATAGTCACCACACTGTCCTGTCCCATGCCACCACCTGCCAACTGTCCTTCATCTGTGGCCACTGGTAATTGGGTATGTATAGGCATTGTGACTGTGTGTGGGGATGGGTTGGATAAAAGTGGGATGTCAACTGATGGCACAGCTTCAGCCCCTGACAACCCTACCTGTGCCTCATCGTACCTATCATCATTGTCAGAGTCTGTATGGACACTAACATCAGTTTGCCTGCAGGATGGACCCTGACCCACCATGCCACCTGTGAGGGGAAAACAAAAATTGTAATTTAAGACCTGTACATCATTGCTTACCTCTACACACACTCACATACACATGCAAACACATACACACACACACACACACACACACACACACACACACACACACACACACACACACACACACACACACACACACACACTCTTACAGGTGAGGTGGCACAAAGATATTACACAGACCTCTCCTTACCCAACAGTCAACATGCATGACATATGGCACTCAACAATATGCACTGCAGCTATACTCAGTCCTTAGTAGGTGATGCCCCTTAACCTGGAATATACTGCACCCATGTACACAGTTTTGCAGTGCACCTGTTCAGCACCATGGCATGTACTGGGAACCATGCCTCATGAGTGTACACACCATTGCTGAATGTGTATATGTGTGGCAGTTATGTTTGCTCTTTTGCTCACAGCCCCTATGTGTTTGTCTGAAACATACCTGGGATGATATGACGACAGATGTCAGTAATGAATGCCTGACCTCTGATTTGCAGATCTCATTATCGGCAGTGCATGTATGAGCAATAAAATCCAATTACACTGACAACCTTCAAAGCTTACTGTGGCTGTGAGGAGTGTACACACCCTTGTTGACATGCCAGCCTCTTCCATGATATGCAAAGGGGCCATAATTCTGCATATGTTAACATTACACACACCTGATATGTGAACATATGATCTGTGCAATGAAATGCAGTATCAAACAAATGTGTTAGCTGTGCAGATGCTGATTGAGATACATACAATATGTGGGTTGTGTAAGTGTGCACACCCTTAACATGATGGTTTGTTGCAGCACCTGTTAAGTGAACTACAGCAGTCACTATTCCTGGAAGGGGTATACTAACATGGCCCATCTTCACTTGCCATTATTTGGACACTCTGCCCTACAAATGTCCCCCAACTCTGCAGGATTGCAAGGTCAGTTCATGTGCACAGCCCTTGGAGGTCACACAGTGCCTTCACTATCGCTGTGGAGTCAGGCTTATATCTGGTACATTTCATGACCTTGACTGTATTCAAATACAACCATTCTTAGTGAGCTTTGGATGTATGCTTCAGTACACTGTTGTGTTTCAGGATGACACTCCTTCCCATCCTCAGCCTTATTGCAGATGCTTGACAACTATGGGCCACACATGAGTGTCATTTTGTAGTGTTCCAAATTGAGAACACCATGTCTACCGGCCTAGTTCCTGCTAATAAACAGCAAACCTAAAGGTGTACACTGGCACCAGCAAGGTACTGATGGGGATGGTGGGCCTGAGGTTGAGTGAGTTGTTGCTTGTGTACCACATGTATCTTTATTAAAACTGTCTGTAGGTTTCAGCCTTGGTCTCATTACACCATTAAACATTGCAACACATGCCTTTGGGAGACTTGATGTTATGCATATGCTACCTGTAGAGAGCCCTGGATGATGTTTCCTGTGAAACAACTCTTCCATCTGATTACCCTAGCCCATAGGCCACACTTATGCAGATTCCAGTCAATTGTTGACACAGGTATTGCACAGGCAGTACTTGCTAGACATTCCTGCAATTCCCTCAGTGAGGCTGCATGTTTCTGGGCCGCCTCCATGACCAGCTTGCAACATGTGTTATCATCTGTCTTGGATGGTCATCTGTTTATTTTCTACAGTAACTTTGTCCCATACCTCTTAGTCACATACATGACTGTCTGCACTGTTTGCCATGGGATATGCAATGATGAAGTAAGGCTACTTCTCCTACTCCTGAGTGCTACCTGTTGGATATGGGATCCATTCCATGGTTTGTAAGATGTGTGCAAGCAACGGCTGCCTCTGTTGCAGTTCAGTGGGCAAATGTCATAGACATACTTCTTGGACAGCAGACCATTACTTGGTGTGACATCGAGGCCCTGTACTTGATAGAAGGTCCATACTCAAGAAGAGTGAATGCTGTCAGTACCTCAAAAGCTGCTTCCACAATATGTTATTTGGAGTGTGTGCACACATATGCTTCCAGTGTTTGTTAAGGTATGCATTCTCCATACTTGTTGTCCTAACATACAATTCCATAGTACACATCCATTGCTCATGTTAGGATCACATTACAGGTTGTAAAAGGTGTGGGATGTGGTATCATGATATGCCATTGTGTAGATCTGTAACAGTTACCATTGTAATAGTGGTGTATATACTGCTGTAGCCACTGTATAAGGGTAATGTTTCAGACATGCCCCTACTGTAGGCCATTTGTCCCACCATTATGTTCATCTCTGTCCACACACCTTGCACTGACAGGTTATTAGGTATACTGCATGACTCTTATATACCCTTCAGATATGGCACCATGGTGGCCACTGTGATGCAGTGCAGTTAACAGCAGCAATAAGTGAACATGTACAGCATGCATTATGGGTAGGTGTGTTAAATGTGTGCATGACAAATACCATAGCCATAACATGGCTGGTGTATTGGCAAACCTGAACAAAGCAACTCCATACTCACCAGCTACAGGCTTCTGCCCCAGTTGCATACCAGAGGGACCTACATAGTTGTGTGAGAGATGTAATGTCAGTAGCCACACCTGTGGCATTGGTACAGGGTAGAAGCAGCATTTCAGTACATCAACAGTACAAACCCACAATACTAGAGATTATGCACTGCAGCAACATACTATGTTATCTGACATATACTTGAAGATACTTTACAGATGAAGATGGATAAGCATCAGTGATCTACTAATGTGCCCTGGGGCCTTACCTGCACACTCCTCATCCACTGTGGGTAGCACCTACCTCCACAATGCTATCTTCAGGTTCCTGGCTTGGCTGGTGGACGGGTGCCCCAAGGCTGGCGAGGAGCTCCTCAGCATGTGTCAGTGGGGGCTGGATGGCATGACCCCCACCTGTGGCTAGCTGGTCCCTGCTAATTGCAGCAGCACGCTGATGGACTTGGCGGATGAGATCAGTGCAATGATGTTGCACCTGCTCATAACTGCGGTTATGCAGGCTGAGATTGTTTATCCTGTGGACAAGCTCATTCTACAGGGTGGTCCTCTCCTGCAGATCATGGGCCCTGTGTCCAAATAGGGTTCTGTGATGAAGTACAAGGAAGTTTGTGATAATATCATTCTCCTGGGGAGTGTACACAAGGAGACATTCACGGGACATGGTACCTGGAAGACATAAACAGGAAAAAAGATCAGAGGACCTCATACTGCAAGGATATAATAGTTGTTAATTGACATCCCCCCCCCACCACCACCATATCTGCAACAATAATCTAAACATACAAATCAATGAGTATGTTTACACCAAACCTACTGTTGGGACATATGTACTATTGTTCAACAAATATTGAAATGTCTTTCTATTCATGTTCCATGTTGAAACACTAGCATTGGTGGCCTGTTGCTATCAAAGTAACCTACATGCCATTGTAATGGCCACTGTGGTTCCATATATGCATGCGTTCTGTTTGCAATGCATCTGTTCCAAATCTGGTGTTTTAGGTTAATGGGAATATCTATGCATGCTGTTATAACTAATCCTGGAGTGTGTTGACTATTACTAACACACATATGTTCTAAAACTGCAACACAATAGCATGTTTGGGGAGGCTGTTCCCAGCGAACCCACCTCTCCCACCTCATCTGGCCATGACACCGGGCCACAGCACATCTAGGACCCACCTCGGGACCTCCACATCCTCTGGTCCTGCACTACCTCCAGGTGGAACCACCTCAGGGGATGGGCCCCCCCCCTCCCCGGGATCGGGCACAGACAGGATCCTGTCACCTGAAGTTAGGATTTATTTTAATATACATTTTCTGAAGATTTTGAGGTCTGAAAATCAAACATATGTCATTATTTAGTTACTACAATTTTGAGATAATCCCACTGATTTGCCAGGGAGACAGAGAAACAGGCAGAAAGTATGAGTCAATTATCTGGACATTCTGAAAAAATCTGTACAGTTGAGAGGTATGATATGCATACAGCTTACTACCACTCCCAGGATTCGAACCATGGCTGTGTCTGCTAAAAATACAACAATTTAAGTTTCAGCAGAGTGTGGTATTTGGATATTGCTGTCTATTCCTTCAGTGTTTTCTGTCTAAGTCACTCTTGGTTGTACAATCTGACCTTGTAATTACAACAGTCTTATACAGACATTCCTAGACATATTTTTATGTAGCACAGTGTGAGAAACAGTGGTTGACACAACAGTACTATTCTGATATCAGATGTTACTGAATGCTACATGTCAGGCCATACTATACCAGGGTAAACACTACCAGTCCAGAATTTAAATCTTTATTGTCAGGCACAGTTTTCTTATCTGACAGACCTGTGGAGAAAATGTTTGTTAACACTACCTGACTGTTTTTACACGTATTCCCAGATTCAGAGTTAATATTATGCACATACCTCTCAATCTCTTAATGCACACACTCTGGGCAAAGCTTGACAACATGGGGGGTACAAATAGGGACATATTCTGAATATTGCTCTCATAAACTTGGAGAGCTGCTAGAGTGACAAGATTTGTTTTAATATACATTTTCTGAAGGTTTTAAGGTCTGACAATCAAATGTTATGTCATTATTTAGTGACTACAATTCTGAGATCATCCCACTGATTTGCCAGGAGGACAGAGGAACAGGCAAAACATATGAGCCAATTATATGGACATTCTGAAAGAATCTGTACAGTTGAGAAGTATGATTATGCATACAGCTTACTACCACTCCCAGGATTCAAACCATGGCTGTGTTTGCTAAGAATACAACAATTTTAAGTTTCAGCAGAGTGTGCTATTTGGATATTGTTGTCTATCTTTTCAGTGTTTTCTGTTTAGGTCTCTCTTGGTTGTACAATCTGATCTTGTACTTACAACAGTCTTATACAAACATTCCTAAACATTGTTTTATGTAGCACAGTGTGGGTAACAGTGGTTAATGCAACATTACTATTCAGAGAATGAAACAATAAATGCCATACAATACCACCAGTAAACACAACCAGTCCAGAATTTAGAGCTTTATTGCAAAGCAGTTACAGTTTTATTTAAATATGACCTCTATGGGACTATTACTGTCATATTGTCTGGTTTATTCAGTACAACCCATACACAGTTTTTATACTGCCAGGTGACTTTCTACTACTTTATATTTATTTGGTATGACTTCTACAAGCAGGATTGTTACTCACCAGCCTTGTGACACAGCCTTTGCAACCTACTAGCATGGGCTTCCTGATTTGCAGCCCGCTCAGCTGCAGCTGTAAGGGTAAATACAGAAATATTTAGGCATACCTATCCATCGTATACACAGGCTGGACATTAGTAAACAGTTATTGGTATGAGTACTTACACACTGCTAGGACATCACACCTCTGCCTTGCTTCTTGGACCCACTCATCCAAGAGCCCCTTCTTTCTCTGCTCCAAGTCAGCATAGTGGTGCCAAACCCAAACCTGCTCACCAGTCCGAGGGATATAAGTGGCACTGGTGAGTTCACGGGCGAGATGGTCCCAGGGTTCTGATTTATATTGGGAGCCTTAGTACTGGTCCTGCAGCAGTCTCTCATCATGGTTTTGTACCAGGATCCCTACCATGACCTTGGACTCCTGTATGCCCCAGCGGTGCGCACAGAAGCACATGCCCTCACCAACTCCTGCCATACTGCCTTCAATGGGAATCTGTAACCAATTATGAGCTGTATTCCCACCTGTGAGGTTTAAATACGGCTGATTTCCTGTCCTTTGCAATGATTGGACAGTTTTGAATATGCTGTGCTAAGCTAAGCTATAGGCAAACCTGCTTAGCTAAGGTTGGCAGTGCTTAAATGGACAGGTTCAGCACTGCTTATCGATTAGGCAAATCCACTTAGCTAAGCTACTCATTGCTTAGCAGTCATATTTACATAATGCTTATACCTGGTAAGCAGAGCTGTGCAATGCTTAGCATTGCTTATTTTTCATTTTATAGACTATCTGCTGTATGGCATTGATTCATCATTCATTACATATTATAAATTTGTTTACTGTCCCTGACATCCCCCAATGTGCTTTCCTTACATTTATTCATGTGTGACTATACTGTATGGGTTCATAACTTTATTAAACTGACACCTCACATCTGGACCTAATGTAGTATTCTGGTTAACAAATATATATTATTTAGTAGCTAATTATAAAAATAAATGTTTATGTACTGCTTTCACATGTAAAGTGCAAATTGATTATAGAAGGATCAAACTGGGAATGGTGCTTGCAAAGCATATGCTCTAACGACTACACTATTGAAATATTGCTTAGGTTGGATGTCTCTTGCTATTTAACTTCTTGTGCTGTTTAAGCTGGACTAAACATAGCTAAGCAATGGCCATACCTGCTCAGCTACGCTTAAACTTTATTGCATTTATAAATAAAAATATTTGTTGCGTTATTTTATTTGTACCTTTCAAAATATCCCTGCTAATGCTGAACCTGTTATTCTATCAACTTTCTGCTTTGTGGGACAATTGTCCCTTTTGGCTTTGTCCACATTCCTTACTCTGACAGGTTTGGAAGGTATGTGCTATGTGCTTATACTACATCTGTTATTTTGACATTTGTCCTGGTAGGAATGATTGTCCCTTATGGCTTTGACCCAGATTTGTTATCCTGATGGGCTGGGGGTGTTACAAGCATTCTCACTCATTTTAAATTACCAAAAGGCAATTCTGGAGTGTAGGTGGTGTGTATATTGTGAGAGCTCTACTCTCACGCACACACACCCCTTGTGCTTGTACACGGAACCGTGTCTGCTTTAGAGCACGGCAGCGCACCTTCATACATATGCATGGTGCGCTGCCATGCTGAACAGGATCGGTCCCTGCCGTGCAGGAATAACTTATTCCTGCATGGCTGTTTGCTGAATCCCAGGGCTTGTTATCTCAGTATGTATTTGCCAGAATTTAATTATGTACCTGGGTAGAAAAACAAGTAAAAAATGAAAGCAATACTGTTTTGACCTAATTTTTGCCCATCATTTTCAAATCAAATGAAAGGCTAAGGTATTTTTCTTGAGTACAAGAATTAGAGACATTTATTTATTTAATTGTCTATTTATTGGCATCTGATTACTGTGAAAGTCAGACTGGGTAAAAGCCCATTTTCAGCAGACGCCTGGGGAGAAAAGCTCGAAATTATTACTAAACATTTTAAGAACAATGATTTTACAATCTTCAAAAATAAAACAAAAACGTGCAGTTTAAATAATTATAACAAACTAGACATACCATACAAGCCATACGATAATAATTTAATATTTAGAGAAATTTTAGACAGTTTGCAGGCATGGTCAAAGTAGAATTTGTTATGGCTGGCTCCAATAACATCTAAATCTAGAGAGAAAGAGTACAATTCCACAGAACAGGTCAAACTGCAGACCATTCTCCAAAGTCTGATACCATCAATATGATCATTAAATAGCCTGGATAACATAAACCTGAGAATAACTGAATCAATTAAAAGACATTGTTCTAGTAAAGTGTTCCACCCAAAAAGTAATAGAAGATTAATAGTACAACAAAGGAGGAGAAACAATAAGTTCCATTATTTTGGCACTGATTCCTGTACCTCAGTTGTGCCAGAAATGACAAACTAATGATGTTAAAGAGTTGTACTGGGGATAGGGAACCTAGACTGGTAACATGAGATATCATATGAATGGGCATGACTCTAGTTCTGACCACAAAGATGAATGCAGAAGGTGTCCCACTGGAAAGTAGTCTACAGCAGACAAGAAGGAGAATATAATAAGAAAACACAGAGTTGTCAAAACAGAAAAAAAAAATAGACCCTGGGATTCAATAAATGTCATGTAGGCTTCCTCTGAATCCTGCATGGAATTTGCATGTGTGCAAGGTGATGCACAATGAAGAGCAGTGCTCATTGCTTATTCATGTCTCACACAATGGCAACAGTGTTGCTGGCCAGGAAACCATGTAAGCGACCATGGATAGCAATCTTGTTTAAGTCAGAGCAGTGAAGGTCCCGGTTTTGTGTGGAATGCCACAGCAATCACCAGGGCTTAACAGATAGCTCTCAAGCTCTTAGTGCAAGACATTTGGACAAAGACCAACATAATGAGGGGGACAATGACCCAGAAAAAGGGACATATATGCTCATAAGAAATTTGTTAGCATAACCAGGGGTTTGAGTTCATATACATGTTCTGAAGCATTTGAAGTCTGAAACTCAAATGTATGTAATTATTGAGACACATCAGTCCTGAGTTCATCCCAGTGATATGGCAGAAAACCAAAAGTTTGATAAGAAACTCACCAAAGGATATACAGGCAAAAATCTGGACAGTTGAGAGGTATGATTGTTAAGTACATGGTAAAAACACAATGCAGGTCAGTGTATCTACAGTGCAGATTATTGTGAAATCCCATGCCTGGCATTCTTTGCTGAAGTTGTGTAAATGATCTGTAAGGGTGCATGGACTGCCATGTAAAATAAACACTCAGTGGAAGTGTGTGCATTGAATAGGGACACACAGATGAATTGTAGGAATGAGCAAAGGGAAAGAGGACAGGTGCAACAACATAATGTACAGCAGATGAGGGCATGTCAATGGAAAATGGTTGCAGCAACACCGATCACATATCAGTCTAATACAGTGGGGATTTCACAGTGAAAATGTATATTATGTGACTGTCACACAGAGTTACATCATAATGGGAAGGATGTCTGTGTGAGATAAGAATCCTTACATGAATAATGCACAGGACAACTATCAGGGATGCTGCATACAATTGAAACATGGTGCATACTGTGAAACTGACAAACTGATTTGCCTAATGTGAGTGTAATCTCACCAGAAGTCTCCAGCAAGTGGGCCAGAAGTAAAGGCTCATGGACAACACTAAAAGAAGCAAGCAGAATCATGGACAATATCAGAATAATACCACCGGTAATCCCATGCTTCTGACATAATATATGTGATTTTGAGTGCTCAGAGATGATTCTGCATGAACACACCTGTAAAACTATTATGATACGTACATAGTCTATGAGGGTTCATAGGTTGCTAGGAAGTTACTAGGCTATTGACCTGAGGGTCTTTACAAGCCTAACTATTAAATCTCAATATAATACTAGATGAGAGACATTGTCTATGCCCAATAATTTTCTAACAAGGACTACCCATGCCCAGGAAAGATGCTGGGGTAATCCCGGCAGAAATTTATGATTTCCCATCTAGTCATCCAGGCTGCACTAAAACAGGGTCATGGAGGTGCTCTACTTGATATGGATTGGAAGCCTATTCCAGAGGAGTGGCAACCTCTGAGAGACTGTCCTGGCACCGTAACATCTGCTGGAGGTATTAGGAGGGACACTGCTGTACCTGTATGCAACATTATGATCAATACAGGCTAGTTGACTGGTGTGAATGGCAAATAAATATATCTATATCTATATATTTCTATCTATCTATCTATCTATCTATCTATCTATCTATCTATCTATCTATCTATCTATCTATCTATCTATATCAACAGAACAGGTAGCACACATGTATCTGGTGTAACAATTTGATGGGGGTTCCCCACCATTAGACAGTAAAGTTTATGCCACAAAAAGAATACCTAGGTATGGCCAATAAGATGTGTAACAGCTCACTGTGCAAAGGTGGTACACTTCAGTTACACATCACTGGAAGATGTGTAGTGAGTTCAATGAAGAAGAGTGCATTGTACTCAGTTATCGGTGTGAGGAAGGCTGTGAACTATGGAGGTATTATAGCCTCTGATGTGGATGTCCTTCACATACTCAGTAGTTGTGTTACATACAAGAGAGTAGTCAACCCTGTGACCATATGCTGGTGGATGTTCCACTTATCATCTACCCAAGGACACAGGTCACATACCTATTGTTCTGGTTATAGGGTGTAATACTGTCATTATACTTGGGATGTGTGTTTCTTTTCCTAACTTAACAAACCCCCCCATGTTTTCTTGTCATTGCAGGTGTTGTCATGGTTGTGGCAGCAATCTTTGGTGTGTGTTGATACTGTCCATATTATACTAATATTACCGTTGGAGTCAATGAGTGCCCACAATCTATAGCCCTTCAGGCAGCTGTTTGGACACAGTATGTCTATGTTATCTGTGATGTCCATCACTTAAATAATGGACAGGAAAAGGCCTAGCAGACAGCCCTGATGTATGGATCCAATCACTGGACCTGAGATATCGGTCACTTCACATATGTCAACATTTTAGATGCCATATATGTGATACACTGGTCTGCTCACTTGTTGATATACGTGTATATGGCCACATCTGACAGTGCTGAGTGAGTACCTTAGTGTGGACTTGTGTCAAATGCCTTGGGCTTGTCATGTTCTAAAGGCTGATAGTGTTGTTGTCAAGTATGCCCTTGATGACCTCTTTGAGGACATCTTACAGACATGATATTGCATTAGCAACTCACACAGGTCTGTTGCACACAGCTTGGATATCACTAGTGTCCACATAGAAAATTACCATAATGACATACTGGTCTACTTCACAGTTGAGAAGAGTCAGGATGTGTCTATACATGCATGCATCAGGTACTGCCCCCCCACCAACTTATATAAGTGCATGTTGAAAATGCCCTTCTATAGCAACATAGCCTGTGTGTAGGGTGTGTTGAAGTGTGTATTCAACCATGTCAGGAAATTATATG
Source organism: Protopterus annectens (assembly GCF_019279795.1). NCBI lineage: Eukaryota > Metazoa > Chordata > Ceratodontiformes > Protopteridae > Protopterus > Protopterus annectens. Next base: position 198,284,126 of record NC_056729.1, on the reverse strand, counting down.
TGATGAGTGTTTAGGGTGCATTGAAGTGTGTATTCAACCATGTCAGGATAGTATATGTGATGAGTCATATGATATGTCATCTGTGATGTCATCACAGCCCACTGATTCTCTGTGATAGGCCTGGATATAGATAACGCAGTGCATACTGGCTATCCTCAACTGACCTAGTGTAGAACACAATGCCCTACACAGGGATCACTGAGAAACTGGGGGTTATACTTCATGTCACTAGAAGGGTAACCAATTGGCTAACTGACAGAGCACACACGATGAAAGTTGTGGATTCAACCTGTACCAGTAGAGCTGTCACCACTGGTGCATCCCAAGGATCTTTGCTTGGCCCTTTACTGTTTGAAATCTATTTCTCAATAGTTCAGGCTAAAATATACAGCCTTTGGCTTATCGTGTGTGCTGCTTCTTGCATACTGGGTGCAGTTATTGAGTCCACCTATGATGATAACATACTACAGAAGGGCCTAACACAGACAAGTGATTGGTAGCAAAGCCATACAGTCTACAAATAAATGAAAACATTTATTTTTTTTAGCCTTCTACAAAGTGGAATTCCCTGCTAATTACAGCACTGACAAAAGTCCTGCTATGCTGAAACCCAGTAATGCAAGCACTGGGAACACAAGTACATAGCACTCTGAACTTCAACCACCAAGTGTCCATACTGGTATTGAAAGCCTATGTTGTGCACATCATAAGTCATGCCATTGTATTCAGATCTCAGGATTATTTTACAGCACTGTACTCAAATGTCATCAGAACACTAATATAGAGTATAATGCTCCCTTTTGCATGTACCTCACTAGACACATGCAGCAGCTGAAGAGACTACACAGGTTACTTACCAAGAGAACATAGAGCAAGCAATCAGTGCCATGATGTGTGTAGATAGACTGAAATCCATGTCACTGTAATTTGTATTGTATGGGATGAGGTGACTTCTACCTGGCCTCCATGCCAGTTTCTGACCATACCCTAGTAAAAATAGCGCATATCCACAAATCACATAAAGTTGCTGACATCAGCAGTGTCTGGTGAGGAGAATATGGCAATAACAGTGTTCCACATGGGGTCTACTTTGGTAGACTGAATTTATACTTTACCTGAACTACAGATTACCAAGACAACAACACCAAACTTTCAGTAAACCGAGCCTTCACATTACCAAAGGTTTTTTTTTTCACAGAGAAAGAACACACTTGGACAACATTTAACAAAATAAACACTAAAGCACATCAAACCAACACCCACCCATTAACTAAATATACAGATTCTGGATAGCACTACAATAGTGAAAAGGGCAAATTTCCGCATGTTGACCAAACGTCTCTGTTTCCTGTAAAAAAAAAATCTCTGTGTTTTCTCCAGTTACTGCAGGCATCTTGTGAAGTACAGACAGAAGGGGGAATTGTACTCAATTAGTGGTCTGATAAGGGCTGAGTACAACAGAGCTATGACCTCCTGGTCTTGGATATGATGGCCTTATTTATGAGGAGTGCAATGTATAATGTGTGTCTCACTACTATGGACACATGGTGATTGAAGTGTAGATTGCTATCAAAATGTGTTCCCAAGTCTTGCAACACTGTGTTTGATCTTAGAGGGGTGCTATGTATATCATAATTAGCAATAGTACTTCATTGAGAAAGGAGACAATCAGGCATTTTCTGCTGTGAGGTTCAGCCCATGAGTATGGCACCAAGCATTTGTCTGTGTCAGCCCCTTCTGTAATATGTTAACATAGTTTTGTACTCTACATGACTGCATCCGGTTTACAGTCATCTGCAAACTTGGTAAGCCATAGGCCATCTACCTTTGCCTGCACATCAGAGAAATAAACAGTTGAGGGACCAGCACAGATCCTTGTGGTATTCCACTGGTAAGTGGTCTTGTGGTGGAGGTGCAGTGCTCATCTTTGACAGTGTGTGGTCTGTTGGTGAGGCAGTTGGCTATCCATCTAGTAATGTATGGGTTAATCCCTAGATGGGAGATTTTCTCTATAATACCTGAATGGAGGATAGTGTCAAAGGCATTGGATAACTCAACATAGACTACATCCTGTTATCCCTCATCCAGGTCATTAGAGTCAGTATAAAGGAAGTCCACTAGGTTTAATAAGCAAGATCTACCCTTGACAAAAAAAAATTGGTTGGTCAAGTGTGTTGAGGGTCACTGATGTCGCTGTGGATAAGGTCTATGCTGATTCCTTCCATAGCCTTGTAGATAAGGTTGTTTAAGCTTATGGGTCATTAGTTCTATTTCTTCATGTTAACAGGTTCATGTGCATTGTATATTACACAGAATTTATTATTTATTTCTATAGTGCAGGTGATATGTGGGTGAAAAAAGTACTAAGACACCAGGGTTACAGTGCTTAGGGTGGCAAGACATGGCTATATTATAAATATGTGGCATATTGTTAGATAGAAGCTTTAGTTTATGTTTTCAAATGTAATTCCATGCCATAGACAAGAAATGGACAGTAAACAGCAGTAAAACATAATAGTATTTAATTTTCCATAGCACAGTGAACAATGGATTTGCGCAATGGCTAGCAAAATGTTTGCACATGCAAGATACACATTTTTAGTACTTTCCCTGTTCGCACATAGTTAAGCAGTGCACAAACACAAGCTGCATTGGTAAAGTCTGAAAGTTTGTATTGAGTCTACAAAGCACATTTGCTGCTTTACTGACTCTCTGGCAGCAGGTGTAAATGCACTGACACATTTCATTTTGAACCCAGATGATACTGGGTATGAATCCAGGTGTATCTAATAATTGTAAACACTTTTAACTAAATGTAAAACACAAAAATTCCATCAGCAGACAAACCACACTAGTAGTAAGTGCAGAGAGAAGCACCAGTGTGGAAACACAGCAATCACAGTTCAAAATATCCACAGGTAAAATAGACAGGAAGCAGCAGGCAGCAGGTGAAATAAATCCAAGTATGGAAACACAGTAGTCACAATTTAAAATATCCAAAGGTAAAGTAGGCACTAGGCAGCAATCAACAGGATTTATTTTACCTGCTCCCTGTTTTCTGCCTACTTTATCTTTGGATATTTTAAATTGTGACTGCTGTGTTTCCATAGTTGGATTTATTTCACATGTTGCCTGCTGTTAGCTGCCTATTATATCTATGAATATTTTGAACTGTGACTGCTATGTTTCCACACTGCTGCTTCTCTCTGCACTTACTTTTAACTAAAGAGTGATAATGCAATTACATTAATTCTTTATAGTACATGTGTTGTTGTGTATTGGCATATCACATCAAGAGGCATTGCATGGAGGTAACTGCAGCATTGCACTGCCACTTACCATTGCTTGGCATTGCTGCAAGATGCAAAACTTTGTGCATATAGGCCAAAAAGTGAAGGGATCTATTACTTTATCTGCTACTTATGTGTGTTGTGTGTAATTCTATTTTTGACCAGATTATAGGTTTTTCAATGGAGTAGATAGGAAAGTGGTGAAATGTGGAACAAACTAGGGGGAGGTACAAAGGGAAAGTAATAGAGGAATGTGCAGGAGGGATGTAGGAAATAACCATAGCTATCAATTTCTTCAACAGTAAAAACTGATAATATATTCAGAAGATTAGCTGAATTTAGACTCACCTTGCGAGAGAGGGATGACAATAATATAATCATATTTTATAGCCAATTGTACCAAATCAAGTTTGTCAAGAAGACATGTGTACAAAATGGAGAGCTAGGTATGGGATTTTTTTTGTGGGACAGGTGACCATTTTTTAATTCAATAAGAGATGACTGATGGGTAAGGGACGTATGTCTGGGTCAGGTAAGTTTGGTAGTTGAGGAAACAAATGCAAACAAACAAGACAAACAATACAAGAGACAGGGACAGTGAGGGACGCAAAGGTTTTGGAGAAGCCATGATTGGAGTGAAAGAGGGGGTACTTTGGCTCATGCTCATCAAGCTTGGAGACAGTGAGAATCAAGGCCTCACCCAGTGGATTGTCATCACTGTCCCCTTACTCCGCTGGTGGCTGGAGTGATTGACATCTTCTTCTCCTATGGAACATGAGAGAGAGCAGCCTCGCCATCTGGCATAGGCATACACCAATGGTGTGGTGCACAACCCTACACACGGACTCTGGCATCTTCCAGCAGGTGATGAAATTGCCACCTCTGCCACTGCTTCTGGAGGGTAACACTACACCATCTTTCTGAGAAGTATTACCAGAGGGCATAGGTAGTTCAAGGGCAGCAAATTCAGTGCTGCCAGGCTGGCTCTTTGATGGGCTGGTCATCGTTGCTGGAGCTGGTGGACCAGAGGCTGGTTGATCCATTGGGGCTAACCTACATTGCTGTGCTGTGTAGTATATAGTGATACAGTACACATAGATGACATGAAGACATTTTGACGATACATAATAGAAAACTGAAACAAAGAGAGATAAAGGTTGGGGTGAGGGAAAAAAAAAGAGATAAAATTAGTACCATCATATGTGACATACAATGCATTAATACAATTATACAATTCTTTTATCTGAAGTATTACATTTAAGTATATGCCCTAACAGATACGCACTATACTACAGATTTCTGAAAGTAATCCTTGAAGTATATGCCCTCACAGATACACACACTATACTACAGATTTCTTCAAGTAATCCTTGAAATGCGCATGTAATGCACATATGCATGTTCCAATTATACAAATTACAGTTTACAGCAGGGCAGTTGTGCCACTGGTATAGGGTTTTTTAATTTAATGTAAATATTAGTGAAGAAATAACAGTATTGTATAGTTGTGAATCATGATATTTAAACCCACAACCTCTGACTACAGTCTAATATTGGACTCCCACAACTGGTTTGTGCTACAGATTAATGCATGCATACTTGCTTTTACATTTGGGATATGTATGATCAATTTGGTACAACTTTAAAAAAGAACAAAAATGATATCTTTAACTTTTAAATCTACAATAACACTTCTCTTCTGCTGCATACATACCACTTGCTTCCTTCAGTCTCTCCAATCAAGAAAAATGAACCTTCCAATTGAACTCATGGGAGCTGGGAAAAGAACAGAAAAGAACAAAAGAGCATTATGCATACCAGTCTTGATTTTATTTAGCTAAGTCTTACAAGTATTCTGTTATTGTCATACATACACAGCTGTGGGATGTCTGCAGTTTCAAACTCATGCAACAAACGATTGACAGTATCCCTTTTACTCCTATGTAAGTCATTAAAAATGATGCCTACACTGATTTCCACTATGTGAGATACCAATGGCACTGGATACAGCCTGAGCCAAACTATTACACTCCTCAGGCTTGTACTGGGAAACAGAATAGTCCCCCTGCAGAAGTCTTTGGCTGTAGCATTTTACCCCGAGTCCAATAAGTATCCTGGACTACTGGACACCCCACCTCTGTGCTCTAAACATGACACCTTGCTCTCTAATGCCAGCCATGTCTACCAGCTGAACTAGAACAAAGAAAACTGATTCTTTCCTGCCAATTCCAGTTATTGCATTTACTGGAACTATGCAAACCTGAGCAACAATTCAAACCACTTTTGCGAGATGTTAAACACAGGGCAGCAGTCCCAAGAGGGAGGAATTAAACAGTTGAGATTGGAAGGTTAATCTGACACTTGGCCTTAGTTTGAGGGGTGTCTACTGATGTAGCCTTGGCATATATATACTAGAAATTGGAAGGTAACTGTTAGATGTGTTAAGTTTGTAGACACGCACTAGGGGTATAAATATAATGACCTGACACATTTGTTTTTGCCTTTAAACACTGAAGAAAATTGTTTTTTTTACACTGTGAGATTCAAACCAAGGCATAAGTGAGAAAGCATTTTCTTCTACAGTATTGATTTTCTATCTTTTCCACCAAAGAAATGCTGCTCACACATAGTCTGGAATCATACATAAATTCAGGTGACAGCTTGAGCTGTTAAATGTTTATGTGTTGTGTGACCTGCCAAGTTTATTGGATATAGATCCAGTTGTTTATGTGTCTTATGTAATTAAGAAGTCCATGCAAGTCCAGACAGCAGAATTGTACTTATAGAATTATAGTAAACAGAATACCCTCAGTTATACATCTGAAAACACAATGGGTCTCATCCCTCGTATATATAATTTATATCAGCTTCACTATCTAAAGTGTTATATGTGATACTGAATATAATGAGAAGAATAACAACAATAAAAGTGTATTGAATATCCTGTATTCCAAACCAGGACCATGTGCATGTCAGTCCTACACATAAACTTGTTTCCACAAGAATGTTGAAATAACACTTATCTATTTTTCAGTTCATTGCTATAAACCGCACTGTCACAACAGTAAAAATAAGTTGCACACTATGTACTAGAACCCATGACCATCTGTACTCCAACCCTACACTTATACCTGCTGTCACAGGACTAGTTGCATGACATTTTCTAATTTCCTAATCACTCTTAAAGTCTCTGTTTTAACCATCAGGTAACACCCCTTAGCAGGTTTGTGCAGTGGCCAACAGAATTAAATGAATGTATCCAGTTTCAGTTATTGGCTGTCTGAGTCTTGTCTGCATGTTTTCAATGGCTGCAGTTCCTGAGGAACATTGCTAACTGCTGCGCAGTGTCACTAAGTGCAGTTGCACAATGAAACACAGAAATTGCAAAAATGTATTATTTTTTACCTTTGCCCTTTTACAGGCTCCCTGTTTGCAGGTGTTTGCTGGGTGTTATATCTGCTTCCTGGGTTGGCCACTAGTCCAGTTTGCACACAGCCATGCTTTGTGGAAACAAAAAAAGCACAGCCAAGCCTGGCATTCATTTTCTCTGTTTCCTATGTTTGCGCTAAGTGATGCATAGCGCACACCACCCCTCCAAAATAAAAAATAAAAAGTTTAAAAGAAAAGAAAAAAAAGAAAAAAAGGGGAAAGTACCTGAAATGAGGAAAAGCAGTCTATGACATACACACTACAAAATGTTAGTACACATGAAATATTTCTATATAAATCTGGATTTGAACTCTCACTCCAATTAACCTTCAGAACACAGTAAGGGCACTTATCCCTCTTAACTGCAAAAACAGCTTTGCAGCAAGGAACTGAAATCATTCTGCATACAACCAACTGCAATATCATCTACAGTGATATGAAATCATACAAGTGTTATTTGTACATTTATTATTTTTGGATGTACTACACTAAGTGATCACACAATTACTTAAAAGTATTATTTGAAACTATGCAGCAGTGTCTTACCTCTCTATGTTAGTTGTTCATTCTTCTCTTATCTGACCAGAAATATGAGACATGCAGTCTGTAAGCCATTCTATGTCATTGTCCTTAATATGTGTGAGGATATTAAATGGCAATAATATAATATGCAGTTGCCAACAAATGAAGGAAAGGTTGGATGTTAATGAACAGAACCTGTGAATTGTATGCTGCTTACTTACATTTCCAACCTTGACAAAATTACACCTAACACTTTGTAAGTCTAATCTGACATACTGGATGTATGGCAGGCTGCATTGCTGTTGTGTTTTCCTTCTCCCTAGCAGTAATCATTCACAGTTGCAATCCATTAGAAGCAAACTCTGGGATAGTACCTGCACTATGTTTACATCTACAACATGGAGCCAGATATTTGGGATTCAGCAATTCTAATGAGCTCATACCTAATTTGCATCTTAACAGTGCTGACAGCAATGAATCTACACCATAAAAAGGCAACCGTGTAACAAGGGAAACTGAAGTTGAGGAGATTTGTTTATGTGGAGAACACAGAAAAGAGATTATTACTTTAGGATATATCTGCACAGAGGATTACTGAGCTTGAGAAGATATGCTTGCATTTTGTCAGCTGCATACTGTATATGCTGAAATGTAATTGATAAAAATCTGTTTAATAGTTATATATATATATTGATTAACAAAGGCTTTTACATTTTTGTCTGTATGCATTAGTTAGAAGTGTACTACTGGCATGGGCATGTTTGTCGGGGCATATCCCAAGTGTACATGATTGGCAATACCTTAACATGGAATGTTCTGTGTTAAATCTGTAGATGTCACAGGTACAGTTCATTTGATAGAACTTTTATAATTTCAAAGATGGTTTGTTAGCAAAATGTCTCATTTGTCTGTTCTTTTGTGGGTAGGGGAGCAAAGCTGCATTTCTGCTATGACACAAACTTGTTGCTTTTGTTACTCTCCTTTTTTGCATACAGCCTGTTCATATTTCAAATATCTATCCTGTTTTATGCTTCTCCAGTGGTTAATACTGAAATGCTACCTTTTCTGTTTTATCTGGAAACAGTTTTTTTGTAGTTATGTGACACTTGTGTGTATTATCCTTCTGTTGTCTTTTTGGACACCTAGGACTATGATAATGAGGTGTCTCAATCCTGGAAAACCACCCTTCACTGATCCTGAGATTCAGGTCATTGTTGAAGCTTTTCGGCAACATGGCACCATCCTGCTTGAGAGAGGAAGTATAGACATATCAGGCAGAATGCAAATTTGGAGGCAGATCATTGCAGACACTAATGCAGTGAGCAGCCACAGCAGGACATATGATTAGGTGCACCATAGGGCCACTGATATGATCTCATCTGCATGAAGGAGAGCAGCTGCAATGACCCATGATCAGATGGGTATCAAGGGGCTGCTACAGGGCAACTAGTCAAATTAAATGAAGAGTTCCTATCCACTGAGAGGGATCCACACAGCTCCAAGGAAAGTGCAGGACAACTTGCCATCAACATTTGTGCTACTGTTTCAGGGGCAGCAAGCATGTCCCAGGAGGAGCTTCCAGGTAGGCTTGTGCATCTCAATTATTAAATACTGTTGTATAGTAAAGTTTAAAATCAATATATTAGTTCTTTTTCACAATTTTTTTTTTTTTTTTTTTTTTTTGTGGGGTGGGAATTGAAGCTTGCCAGAGTTAACAAGACATTCTGATTGAATACACATGGACTTAGGTCGGACTTGTCGTCCAAGTTCTTGTTAAAAGTATAGTTAATGGACATATAAAGGGGCAAAAGTATTACCCCGTGTGATATTGTTAATTGTAATGATGTTGTCATTACCTTTTGCTTAACTTCTTCCAGGACCATCTGGCATACAGAACATACAATCACCTGCATATGGTAAGCCAAAGATTTTTATGTCAGTACTGATGAGCAATTCAAAGAAATATTTTAGTATGTAATGTTGATGTCAGGACTGTTGTCTATATTTCTGCACTGTCTAATAGTGGCACCACTGTTATTTTGTTAGCATATATTGGATTATAGTATTGTAGGTATTAATTGTTTGTTGCTTATTATCACATGTGAGCTTGACAGAAGAAGTGTGGGACTTCTACCAACTGATGTCAGAGTATCAGCAGACTCTGATGATGATGATGTCCAAACAAATGCACAGTCGGGGAGGGGGGGTGAAGAGTTTGAATCTAACACTGAGGTTGACATTACAGCCATCCCCTGAAATTCCATTAAATACAGCCAGTAGGCCTATGCCTACCCATTCCAGTGACCTGATAGCTGGAAGGCAAGACAACCAATCTGGGAAGTATGATTACTGTGGCTTCAGTACCTGTTGACTCTGGCGATACCCAGAATGTGGGTGAGGTACCATGCAGGAGGGTTGTTAGGAGTGCTCAGAGGATGCCTACTGTCCATCCTCCACCTGATCCAGGTGTCTTTTCCAGTGCCACTTAACATATGTTTAGGGCTATCGTTGAGGCATAGGCACATTCCCATAGGGGCTCCAGAGAAATGCTTAGGGTTGTAGATGTGGCACAAGCTGACATGCTTGACTGCCTCCTCCATGTTGCCAATTCAATGGATCAGATGAATGACACTTTAGAATGAGCAGTGTCTGTGATAGAATGTCTGTTGGGAGGGGGTTGGCATCCTAGTGGACGTAGGTCAGCCACATCATCTGCTGCTAGCCAATGTGGCCATGCCCGATCACACTCCCATAATAGCAGTACTTCCACTGCTCCATCAGTGGGTGTGCTGTCCATACCAAGACATAGCAGGCCATGGAGTCATTTTGCTAGGCACCGTCATGAGGGAAACTCATCCAGCAGACATCAGTCACATTTAGATAGCAGCAGTGCATCTGATTGTGGGTGTGAATGTGCCAGTTTAACTCCTGGCAGAGCCCGGTCTTGTGGTCAGGGACAACAATGATGAACTGCCACCTCTACCATGCACAGCTCACTCCTGTCTGACATACCAAGATGTAGAATTAGCACAGAGCATGGCTGTGTTCATGCAGACACTCATAAACCAATTTCACCTGTAGGATCCATACAAACACACACACAACAGTTACACAGTTCAGCCACGCAGCTTAAATCTCATTTTGTCTCACTGGCCATTTGTTGTTTTATCTAAATGTCTGTCTGCTTCTCTTTCTTACTCACACACACTCACTGACCTTTTGGGTCAGCCTAGGCTTCCTGCCCCCACCCCCTTCACAACACCCTGTGCAAATGATGATGACTGTGCCATATCCCTGTTTTGTATGTTTTGGAATCAGGGATACATATGCTTTGTGTCTGATGCTCGGGATACATAGTTGACTTAGTGCTTAGTATACCTACATTTGTTGAACTAGTAATTGTACCTTTGACTTATATTGCCCTTAGAAGCTGCACAGTTGATAGCTTCAACATTTTTCTATCTTTATTGTTAATGATCTTGTGAGGGTAGTGAAGTCTGAAACTACAATGTGTATCACTACTTTCTAACTTTTCTCTTTAATGATTTTCAAGGACAAATGTATGGTGTTAAACTGAGGGCATGCAGTGACCATCACTACTTTTGAGAGGTATGACTGTGTGAACCTTTGGTGCCCGAGGCCTACTACTTAATAATGGACACATACAAGTCATATAAGTCTCTACTGCCACATGGCAAAATCATTCCTGTACAAATCTCCAACCTTTTAATTGCTTACACTACCAAGTAACAAGATTCAAGGATATGCCAGTCATTCATATCATTACACGATACACTCCATGTTCAACAGTTATCTTATAAATCCAGCTGTTTGCAACAGTTTTAGTTCAAGGCTGACTCTGTATAATGCAAGCAGTACACAGCCAATACATGAGGAGGTAAAGGCTGTGCCAGTTGCCTGGCATCAATGTTCCTATATGTAGGTGTGTCGGAGGAAGGTTTTAGGCCCTTAGGTGGTGAGTTAGTGGGGTTCCTATTATGAGATTGAAAACCCATTTATGTGAATACAAATACGTTGACCTGTATTGCACGAAGTACAGGAACCTCGAACGTCCAAAACCGCAAATTCCGGAATGTCGATTTGTTTTGGTTGGCCCATCTGCGGTAGCGCTCCGTAAGGTAAGTGTGCAATAGACAGGACTTTAAGGTTAGGATTTGGGTTAAGGTAAGTGCATAGATAGGTAATGTATGTAAGATATAGTGTAGTGTTAGATGTAAAGTTTTTTTAAGTGTATGTATGTGTATTATTTATTTTGTTTGGGTGTATATCTGTAGGGGAAGAGTGCAGTAGTTATGGACCTTAGGGTTAGGGAGGGGTTAAGGATAATGCATAGATAGTTGTGTATGTGGGGTTTAGTTTATTGTTGGAAGTAGGGCTAGAATGTTTTCAAGGATGGGGATATTGATACCGGGGGAATATAAATGGAAGCAATAGCAAATTTCTTATGTTGGTTGAGGTAACAATTGAGAATGAGCAATTCAGCTGGGTGGAAGTTTGGGATGGGGATGTCAATAGGTGAGAGATTGAGGCTGTTCAAGTAGAGGATGGCAACTCCACCCCCTTTTTTGGGGAATCTATTGGAGCGATAAGTATTATAACCAGGAGGGAGAATTTCATTATTTGTAATGTGTGGTTTGAGCCATGTTTCGGATATTGAAAGAATGTGAGGGGAAGTATGGGCAATCCATGTGTGCAGTTCAGTGATTTTGTTAGTGAGACTTTGTATAGTTAGTGAATAGATACTTGAGGGAAGGGAGTGGCTGGACGTTTGTGAAGTGAGAGTGGAAGAGGGAGTGTTGTGAGGTATGTGGGAGAGAAAGGAGGTGGTTGGACCTGGGTTGGGATGAATGTCTCCAGAGAGGATAATGTTCGTTGTACAAAGTATGTGTGATGAGAAAAATAAATGATAGTTATAGAGTTTGAGTTTAGATTTGCATGTGGGTGAAGGGTTTAGATGAATTATTTGTTTGTATAGACAGTTTAATGAAAAGTTGAAAAGTGAAGTTGATATGGTAAAGGAGCAAGTAGAAGGAGGACTTTTAGAGAGGCTTAAAGTATGGGAGTGAATATGAGGGTTGGGTAGGAAGGAATGATATGAGGTTAGTGTAGAAGTGTAGGGTTAAAGTAGGGTTTCGGTGCTTTAGTTTAGGCTAGAAGTAGGGTTTGGTTAGTGTATGTATGTGGTTTATTTATTTTGTTTGGGTGGGTACTATGTAGCGGTTGGTGGGGTTGGCCGACTATGATAGTTCGATATTTTATTTTTCGCGGTTTCGTGCGTTTGGGATTTTTTGCGGTTTGCGGTATAGGGGTCGATGATTGGGTATTCACGTAATGGGTTTTTCGATCTCGTAATATAGATCCGAGTTAGTGTGCTATGCATTGTCTTTTAGCCAATGCAAGGGCATATTGGACATGCCTACATCTGCTTACCTCCTCAGCAGCTGCTGCTTCTCCCTCTAACTCCTTACCTGTGTGTGGTTGTGGCAGCCTTGGCATTGGTGGAGGGATGTGTGGTCCTTCCCCTTGTTGACCCTGCTGAAGCTGTTTTCTCAGGATTGTGTTGTGTAGCATGGCACATACTGTGAATATCTTAGTACATGACCGTGGATTGTACTGCAGGGTTCCACCTGAGGTATCTAGGCAGTGAAACCACAACTTCAGGAGCCCAAACACACTGCATGTTATTTCTGATCTGTACCTCATTATGGTGTTCTTCACCAGGTGTAGGTGCATTTCTGATGGGTGTCATCAGCCATGGTTCCAGTTCATAACCTACATCTACCAGTAAATGACCCTGTGGGATATGCCCAACATCTGATACAGTTGTGAGCTTGGTAGTTAATAGCATGGAAGCCATTTCTATTAATGTACTGCCTTCCCTGTTCCTTGGGTGGTGCCTTAATTTCTATATGTGTGGAGTGTATGGCACCCAGTACTTCAAGGTAGTGTGCTACAGTGTAAAACTCCTGCAGATTTCTGGCTCTATCCTCAGGAGTACAGGGAAAATATATATGGTCCCTAGCATGCTGGAGCTTAGCATTCAATAACTGATGGAGGATCCTGCATACTGATGCCTGTGACATCCCCAGCATGTCCCCTGTTGGTCTCTGAAAGATACCTGCATGTAAGATTCTAAGTGCTGCACATACCTTTGTCTCCATTGGGATGGGTTCCTCTCAGTTTGCCTTGGCTCTGAGTTGAGGATGACAGAGCTTGCAGAGTTCTGGTAGTGTGCCTTTATCAATTCAACAGCACTTTACAATTTGCACATCATGTAGACTGTGATAAGTTACTCAGGCTCTGAAAACTCTTCTCCTTCTTGGCCTTGATCTATTAGCAGCAGAAGCAGCATAAACTTCAGCATGTTGCACATACACATGAATTAAAGCAGCAGCCGCCCCCAGCATTGTTTCTGTGTAGACTCCTTTCAAGGCTGTATTCCAATAGGTTTGAGAATTTGCAGTGAAAACCAGCACTGAGTCTACACAGATGCTTTATAGCTTGTTGAATAGCTCCTCCATCTTGGGTTGGTTGAATAGTATACAATTCAGATGCTTATGCTGAAATGTGCATGTCATGGTGTTTGCCCTATTTTCACAGCTGTGTGAAGCTCTACACACCATGTAGAGCTGTTTAGTGAATCCAAAACATACTGTGTGTGCATTGAGGCATGACACAGACATGGTGGAAACAGACCATGTAGGCTTTATTGAATCTGTCTGAGAGACTACTGTAAAGTAATCATAACTGTGGAAGTCTATTTAGCAAGTTGATTCATAGAGGTTCTGCAAAATCCATCAATAAAAGTAGTGAAATTGTTCATAAAAATATACAAGCAGCAACTTTTAAATCTGATCTCTGGTAACCAAAACAAATTATGCACAAGGAAAAGCAGTACTTTCAATTTATGATACTTGCAGAAATTTAGACCATTCCTAAAGAGGTTTCATATGCTTCTTTCTGCAATGTAGAGAAATGAGGAAAAGCAGAAGGCTTTTAGGGCAGGGTGTATGTGGCCATTATCAAGTCGAAACAAACAGGAGGAATCCCAGTGTGATATGTGGTCATATGTAAAAATTACTGGGGCACAAAAATAGTTATATTTGCACCCATCACAAACCCCATCATTTTGCAGGTTTTATCCATCAATAAAAACATATAGGTACTGGGAAGAATATATGCCTGTACGTAGAATGTGCATATATTAGTGCATGCGTGTGTGCGCGTACGCACACACACACACACACACACACACACACACACACACACACACACACACACACACACACACACACACACACACGGCTGCAAAATAAAACACATACCCTACTGTGTGCACATGATGTGGTGTGGTCATATCACTCCCAGGTATTCCAGGCCAAGCCAACATAGCCCATGTAGTACATAGACTTAGCATAAATTGGTGCACTTAGCAGAAGATTAAATATTTTCAACAGAAATGCATTAATGTTGCGTAGTATTTGAACAATTTGGTTAGAACCTTTCTATGACACATTAGTATTGTAAGACAATGCTAAGAACATGTCTTTTTGTCACAATTTTTGCTACAGGATCTGCTGGATTAAATTTGCTTCCTTGAATCTCAATGCTGTTTTAATTAGTTTAAACACCAGAGTCTAATGTAGTATTTGCTATTTTACAATGGTGGCTACTATGAGCTTATATGTTCTGGTCAAAAGACAGAAAATACACAGGTGAGGGTGAGTAAATGCCATCCAGTATACCCAGTATTATCGTCTTCATATCTCCTGGTCATTACTTTCATCTGTTCACATTACTGTTAGAGCAAGGAATATACTGTTCTGAAAATCTATCCCACCTTCATATACCATGCATGAATTTGATAGCAATTAGAGTTGGCTACATTTGGGCTGGACTGAAACCATTCTATGTGTACATAAGTGTTTCCATACATTGATATTTATGGAATCACATTTTCAGTGTTTTGTCTAACCTTAGCCATTTGTCTTATGAAATGAAAGCTTTTGGCAAATGAATATTTGGAGAGTGTGACTTCAACACAGCTTGGGGTAGCATGTCATCATTGAGAACAGCCTCTGCAAAACTACCCTAAGTCTTTTGAAATTAATCCCAGATGTGATTGGATGCAATGAGTAGTGGATTGAAAAAAAAAAAAAAAAACAGTTGTGATTTTCCAGTCTAAAATATTACAGTCACAGAGTCTGTTTCTGTATACTCAGCAAAATTGCCTACACACAGCACAGAGAGGTGGGCATGCACTGATGAATCTGTAATATGTCAATTATAGCTCAATGATATAATTATGAAGAATGATATAATTATAAAGAAAAAGGATGAAATTTAGTGAAAGGAACACTAAGACCTTTATAGATTTACTACATGCATAACTGGTACTGTTGCAAAATAATATGTGTGTACCAGAGAGAAGCTGAAATGTCTTTGAAATTAAAATGCATTCTAACATAATTATTAATGTTCCCAGTCCATCAGGGCAGACTAAACATAGAGATTAATTGACACATATTTTTAAACCTTGCATAATGTTTTAGCTGTTAAAGATGTAGGTTAATACTGCATATGTTAAATGATGTGCATCTTTTAACTCAAGGCTGAGGATTGTGAAATTATTTAAAGCAAGTAAAGCCACAAAAATATCCAAGGGGCGGAGTGAACCAGCACACATAGCAAACAGGAAAGCCCAGGAAAGGTTTATGATTGTTTTCTGAAGGAAACCAAGTACTAAACATTTGCATCAGATATGCTAAAGCATTTTTGTAGCTATATCAGCCTTCAAAATCAGCATAGCTGCTTCAGAATTTATAGCACAGGATTCAAAATTAAAGAGCCTAAATGTGGCAGCTTGATAAATGTGCCCTCCTGCCTGGCACTGTAGAGTAGGAGGCTGAGACTATGACTCAGGATGCCAGGGCTTGATATAACAGACTTGGCACTGGAGGAGCCAGGCAAAGAAGTGGAGTAAATGGTCATAGCTTGTTTGTCTCTCATGGGGAGGGGCATTATTTTCATACACTCATATGGACACAAGGTAGTTTCCCTGATGGAGGAAGTCCACTATTTATGTTGTGGGAGAAAGGGAGGACAGGGTTGCTTGAAGGAAACACTCATTGTGGAAGTGAAAGGACACCTTCTTCAAGCAACCCATTGCACATCCCTCAGCAGTTGCACACATGTTCAAGACCAGGGAGTTAAAAAAAAGCTTCATACCATGTCTAATGACACAGTGTTGACCCTCTTGTTCAGCTCCTGCTTGGAGAATGGAAGGAATGGATTCAAAGACTGAGAGCTGTTAGTGCCCAGTCAGTAGGCCCAAAAATGAAAAAAAAATGCACTCCTACTGGCAGTCTGTAGAAATGATATGTCTGAGCACTCCACTAAGAAATACATTTTTGCAGCAGAAAAAAATGGATTTCTACTGCATAACATTTCAGCTACTTAATTACCACTTTCTATAGCACTAAAACTGCAATAAAGAACAATTCTGTTATAATATTACTTGTAGGATCTGCTAGTTTATCTATGTTTTGAAATTTGGTTATAATCTATGTTTAGCCAGTGTATTTAAAGAATTTTTATATTATCTTCAGTCTGAGAAACAGTATGTATGAAAAACATATCAGCACAAAGCTGTTAGATGATCATTATTAAAAATATGTGTTAACTATTAAAAACAATGCTGCCTAGTTTTAAAAAGGTCATTTTTATCTGTAAGAACCTTAAAGATACAAAAAATGTCTGTTTTCTGGAAGCATCACTCCAGGAAGATCCCCTTCAGTGTTTCTTCTGTTTTTAAGTACTCCTTAGCGAACATCGGTCCACTATTTTTTTCTGTCGCAAGGTAATTTCTCTTGCAGTATCATTATAGTTCATTCTAGATTATTCGCAAGAAATAATTGCAAACAAAATAATTTATATTCCTTTTCAAAATTCTCTCTGTATGCACCACAGCAAAACAAAATTAAAATACTAATCTACTTGGAGAATCTCGTGATCTATGAAACTGACAAATTCTGGCTTCTGACTAAAACCAAGAGAAACTGATCCTATATAATCATGGTTCCTAAGAAAGACTTTATATTTTAAGCCCTCAGGGAAACTTAGCGATGTGTTAATCTTCATAGGTAAGATGGCATTCATCTCACTGTTGATATTTTACAAAATCAATAGTTTATATTAACAAAAGCCATAACGACATTTCTATTTCATATGTGTCTGCAGTGCCTTTACATCTTTTTTTTCCCAGTACGATCATTGTCTCTCAAGTAAATAATAAATGAGAATGTTGCATTCTAAGATATTTTTAGTAGCAGCTCTTTTTCTTGTCGATTATTCTAGGAATTACTAATGGTATTTTATTTTTAAATCTCAGAATCTGGTTTGACTTTGATCTGTTACATATAACTGTCAGTCAGCTCAATCAGCATACAGGGATAAAGCCCTGAATATGGTTTAATTGATCTATGTGCAGTAAGTAGCCCAGTTAACTGATTGCGCAGGCAGTGGATAGAGAGAATAGGCAGGGCCTCAGTTGTTACCTTTCTCTTGAGGGAGAGTTTGAGGAAGATGTACTAGGAAGAAAGACATGGTGCAGACCAGAGCTGTAAAATCTAGCCAGGACAGGTGCATTGACAAGGACTAGACAGTTGGCTCTGTCTTAGCAGTGAGGTATGTTCCTGCCTGTGGAACCCTGTCTTATCACTCACAGTGACCTATCAGATAATACCAAGGTCTCCTTAAAACTGCCAAAAGAGAACTATATGAAAAACAATGGCAGCTATTGGGTCATCTGTCCTCTTTATTTCCCCTTTGCTAGAACGATTACCCATAGCATGGGGGGGGGGGTCAAACACCCACAGTAGAGGTATAACATAAGGAGAGGATGGACTTACAGCCATGTTGTAGTAGCAGATGAGGTACTCCCCACACAGGTATGCTGTGTGTGTGTGTGTGTGTGTGTGTGTGTGTGTGTGTGTGTGTGTGTGTATATATATATATATATATATATATATATATATATATATATATATATATATATATGTGTGTGTGTGTGTGTGTGTGTATATGTGTGTGTGATATATATATATATATATATATATATGTATATATATTACTATTCATCACTGATAAAATTGTATTATACACAGAATATTGTGCTATTTGTACAATGATGATCATTTATTGTACTTATCCAATTCAGAGCATTATTTGGTTGTTGTAGTAAAGGAATTGCATACTTTCAGAAAACTTTCATGTTATAAATGTAACACATACAAATCATGTCCTATGTAATATATTCCTATTCCCTCAGAGACTATAGTTGAGGAACATTGTGTTTTGATAGAACACGATTACATAACCTCCTTGAGGTTAAAGATCATGTGTAAAAGTTTTCTTAAATCTCTTTTGCTGAAGTTATGTGTTTGTCATATGAAGTGGGCTTTCTGATTCTAAAATATGCTTTTCTTTTTAACTTAGTTACATTAGAAGACCTACTGTTTATTTATTGCACATAAAAAAGTTCTGTCTGTATTTATTGCATGCTGAGCTCAGTTATATCCTGATCCTGTGTCATGTGGTGGCACCTTCTGATGGTGTCATCAGAGTGGTAAACAGTGTGTAGTTCAGTACCTTAAGTATTAAATTGAAGGGAGCCTTGATATGCAAGTGAAAGGCAATAAGAGCCTGCAGCTTTCTACATATTGAATTTCATCACCAATTCTCTGCATTGCCCAAACCTTCCTGAGAACACATTAAGGCATGAATCTGGGCAATGTTCTATGGCAGAGCAGTTTCACTTGTATATCAGTCCTGATTTTGCTGAGACCAATGTCTGAAATGCATCCTGAGCTGCATGGACATGAGGCTGTCCAGTGCAGATGCTCCACCTGTAGGGCTGTGTAGCTGTCATACTTGCATTCTCCACCTCAAAAACTATTGATGGTCTTATGAGGCCTTTAGCCCAGAAGGGAATTAATTCTATTTTTGAAACTAAAGCACTAAAATTCATCCCCAGAAAAGTTTGTAGGATAGCTCACACTACAATGAACTGCAAAAATGCATTGTCACAGGTTCATCCTGTACTCCCAAGGTTTGCATTAAAGGTCCATCTGTATATGCTACTTGCTGAAGAAAGTACTCAGGCATCCCACCAGGTATTAGCTATGGTATCATCTCCCACATACAGATGGAATTTCTACCTTGATGAATAGTTCATTAAATTCAATAATTTTTCGTTCAAGTACTAATCCAGTCTACTTACAATATACTTCACTGTAGGCTAGCAATTCTTTTACATGCTTGCAGTATTTATTTATTTCTTGCATGTATTCTTTGCATGAACTATGCTGTCTCAGTCTTAATTTTACTTAGTGGAAGGTTATTTTTTGTGAATTATAACAGTGCTGCTTATGCCTAAATCTTTAGTGCCTTTGTTATATTGAATTTGTTTACATATTTGCAGAGTAGTCACATAACTCTTAGGTTAACTTATTTCTGTGTACAGTTCCTAAAGTGAAAAAAAAAACTTTTTTCATGCCTTCCTGCTAATTTAAATTCTCCCATTGATACTGTCACTTTTCCACTCTCGGGAATTTCACTTCTTTGCCAAGCTACTTCTGTCTGTCCTCACACTGTAAACAAACATCAGCTGTGCAGTGGATTTTACTCAAACTTTTCCTCCAGTCACCTTAGCAAAGAAAAAAACAAGCAAAAAGAAAAAACAAAGTGCATTTTCCACTTACACTTCCAAATATACTTAGTGTCTTATGCTTCAGATTTTCTTTTTTATAACTATATTA
Organism: Protopterus annectens; assembly: GCF_019279795.1. Classification (NCBI taxonomy): domain Eukaryota; kingdom Metazoa; phylum Chordata; order Ceratodontiformes; family Protopteridae; genus Protopterus; species Protopterus annectens. The sequence continues at coordinate 198,264,046 of NC_056729.1, read as the reverse complement.
AGGCAGGAGGAATCTCCATGACTGCTTTTTGCTTAACTCTTTCCTTTCAAAACACTTCCATCTCAATAAGTAGATTTCCTTTATGGTTACCCTACCCCAATAAGTGGTAGAACAATGTACACTGCTTTACTATTATACAATTATTAGCATTGTCCCTTTTCTTCAAGATCTCATTTCTTAACAATTCATGCATTTGTCCCTACTCTTTTTGAGCTCACTACTAGGCACAGGCTTTGACTAACTCCCAAAATTTGAGGGTTATGTCCTGTGTTGCTCCTTTCCCACCCCCATTTCGCAAGCCACTATTAAACCACCCAATATGTTTGCTCTGATCTCCACCTACTGTCATACCCTCAAGACATCACCATAAAACAACATAACCCTCTTCTCTCACTGCCCTCATAGTCATTACTACAATATTATTAGAAATCTTAACTCCCACTTACAACTTCCTGTACAAAAACAATAAATATCTAATTAGTAAAATATTCCTGTTTCCCAGTTTACCTTGTACTACCTTTTTTTCTTTCTTCTTGACCTTTCTCATCCCCTAAAGCCAATCCCATCTTCATAAAACATTTACACAACCAATCAGAACATCAGCATAACTCCCACGGTAACAAACTACCACAGCCCCCTAGAAATCAGAAGAAACCCACTCCACAGCTCAATACTGTCAAGATCACTCTGCCTAAAAACACCAAAGATCTCCTTCAGAATATCTTCCATAATCTTCATATTCCATCTAAACAGTAACACTGAACCCAACCCATGCCCAACAACTTTCTTTCCTCAAGATCTGAGCTACTGTCTTCCAATACTAGCCCGTGCCTTCCTCAATGCACATAGCATCAGAAGCAAACTCGACCACATAACTGCTTTTATTTGCCAGCACAACCCAGACATTCTAACAGTCACAGAATCCTGGGTCAAAAAAATTTTCCCTACTTCTAACACTTTCTAACCTCCTACAAGTATGTCAATGATGCCAGACTAGGCTCTGTAATTATGCATAAAAATAACCCAAATCCAAAAGTTGTTACACAAGAAAACTCCTCCTCAGACTCTGGTCCTAACTGTATTCTCCAAAAAAATTTAAATTCACAAAGACAAACTCCTACTGATTTCTACAGCATCTATACTAACCCCTTCTTCCCTAAATAAATTCAAATCACTCTGCACTGATTTCCTTAATAACTTTTCCAAAAATAATAACATAATCATTCCAGATGTCTTCAGCCATAATTGTCATGGTTGTCCTTTATCTGACATGGGTATTTTTTCTAGCAGACCTTGGTTTCCTTCAACTCATAAAAGAATCAACAAGACTTAACCTCAGGTTCTCCAAATAATCCACATTGGCCTAAATTTACAAACATAGCAAACTCTATCCCTAGCATGAACATTCTGTCACCATTACTATTAAACTATTGCCTGGTCATCTTTGCAGTTGTCAGCCATCCTGTAAAACTGCAAATCAGTGGTAAAAGCCTTCAAAAACCAGAGTAGCATTAATATTGACAAAGTCAAAGCCTTTCTCACAACCTACAACTGAAACCATATACTATCCTTACATGACCCTAATACTTAAGAATCTTTTAACTCTAGGGAATGAAGCATGTCAAAAATGAAAAACACAGACACACACACACACACACACACACACACACACACACACACACACACACACACACACACACACACACACTCACACACACACACACAAAACTGACAATCGCACTTAATTTATAGTCTTATGTAAGCTAGAGAAGAAGTCCATCAGAAGGCACAAAATAAATCTCCAAACAAAAAAAAAACAAATTACATTCCCCCAAACACTCTGTCTAGAAACACCATTCAATGTGGTACAACAAACTTTCTCAAGAAGATGTCTTTAAAGAATTTAGCAATCTCCCCTCAATAAAGTCCTCAACTCCCACAGGTCATGCATTCTGCACCCTGCCCACCATTCATCCCCCTGTTCTACTTCTAAGTAATATATCCCAAAGAAGTCTCTATTCTACTTGAAAATATTTCCACTGACACCCCTTCTTGGATATTACAACATAACTCCCTAGTTCATATATCATTACAGATAGCATATATGACTTCTTCTCACCCCCATATATAATCTGCATCTTACACAATACATGCCACAGATTTGGGGAGTGCTCTAATTAACCCCCCAAAAACAAAACTAACCTGAAAGTTATCTGTCATTTCCACTCAATATTCATCCCCCTATTCTGTATTAACTTCTTAAAAAAGTCTTATTAATTTTAAAACAAAGATTGTACAAAATTACTTAAAGATAAATAGAACAAAAACATAACTATTTACAGATATCTGCAAAAAAAAATCAAAACTAGAAAACTAAATCATTAAAAACGTATCAAGTAAATCACTTAATTTGACCAAAGTCTAAACTGGTGAGTAATATTTGGAGTTCTCATTTTGGAAGTTGATAATTGTTTTTTACAGACATTTTTTGCTAAGTTAATAAATTTAGTGAAAGAAAGAGTAATTTTGCATTTCCAATTATTTGTGACTATTTTTCTTTCTATGGCTAAAATTGATGGAAGGAGAGGCACCTATGCCCAAAGAATAGAATCCAGAACTGGATCATTAAATAAGATCAAGAAGTTGGAAATAATACAATTATCTGTCCACAAAGCTTGGGAAAATTTTTTATATTCAAGCTAAATAGGAGTTACTGTTTTACAATCCAATATCATATGAAATCAGTCTGTGTTAGAGACTTCATTACACCTCCAACAATTAATATTCCCAAAGTTATATTAAAGCCACCTTATGTGGAGTTAAGAAAGCTCCGTGAAGAAATCTTCAGGTATATATTTTACAATAAAGAGAATAATTAGAGTTCTTTCCATTTTCAAAGAATTAAGCATTTATCTTCATCAGAAAAGGCCTTCTCATTAATCTTAGTTGAGTAATTCCAAAATAATCTATCTGTGGAATCAAATTATTTTCTTTATATTTCATAAATTATTGATGCATATGATTTATTCTTATTTCAGTAACTATTGATTCTGAAAAAAATAACTCAAGTATGTTTGGAATATGGTGTGATTGAAAATCCATGGAAATTTTGATTTTATCACTAACATATTTTTCACTAGATTGTATAGTCAACCAATTATTTTCTAACCAATGTTTTGCAAGAAGATAACCTGTATTATGTGATTTATTTTCGATAAAGGATTGATGTCAAAAGATTAACTTTGCATCTTCAAGGTCTAGCATTTTGATTAGATTAAAAGTTCCCCACAACCTGCAGCATTTGATAAAGGGAATAATAAAAAACAATATATTTTTTTAAATATATAATTTGAATTTATGAATCTTTTAAAATGTAGAAGTATATAACTAGTGTAGGGGGAGGAATATTATTTTTCTTTTAATTTAAACATAAGTCTTTCAAGATCCAGTAAAGTTATTAATTCCAAATTAAGAGAAAGATTCAACATAGCTGTTTTTATTTATTAATCTTGCATAAATTGATTTCTGACTGGATTGTTAATAGGAATTTAACTGTAGAGATATTAAATTGAGAATTATGGATTTGGCATATAATTCAACATCTGGAAAATGTAATCCACCTTCTTGCTAACTTTTAACATGCCAATCAAATGATATTCTTGGTTTATTGGGGAACCAGAGAAAATTAAGAAGAGTAGGATTTAATTTCTTAACTTTTTTTTTTTTTTTTTTGAGGGAGAATAATTAGCGATTGTAGTAGAAATGTGTTTTTGGTAGGATTATCATTTATATTAAAGTAAGTCTATCCTCCATTGTAAAAAAATGGTTCCAATTAATAATTATTTTAGTAACAGTGTTTATTGGATTACTATTATTTACTGCTATTGAGTCTTTAACAGTAGATTTAATTATAATTCCAAGATAATATATATTGTAAATAGTTTGCTTTCCACCTTTTATTCTCCCCTTTCTGGGAGCAATTCTCTTTAATGCCATCATACAATTTTAAATGCTATGTTACCAATATACAGCTTGTCTCTAATTTGCAACTTTTCTATTATACTTTGCTTATTTTTACTATGTAATATGGAGCTTTTCTCCCCATGCCTCTGCTGAAAATGGGCTCCCTGAGCCCAGTGGACCTCCCCGGTCATCAAACTGGAAATAAATAAATAATTAATTTGTGACTTTTCCCAGACAACATGCTTATAGTTTCTTAAATAATTATTAACTTTTTTATTAATAAGCAAAGTTTCTGTTTTGTCAGGGTTAAACATTAAACCTGATGCTTTTTCAAAGTAATTAATAGACCTAGATACATTTTCTATTGAAGCTTCAACATCACCATTTGTTATTAAAATGTCAACTGCAAATAATTGAATTTTACAGGAATAACTTTCATCTATTTCTAGAATCCCTGCATTTTTGTTATTAGATCTAATAAGGTTTGCAAAAGGTTCTATTGCTTGAACACATAATAGAGGTGAAAAGGGACAAGTTTGTTTTGTACCTTTTACTATTTTGAAAGGTTTAGAAAGAAATGAGCCAATTTTAATAAAAGAGAACAAGTTGCTATATAGACTAGTTATAAGATTTATAAAATCTAGGGAAAATTCATATTGTTTAAGAGCTTTGAAAAAATAATTCCAACTTATAGAATGAAAAGTCTTATTTATATCCAGACTTATTATAGTTAGTGTATTTTTGTTTTTATTAGCCAGATCTATTAAAGTATTAAGCCTAATTATGTTATCCTGAACCTTTCTATGTAATATAAAACCAATCTGATCATCATTTATTAATCTTGGCATAATAAGGTTTAATCATTTTGCAAGAATAGGCATAAATATTTTAAAATCAACATTTAATAATGAAATAGGATGGTAAAAAGAACATAAGACAAAGTTTTATTTAGTTTCAAGATAGAAGATATCATGGAATATTTCCAGGATGGGGATGGTTGACATATGTTTAACTTGTTCACAACCTTTAAATAGGATATTGAAAATATTATCTGGGAATAATTTGTATAATTCTGGGATTATACCATCAAGACCATGGGCTTTATTTGGTTTACAATTATTACTTTGATCTTTTAACTCCTTAAAAGAGAATGGCTTATCAATTTTGGCGCTTTGCTCTTTGGTTAATTTAAACCTTATATTCCCTAGGACTCAACATGGAATGTATTCATGTAAATGGCCATAGTTCCTCATTGGCTGCACGGCATGCATATTAGTCATGTTCTGCTGCCGAGGGAGATTACAGTAACATGGATATTGAATCCATGCAAGCAACAGTGTAGAGGCTGTCCCGTACTTGTGGACTATCCAGAAAAATTCTGCACAGGTAGTAAGCACAGGACTATATATATATATATATATATATATATATATATATATATATTTTTTTTTTTTTTTTTTAATCTGTATGAGATGTTTGCATGGTGAGGTGTGGTGTGCTTAGTGATGCTGAGCTGCACGTATACATATACAGCAGACATCTGTCATATATCTAAAAACAGAAACCAGATGTAATCCATTGTATTTTTTTGTTTGTTTGTTTTATTTTGTTTTCTTCCTGTCTGCATGGTGCAGTGCAATGCTTAGCAATGCTGAGCCACTCTTATACATATATATAGCAACCATTTGGTATATATTTAAAAATAGAAACCAGATGTAATCAATTTAAATTTTTTCCCATCCTGCTTGTTTGCACATTGCGGCAAAGTGCTTAGCAATGCCACTAGACATCTAAAAATAGAAACCGGATGGATTTGGTTATTGTAGTGCTATAGTGCCTAGCGACATGTAAACCCATGCAGTGAAGCTGCTCAGTGCTAACAGGCACTGTAGTAGTATACGTCAAGATATAGTGCATCCCTCTACTATGCAAGTGGCTAGACAGGTTGTGTCATGACCTACGGTATGTCCCGAGTTCGAGTCCTGACCAGTCATATGGTTTACATTTATTGTAAATGTGTCAGGTGACTGAAACATCAGTTTAATTTAAAATAACAAATTGTTACATTTAGAAAAGCTGCACAATGCTAAGCAGCACTTAAACATGGTTTGTGTGAGTTTGCATGATGCTAAGCTACACAGCGCTTTTTTGAAAGGTACAGCATGATGTGCAATGGTGGGAATGCAGCCTATATAAAGACCAATAGGTGGGAATTTCAAACCATTCATTGGAGTCTTCACTTGGCTGTTGATATGCCTGGTGGTGTTGGAGAGGGAGTGCACTTTTGGGTGCAGAAGTAGGGAGTGCAGGAGTTCACATTTTTTGTTGTACTCCTGGTTAAGAACTATGACCGCCAGCTGCTGCAGGGTGATTACCAGAACTCAGACTGTAAGTCTGATGCCTGTGATTGGTTGGCTAGGGAACTTACCAGTGCTATTGGTATCTACCACACTGGTCAGTATTGTTGTCACCACTGCAATGACCTGAGGCTTAGGAAGAGGGGAAGTTTGAACACGTGTCCAAGAAGCTCAGGCTGGCCAGACCCCATAGATATCTAAGTATGTTTGGCAGTACTTTAGAAATGTACAAGCTGAATCTGTGCAAAATTGGTATGCATAATGGTTTGCTTCTCTTACAACAGCTTCAAATGAGAAGACTTACAATGTCCAGTCCCATGTAGGGTGCCTGGCCAGGATGAGGTGAGAGTGTGGTAAGTAGGGAAACATCAAAGTAATAACTTAATGCATAATGTGCATTTATAATATATTAATAAATATAATGCATTATTTACAAAGTTTGCAGTGTTAACAGTCAGGTATGACATAACTGGGACATCTAGCATGTTTAGTAATGTGTCACTGACTATCTGAAATGGTGAAGTAAGTTAAATCAAGTAAACATGCATTACTGTGTAGAATAGCTTCCAAAATTTGGTTAATGCTGGGGTCTACCCAGATTAGGAGTCACTGTTCTTGTCTGCTCATTGTGTAAAATATGCCATAGGTTGCATTCAATTAATGGACAGGGTAGATGGGTTATTTATTAGAAGTCGTACACAGTTATCCGTGGTCTACATGCCAGACTTGAAGCAACATTAATCAATACATTTTGAAGGCTGATGGTTATGTAATGTTTTCAAATAAAAAGTGTTCACTATACCTGTATTCACTGCATGTGTGTTCTAATCTGATACCAGTCAACTATTAAATGTAAATGAATAAAGACTGCAGAAAGAAACTGTCTGAAATAAATGTAGTGCAATACCCACAGTAATGTTCAAGCCTGTGTTCTGGCCATTTTGTCTGTTAAGGAACAAGGTATGTGGGTAAGGTAGATGAAGTCATGGGCAGCTATCCATCTGTATAAATGCTAGATTTTAAGGGACATTATCAATAATGTTTAGAACAGGATTGTGCTCTGATAAGTAATATTTTCATCTAAGTGTGCATTATTCCTGTATTCACTGCATGTGTGTTCTAATCTGATACCAGTCAACTGTTAAATTAAGTTCACATTTTTCCTGTAGTCACAGCTTGTGGGTTCTAATCCCATGGCAGCCAACTAAGAAATGACCAGCTGTCTAGTGCACTTAGTGTACATGAACATACCTCTCGAATGTCATGAGTTTTCAGAATGTAATGACTAGTGCCCCATATGTTTGATACTTTATTAGCAGATAAATGGCATTACTTGGAATGCAATTTATTGGCAAATCCATTATCAGAACACCTTGCTACTAATGTATGAGCGCACTATGTGCAAATGTTCCCTGTAGTTGTGCCTCTGTACTACCATGTGTTAGAGCTTAGCCCATAATGTCCCATACTAACAGGTTGAGAGCTATGTACGTGCAACATCATCTGTGCCGTAGTTGCAGTCACTGTACTCACAACTGAAATTGTACATATATAGAAGTATGTAGTAGTAGTAGTAATACTATCTGCAAAGTTGCTAAGGGTATCTTTCTCTCTCTTATCCAACTCTTCTCTTCTTTAATGTATTGTCATTTATTATTATGATTTGATATTAATATATACTATAATAATAATAATAATATATATTTTTGTAACTACCTCCTACCTATGTTGGCCTTATGTATAATTTCATATCATTTTGCTGTTAAAATACTTTCATTTACATAATTTATTGTAATGTTCCTCGTTATATTCCTTTATATTTCTTTTGATTAATCATTATTATATTCTATTATGTTAATACTAACATCCGTTTGGTTATGTTTATTTTCAGCTTATGTTTATATTTATTTTCAACAGAGCGACAACGTAGGCTGGTTCCTGGTGATCCACCTACCTTGGCTCCCCCAGCAGTGGCACCGGGCACTAGCACATCTGGGCCACAGACTGGAGAAGCTGCCTCTGCTGCCCCTGTACTTCCTGGGCCATCGGTTAGTTCTGCCCCAGAGACTGGGGTTGTCCCCCCCTCTGGGAGTGGAAGTAGAGGAAGAGATTATGTCACCCATGATTAGCTGCTAGACATGGTGCATGGGCTGCTACACTGAACTCTTGGTGCATGCCTATGCTGGATGCAGAGCATGCTGTCCATCCTGGTGGGGCAGCCTGCACCGCATGTTGACGTCAAACACTGCCTCTACAGGAGAACTGAAGGAGCAGTGCTGACAATCTCATGGGAAGGACTTGAGGGACACTGCTACCATGTCTGATTTCCATGAGACTGGGATTCTACAACACCCTCACCAACCACATTGTTTACCCACCTCTTGTGTCATATACCCACCCTGTCTGCTGTCTTGTTCATAGGTTCATAGGTTCATACTAGGCTATCTGCTCTAGGGCATTTATAAGCCTAGCCAGAGTGTGTTTGGCTTTCGCCACCCATTTTAAATTAATTTTGCTATGCCCTTTTTCGAGGTTAGTATACTGTGCCTCTGTCTAACAGTGACACAGAAGTGATACCCGGGGTAAACCTACGATCTCCCATCCACTCATCAAGATTCCTCTTGAAGAGAGTCAATGAGGGACTCTGCCTAACCTGGACTGGGATTTTATTCCAGAGTGAAGGGAGCCTCTGGGTTATGAATCTGTCCCTCCAGCATGTCCTATATATTTCAGTGCTGAGGTTCAAGTCTCTCGAGCACGTAGCTCGATGGGATTTGGATTTTCTGAGGTGGAGCATGTCCATTAATTCCGGGTTGGACATGGCTTTATACGTCAGGCATAGATCGCCTCTGAGCATACGGTATGACACTGAGTACAGCTGGAGTTTCTTTAACCGGGCAGCATATGGCATCTGTTTGAGCCCTTTGTCTGTTTGCAAAAGCTGCCTCACCTTCCCAACTTACCGCCCCCACACGTACCTATGTCCCTTCAGGTGCATTCCACTCTCACCTAAAAAAATAAATAAATAAATACAAAATGGGCACTTGTCCCAAAAAAAAATTGTCCCATACATAGTTCTCCATTTTGGATAATTTGGTCCAATTGGCTTGACAATGCACTTCTGTGGTCCTCACCCCTCTGTCTGGAGGTGACAGTCCAAATTCATCTAAAAAAAATCTGTTAAAGTGCACGGTTGTTGCTGTATAAGAAATGGATAGCTATGGTTCTTTCCTACACCCTTCCTGCACATACCTACCTGTGTTTCTCTATGTTTTCTCCCTGCTTGCACCCCATTTCATCACTGTCCTATCTCCACATTTTTTATTTCTTTAAAAACTTTTTGAGTGATGCAGCTTGGTGTGCCATGTTGATTTGCTGTGCTAAATAGTGCTGCATTGATATATGCATTCAAAAAGTACACCTGCACCTTATTTCGAACCCAGGACCATCACACTTCCAGAACAGTGGACCAACCATCAAAGCCACACAGCTGCTAATCAGCACACCTATTTTAATGAAAACATAGTAATGCTCAAATTCCCATCATTAAGTGTGTTTAAGCAATACTGCACCATGCAAATCAGCTAAAAGATTAAGAGAAAATTAGTACTCTAATAGGGACTCGAGTACAGAAATACATCAGTATAAAGCCATACACATAAGAATAGATGTAAATGGGGTATCTAATAGCAGACAATCCTGCAATTATATGTACAACATGTAAAAAATACACTTATCTAGGTCTCATAGGCAAATACAGATCTCTAAATCCATCCACATAAAAATAGATGTAAGTAAGGTATGTAACAGCAGATAAATGTGGAATGGTATCTACAACATGTAAAAATACATCTACTGTAACAGTGACTCTGTAGCTCAGTATGTACATTGCAGTGAGAACATTAGCTTTTGGTACACATGGTCCTGTGTTCAACTACAGCTGCATCTAGCATTGAAAAATACATGCATATGGAAATCAACATTATAAATTGTGATATGTATGTCTGTTTTATTACCTATTTATCCAACCAAAGCAGTACATATGGAATGTCTCCTTCTAAATAATATAAATCAAAGGCCTACAGATGAGACCACTCTTAATTACTCCTATTACAACACTAGAAAGTGAAAATAATGTCAGATCAGGTATTATCCTAAACTCCCATAGGATTTTGAAGTGTGTACTTAAATCTTTGCCCAGTAATAGACTGCAGCCCAAAATGATGTGCTAGTGATATTAAAGACACTCACAGCTGCACAAGTAACATACATATATTTAGGTTGTGCTAGACACAAGGGTTGCCAGCACACATGTAACAGTGGACTACCATGACATACTTGACTTGGCAGTTGTCCAACTATGTGACATAATGGTTAATGTACCTCCTACCTTTCTCTAGGACACACCATCATTTTGCCTTTATTCTGTTAGTGATTACTTTGGCTAACATACTTACCTTAAACACATAACCTAATTTCCAGTAGGATGGGTTCCCTCACTCTGTTTGTACCTATACAAGAAGGCTGACAAAGGCTCCACATGAATTCTTAAAGCTTGTTGTCCTGCAAAGTGTTCACCCTCTCTGCCTATGCCTATTGCCACCAGCATCAGCTTCAGCTACAGCCTGTAGCACATACATCTGTATGTAAAATGTAGCTGCTACAGACATTCTCTCTGCAATGATGTAGTATCTTTACCCCAGTAATTTCCAACCCCAACATATGAGAAACAGGTTATAATCCACATTGAGGCTGTATATCTTGTTTAGTGGTTGCATGGAACTGTCTGATTATACTGTAAGTCAGCTGTGCAGGCTGCATTTAGCAGTTCAAAAGCACAGATTGGTTCAGAGGCAATCACTTTCTAATGAGCACCATGTTAAAAAGGCAAACATCAAGCTAAGGAAACCATTGTATATGACAGTTACTTTGCAGGGTGAACTCATTGGCACAACATTCATATATCTATACCTCTCAACAGAGGCATATTGTACTCCATCAGGTATGCAACTATTTTGTTTCCAACATAATGCACATGTTTGAATATACTTAGGGGGGATGGGGATCACATCATTTAGCCTTTCTAAGAACTGTACTGATGATATGTCATTGACCTCCTTATGTTTTACACCTACAGAGTATCTAGAGTACAGTACGGGTAGAATGCTTTGTATTAACTCATTAACTCCAATGGAGCTCAGGAAGTTTGCACTGTAACTTCCAATGTGCAGAGCCTAAGCCTTTTGACAGAATCAAATTATGTCCTCACATTTCAAACAAATGTTCATATCTCTAGAATCATAGGGATTATGAAAGAAGTGTAAATGGCAAACCCTTCAGCACAAACTATTTTCATAGTGGTGGTATTCTTTAGGCTCTAGGTCTTAAAAATTAATTTTATAAGTCATAGTAAATGCATTTATTATGTTTGTAATATTTTGTAAACAATGTACAATATCTCAGCAACCACTCAAGTTACTCACATACTGTCAGCAGCATTTTATTCGTCTAGATGAGGGGTTTCATGTAAGGCTAAGGATTCTGTCTGTTATTTGGCTGCTGAGATATTTTGAAAAATGTAACAATTATATCTATATAAATTAATATCATGAAAACAACAATTAACATCTCTTTACCTGCACTAGACAGAGGTCAAATATTGATGCAGTTGAGTTTGCCATTATGGAAGCTTTAAGATGAAATCTTTTAAAACCTTGCACATTGCAATGTTTTGGAATTATTGATGCAAATATGAACAAGCAATATTTGATGCCTAGAGGCATCATTAGAGTTAACTGCACATGCACTTGGAGGCATCACTCAGATGTAATAAGTTAATTAGGTACATCGGTCTCCAGGAAATTTCCCTTGATAACAGTTGCAGTAGTACACTGCTATTTGTTTAGGTATGGCTGTTTTTATATATTGTAATGGGGATTACCCCTAGGGGTCAAACTACAATGGATTTCTGTATTGGGTGTATGATCATACATCAGTATGCATCATGGCACAAACATAGCTTATTATTGCTACTATCCTGCATGTACACCCTTTGTATGTTTGCACACTGTTGCATATGACATGTGTAATCAAGCAATGAATTCTGCTAGCCATCCATTATTGATGTATATCTGCATACTGTACTCCCATGTACGTGATCCTGACATGTGTTCCCATTTTGTTGCCTTTCAGGAAATATGTATCCCTGATGCTGGGGCCCTTTTACAGGTGCCGAATATGACAACAGCACCCTGGGGGCCTTGCATCAACACCATCAATTCCTGCTGTCCAGCGGGAAGGCAATCAGGGAAGAGTAGGTTCATAGGTTCATAGGTGTGTACTAGGCTAATGGCCCTGGAGCCTTTACAAGCCTAGCTCATAGTATTACCCTGGTATAGTGCCACCCAACCTTAGTTCCCAGTGCCTCTGTCGAATAGAGTCAATGGAGTGATCCCCAGGGTGAATTTTCTATTTCCCATCCACTCATCAAGATTTCTCTTGAAGAGGGTCAAGGAGGTGACATGTGAGTGCTTGATATGTATGGGAAGTCTATTCCATAGCATGGGCAGCCTCTGGGTTATGAACTTGTCCCTCCATCTAGTTCTGTTGATTGTGGTAATGAGGTTGAGGTCTGTGGAGTGTGTAGTGTTAAGTGATTGGGATTTCTTTAGATTTAACATTTCTAACAGAGCTGGGTTAGACATGGCTTTGTAAGTCAAGCAGAGATCGCCTCTAAGTAGGCAATATGAGACAGAGAATAGTTGGAGTTTTTTGAGTGTGTCCATATAGGACAAGTGTTTAAGGCCTAGGATCCTCTTTGTGAGGTACTTTTGCGACCTCTTCCAGTTGTTGCAGTTATCTAGTGAGACACATGCCAAATGGAGCATTGTACTCAATGAATGGCCTAATGAGGGAAGAGTAGAGGGAGACAATGACCTCTTTCTTCTGGATGCAAAATGCTTAGTAATGAGATGTGCCACATAAAAGGACTTTATGACCACAGTGGCAATGCAGTGGTCAAAGAGAGGTTGCTGTCAACCTGTGTTCCCAGATCTCTTATAACACCTTCTGTGTTCAGTGGACTACCATCGATATGGTAATTCATGGGAACCGGGTTTTTCCCAAAGGGGATGACGACACATTTTTTGGCATTGAGCTAAAGGCCATGGTTCTGACACCAGTCATTGGTCTCAGTGAAGCCTTTATGAAGGATGTCAACATCACTTGGGGAGTTAATTATAGCACCCGACTTGCAATCATTTGTGCACTTTGTCAGTCAGAGTCCCTTTGTGTTGGCCTGGACTTCAGAGAAGTAGATACCAAACAGGACAGGACCCAGGAACGAACCCTGTGGGACTCCACTCATGACTGGTCAGCAGTCTGACTTGGAGTCAGCTACTTTCACACGTGGGTTCTATCTGTGGGCCAGTTTGCAACCAACCTATTGATATAAGGGTTGATACCTAGCTTAGTGAGTTTTTCTATGATTCCTGAGTGGGGAATGGTATCAAAGGCCTTAGCCAAATCAAGGTAGGCTGTATGAACCAACTTGCCTTCATCCTCAGCTCTAGTGACTGACTCAAAGAAGTAGACCAGGTTGAGCAGGCATGATCTACCCTTCACAAAACCGAACTGTGTGTGATACAGAATTTGGAGATTCCCTGTATCCTTGTTTATTAGGTCCATAATGATGCATTCCATAGCTTTGCATATCAGACTCATCAGGCTAATGGGGTGATATTTCCCAGGGTCTGTAGTCACTCCGCTTTTGTGGAGAGGGATGACTATAGTGGTGCACCATTCAGTAGGGACAAAGCCTGAGGTGAGGCTGTGATTGAACAGGGCACATAGGTGAGGTGCCAGTTCACTCAGTAGTTCATGTAGAACACAGCCATGGATATTGTCAGGTCCCAGAGAAGCTGAATTCTTGGCCTTGGACAGTACTGTTTTAACCTTTGCAGCAGTGATACTGGGTACCTGGCAAACTACTGGTATTGGTGATTGGTCCTTTGGTGGGGGAGAGAGGGCAATATCTATTGACTCAGTATAGGAGGTGCCATTGTGCAATAGTTCCGAGTAATGATGGGTATTGCTGTGGAGATTCTTTACATAATTATAGAAGGCCTTGTGGTTGTCTTTACTATCTCCTGCAATTCTGTTTTTATAGCTAGCTTTAGAGGATTTGGTGAGGGATATCAATTATTTCTTGAAGCTGATAAGGGTGTTTTTCCAGTCTTGGGACTTCACCTTATTCTGCATCAGTTTCTTCCTTCTGTTGTAGAGTTTATTTGTTGCAGGGGGCCACCAGGTTGGCTTTGTTTTTTTGGAGGAGAGCATCTTGGTTCTATTATGTATGGCAAGATCCATGCATTTGTGTATGTGTTCGCACAGAGCATTAGTGTATAATTCGGCGGTCATGCAGCTGCTCTCCAATTGCATGGGTGTGTGAAGTTAGCCACCTCTGTTTTTAGAAGTCCAAAGTTACCTTTGGAGAAGTTTTTCATGGTGGTTACTTTTGCAGGGGTGGGATGTGGATTTTCAAGGTGATTAGTTTGTGGTCAGATCTAACCAGAGAGAAGTTAACTATTGGTATAGAGCAATGGTCGCCCATGTTAGTAATGACCAGGTCAAGGATGCCGCTACCTCTTGTGGTTGTAAAAACAAGCTGGTCCAGGGCAATATATACTTAATGAATTCCAGGAAATGTGGGCAAGTGGATTGGTACATGAATAGTTATCCCAGTTAATGGTGGGATAGTTGAAGTCACCCAGTATGAAAATGTTAGGTTGGACCCTGATATTCTCCAGGGTGCTTAGGAACATGGAGTGTGAGTCTTGGAACATGGTTGGGGACCTGTTTTCTGCTTCCTTGAACCAGGTCTCTGTTACAGCACAAATGTCTATGTTCTCCAGTTTAAGGAGTGCTTTGAGTGAGTGCATTTTGAGATTTAGACTTCTAGCATTGAGCAGCATGACCCTCAGATAGCATTTTTTTGTGGCTGTTATAGTGATAATTTGGTCTTTGGAACACCACCTAAAAAAGGCACTATAAGGGTGGCAAGAGCCTTAGCCAGTATCCGGATGCCCAGGAGTGACAGATGCAGGCCATCTCTGACAAAGCATCAAGGTCTGGCAATCATGACATCGCAGGCAGACAGATACTGGATCCCCTTAGAATGACACCAGAAACTTAGCCACTTGTTGTAATCAATCATTGTTTGCTTGTACTGTGGTATCATTCTCTGTAATAGTAGGAGGCTGCTCAGGGCTAAGGTCATACCTGCCTGGGCTACATAATCTGAGAGCTCCTCCATGTCTCTTTTCATGTATTCCAGGGAGGTACATCTCAGGTCATTTACATCCACATGTACAATGACAGAGTCATATTTGTACCTGTCATTGAGGGACCTGAGTGTGAGGTTATGTGGCAGATCCTGGCACCTGATAGGAAGCTGACTGTTACTTTCTTCTTATTAATTCTAGTGCATGGGACATCAGTGTGCCTCACTATTGAATCACCAATGTCTAGTGTGTCGGGAATGCTGTATTGCCTTAGGGGCTTTGGTTGAGTGGTACACTGTTTAGGTGGGTTATGTGTCTTGTGATTAGTGTTGTGTTGTGGTGGTCGTGTGCGTTTCTGCCTTGGAGGTCTCTGCTGTTTGGGTAGATTTTTATTGAGAGCCTCCATGAACATGGATATGTGGTTTGTGTTTTTATGTGAAGGCAGTGCTGGTGTGTATTCTGGAGGTCTATATGTTCCATGTGGTGTGGTGCAAGTGTTGACCTTCTCTTGATCAGCTATTCCTGTCTTGGCTGCTGAGTGCGTGGCTTCCAATTTGGATATATAAGTGCATCTCTCACAACTCTGAGTTTTGTCAGTTTATATGAGGCAGTTGCTACATTGTGTCAGGATGCCCAAGTTCACCAGGTTAACAGGAGAAAGCAGAAGGAACTGACCTTTAGACATGCCTGGACTGGTGAGCATTAATAGTAAGTACTGGAGTTTCCTTGTAGCATGTTTAGTGCTGGTAGCAGCATTATGGGCTGATATGTTCCATGATGTGAATGCTATCAGTCACCAGAGTAGGACATATGAGCAGGTGTGACACATTGCCACCAATATGATCAATACCATATGCAGAAGACAAATGGATATGGTCAGGGATCATGGTGTCACTGGTGGAGGGCCTGCGGCAGAACAACCAATGTCAGCCACTGAGGGATTTCTGGCAAACCTAGGAACACAGTACAGGTCCCAGGCATCCATCACACAGTATGCCATGGATGCCAGTGCCACCATTTCTACACAAAACGAGCATCCAGGTATGCTTATTTGGATCAACATTGGAATACTGTTACATTCAGTGTTTCAGAGTGTACATAGTTTTACACAGGTGTTAGGTGTTTTTTGGAGGGAGGGAGGAGATTAGCAGCACTTTGAATATCATGCTCTGATTGTGACCAACATACCAATTAACATGGCAGCTACTGTAAATGTGGGATCGTTGGACATATTACCTTGTTATACTGCAATATGCAGTGTTGTTTACATTACCTCTTGCTCCTGCCCCTTGTGAGCACAATTCTATTTTCTTACAGATGTACATTTAGTGCAATCTGTTCACTAACTAAAGTGTCATCCCAGGACTGCTGGCTAGATTGATGTACTGTCTGCATGATTGCCAGCTGCACAGATATTTTCTGACTGCACACAGCTTAGACTCATACCTATGCCTTGTAGGTGTGAGCACACTGATAGAGTTCACTGTATTGTCAGGACATTACTGATTGCCATATGTGTCAACTTTGCAGAATTGTGCCAAATGTCAACAGTGTGCATCATTGTTACTCATGAGATTCCTGTGTAAAGAGCTTTTATTTATAAGTAACTACAGATGTTTGTTAGAAAATAATGCCCTCATGTCTCACTATATGATGTTGGGTTAAACAAGTCTGTAGTAGTGACAACACTGTATACAGCTTAACATATTGCAACATAGTACTGCAGAGCATAGTCATGCAGGTTTTAATGTACTGCTTTTTCCATTTTATCACAAGTAACCAGTAGGGATGAGACCTGTAACCTTCACAACCTGATGTCAGTGTCTCTTCAGAGTCTGATGATGATGGCAGTCAAGGTGAGGTACAGGTGGGGGTTGCAGGGGCTGAATCTGTCACAGAGGTTTACATCCCTCTTCTGCCTTCATTATCACTGTACACAGTCAATATGCCTACGCCTACCCAGTCCACTGAGGCCACAGATGTTGGACAGTCGAAGGGTGGGGACATTGAACAAGAAAGTGTGGCTACTATGCCTGCAGTGAGTGTTGACAGTGGCCATAGCCAAAGAGATGATGAGGCTCCACACAGCCAGAATGATAGGGGTGCTCGTAGGAGTCCTGCTGTCCCTCCACCACCTGTTACAGATGTCTCATCATGTGCCACTCGTCATATTTTTAGGGTCATCATGTAGGCACAGGCATGTTCCAAAAGGAACTACATATGAATGCTCAGGGTTATGGATGCAGTACAGTCTGACACCCATGATTGCCTCCACCCCATTGCTAATACCCTGGAATTGTTGACTGACACAGTGGAAAGACATTGATCTGAAACAGATCCCACACAATCTGTCTTGGAAAACACATTGTCTGTGATGCAACATCTGGTTGGAGTTGACCATTGGACTTGTGGACGTAGGTCTGCAAGTACATCAGCTGAGAGTCCACGTGACCATATGCAATCACACTCCCATAGAGGCAGTGCATCCAGAACTTTAGATGGGAGTATGCTGTTTACACCAAATGTGGAAGGCTATGAGCTCATGGTCCTGAGCATTCCCATGGAGGACACTGTCATAACAGACAGCAGTCACTCTATGTTATTAGCCCCAATTCTGACCATGACCATAGAGGTGCCAGTGCAACTCCTGGGAGAGCCAGTTTCCGTGTTCTGTGTGGAGACAGTAAACTGTCAGCTTCACCATGCACAGCTCAAAGCTGACCAACATACAGACATGTAGGGCTAGCACAGAGCTTGACTGTGTTCACACAGAGACTCCCACACCACTGTCACAATCAGATCACCTACAGACACACACACACACACACACACACACACACACACACACACACACACACACACACACACACACACACACACACACACACACACACACACACACACACACACACACACACACACACACACCACATTTCAATGGTCCTTCTTGCCTGCTTCCCTTCCTGACTTACACACACACTTGCCAACCTATTGGGTCAGCCTAGGCCTACTGGACCCCCACAAAACACCCTGTACAAATGATAATACTTGTGCCACATCCCTGTCATCCTTGTCATCGATGCAGGGAAATGAAGCTATGTGTCTGATGCACAGGGTGACTATATAAGTTGCTCTGTATTTGTTTCATCCATTGTTGCCTTTGACATGTCACTTGTAATGGTCACTGACAAATATTGTATGCTGGCATTTGTAATGAGTAAACCACATTATTTTTTGTACATTACATTGGATGATGTTGTAATGGCTATATACTTACACAATGAAAGGTGTCTCATAAAGCTGTTTATGTTTCAGTTTCAGGATTGTGTACGACACATCTATAACTACACAGGTAGAATAAACCCATCAATGTCAGAGCACAAGATGGAATGTCAGCACAGAAGAAAAATGTCTTTAGAAAGGTAAGTGCAGTGTAGGTACATGTTATGTACACTATGTATTTTTTAACTGTGGAACCTCTTTGGCTGTTGCAGTTGACGGATATGTCTATGTAGTTACACACCAAAGGTGGCATTGCACTCAGTGATAGGTGTGGATACTGCCAAATACAGTGTAACAATGACATTCTGTGATTTACATGCCATACCATTCTCTATAGGTTGTACAACATTGAATGAATCCCACATACAACATTGAATGAATCCCACATCTTACCAACCCATAACAATCAAAGGCTAGATCATTCTCAGTGACCACAGGCCCCTGACTACTGGGTCAGCTGTTGGAGGTGTGCAGACACTACAATGTTTACCAGGAGTGGATGACTTCCAAAAGCATAGTATTGTGCATTCCTGGGCATTTAGTAATTGTCAATGGTAAGAACAAAATGTGTGTGTCAGTCTGTAATGGATAACTGTTGGTTCTGTGTGGGATTCAGTGACAGCTTCTAATTTGCAATAATCTGCAAATGTAGTCAGTCTGAGGTGACTGACAGTGGCCAAAGCTGCAGAGAAGGGAATGGCTATAGGGGTAGTGCCAGAAATGATATTTCTGTGGACTACCCAGTGCTCCCATTCCGGATAATGACTGCCAGACTCTTGGCTATCCACTGATTGACATACTAGTTTGTAAATAAACTCTACAGTTTTTCAACAATGCCTGGTGGCCTAATGGTGTCAAATGCCTTGGCAGGCCATGGTAGGTGGAGTGAGTCATTTTCCCCTCATCCACTGCATAGTTTAACAATCAATGAGGTCCACTGGTTAGGATAGGAATGATCTGCCTTGACTACGACAAACTGGGTTTGGTCCAGTGTCAGTAGGTCTACTACATTGTTACTAATCATTTCCATGATAATTATTTTCATGGCTTTATATATCAGATTACTGAGACATCTGGGGGCAGTACTTGTCACTGCATGCTAGTTGTTCTGTGTGCAACTCAGTATTGCAGTTAATTTCATCATGGTTTCCAAGAAAATAGTCATCCAAGGTTTGTGTGTCTGTACAGAGCTCAGGTGAACAATGGAGGAGAAAGTAATATGTACACCCTGTGAAGTTAAGGAGGGAGATTTTAAGTTATTCTGCAGTTGGACACTACTGGAGCAATGCGTACTTCGATGACACAATTATCTTGTGAAGAATACTGAAAAGAGGGGAGTCCCATGAACTGCTGGTGCCTGGAAACTACTATTGTTGGCCTCACCACAACCACTTTCTCCTGGGATACTATGCTGCTATAATTTTTCTATCAACAGAAGGAAAACATTAGTACCAAACTCAAGATGAAAAGCAGGCCACAGCATGTTTGTTCATCCACATAGTTTTCCCACATCATGCAAGGATCTGTAGGCTTGGCATACCCTTTTCCAGGTAGACCCCTTGATTAGCAACCAGAGCAATCATTTGAGTCCACATGTATTATGCACTGTGCTCTGGGGTTGTTAGTATTTCACTAGGGTACTGACCAGATGGTGTTTAGGAGCACAGCTGCAGCGTTACAATATATTTTTCAATGTCAGGTGACATAGATGTCCAAGGTTGCTTGAACAAGCACCACAGTGGCAGTGATCCATGTTAGGTGACAATTTCACAGCAATTCATGTAGCCTGACCTTTAACAGCTTAATGGTGGACATTGGTGTGACATGGATTTGAGGCCTACTGCAGAGGATTGGCCATCTTTGGCCAAAGAGTGTCTACATCCAGCATGTCCTAGGTATGTCGTAGTGTTCAGTTATGTTACCAGGATGCATGTCTGTCCTAGGTATATCATACTGTTTATGTATGTTACCAGAACACATATCTGTGTTCCTACATCATGTCATATTACATCCAGTATGGCATCTGTTTGTTTTACAGGCATTGTAGAGATGCAAGACCAAAGTTATGACTGCAGAATTGAACAAGTTCACTGTGCATGCATGGACATCCACATCTTCACTGCAAGGAGTGCTTACAGACAGTATGTTTGACACTGTCAACTCCAAGGGTGTAGCAGCATGACCCTAACTTGCCAGAGTTGTACATTGTCACATTTGTAGGTATGGTATTGTGACCATGCCTAATAACAGGATCATTGTTAATGCAAGGGCCACATCCCTGGCAAAGTATTGTACTCAGTCAACCATGTTATGACACATTGTCAGCTATTGTTTTACCTTAGGAGAACTACATAAAGGTGATAACATGTTACATTTCAGCATCTGTCAGGCCACTTCCTAACAATGGCCTGCTGTGAAGTACACACAACTAAGACTCTATTGCTAATGGCATTATCAAGGACTGCTGATGAGCTGTGGAAAGTGCCTCCACCCCTCTACTCCTATGCTACACAAACACAACATGTGAGAGATGTGACTATATTACAAACCTTGATTCCATGATGTCTCATCACACACCAATCAGTACATATGACAATCAGCAGTTTGCCAACATGCACACCTCCCCTCCTACCCTACCTACACCCACATCACACACACTCCTGCATGTGTGGAGCTCCTTACCAACACATACAAAAACAACAAACACCTCAGTAACCCAAATGCAAGTTCACTACACATAATCATACCTTTGCAGAACACAGTACACATAATAGCTCATGCACCACTGTCTCACCGCTGAAACTCCTGAGGCAAAACACAAAACCAGTCATAGATGATTACTTCTTGAAACACATTGATGTCCCTCTCACCAGGCTACATATGGGAAATGTCACAGTTTGCCTTCTGTGAGGTGCCAGGATACACCATTCCACATATGCAAGCAAATCTGTAGTTACTGTTGATGCATACAACTTGAGAGATACCTCACTGGACTGTATGCAGACATATGACTGAGCTTACAGACTCTGTGTCTCCAGTGGGTATGCTCATAGCCTTCACCTGCATTTGACCTTCACCTAGGATGATGCTTCAATACACATGGAAAATGATTGAGGTCAATAATTGGCTTAGCATGCGGTGTCGTTGTAAGAGGATACACTGGATGTCATCCTGGGATGACTTGCTCAACAGACCTAGATGCTTTGCCAGAGATGGTCTTCACTTGTCACCACTGGGATTTTGTGTACTGGCCAAGGCTGTTGACATCCCCATAGTGCAACTTATTGGTGGTGTTTCAAGGAAAAACTTTTCAGTGAGAAAATGCTTTCTGCAAACATCACAGTTATGCTGCTACATGCTAAGAATGCCAACACTAAACTCCACTCGCTAGAAGGTGTCTCCACCTTGGAATATGCAGACATTTGTGCAATAGCAAACACCTGGTTCAAGGCTGTAGCCAGCACCACAGCTATACCAGGCTACATGTCCTTCCAAATATTCAGATCTCCAACTGACAGTATGCAAAGTAATGCAGGTGATGTATATATACTCATTAAAGACAGATACACATACAGATTTGTTAAATAGTGTGATTCCCTAGAGACAGGGCAGGTGCTATTCACTGCTGGAAGGGCACCTAATCAAGCCACTGCCAGCTACAGGAGCATCTCCATGAATTAGGACACCCATTGTGCTTATTTGAATCTACTTGTTTTTATCAAGATACATCACACCATGATTTAGGGAGACTTTAACTGCCCACCAACTGTATTGGTTATTCATGCTGAAACACATCTGTCCCAAGGTTAGTCCACTTCCTTAGCTACAATGCCCTGAACCAGTGTTGTGACATCCCTGCAAGGGGAGATAATGGACTGCATCTGGTGCTTAATAATATGGGTGACCACTGTAGCACCTCAACTGTGAAGTCCTCCCTGGTGAGATCTGATGACAAATTGGTTTCATTAAAAATAAGTATCACACCTGAACCTTTCCCCCTTGCAGAGCAATTATTGTAATAAACTTCAACAAAGCAAATTATAACTTCCTATGGGATGGTATAAATAGCTTGACTGCACCTCCCCCTCAGATGGAACAGGCAACTATGCCGAGCTCTACACCAATGATTTATGCAAGCATCTGTATAACTGAATAGACTCAGCTGTACCTTACAGGAGGAAAACAAGCTGCTCATGGCACAGCAAACCTGCCTGGAAGACAAGTGCCATAATCAGGCTGGACAATAAGAGGTGAACATTGCTGTGTGACAGCTGGAGTAAGGGACCCCCCCCCCCCAAAGAAATGGAAGCACACCCTAATCAGCTAAAACAAGCAAATAGTGTTGTTGTGACATCCTGCAAAAGAAAGTATGTGACAAAATTAGCCTCCTCCCAAGGACAACCACAAGGCATAATGTAGTTACATGTGTAGCCTAAGAGGAAAGGCCCAGATTGTTGGTGAGCTTATACCTAATGAAACCACATATAATGAGCTTGTAGAGGTAGCTAACCTGTTGTCTGACAGGTTCTATGACAAATTCACTGCCCTGACCCACCACACGTACCACATGACAGCCCTACAACCTGTCCCATACATTCTATATCTACAGAGCAGGTCATAAATGGCCTCTCTAAGGAAGAAACACATCATCTATTGTAACTGCTAACATCCCACGCTGCATCCTACATGGGATTCAACAAGGATTACTAAAATCATTATGAACTCCTTGCAATCATAGTGTAACCTCCAGTTGCATCCCAGCTGACTGGAAAACAGCAACAGTTATCCCCTTGTAGAGAGTTGGTGCATCCACTGACCATGGGGACTATAGACCTATTTTCTTGTGTAGCCATATCTGTAATCCCATGGGTTAAATGATCATGGACCTGATCAGCAAAGATAAATGTAATCTACAAACAGTTGACACTACACAGTTTGGACTTCTTTAAGAAAGATCATGCCTGCTCAACCTGGTGGACATGTATGAGGCGGTCATCAAGGACCTGGATGAGGGGGGCATCTGTGAATACAACCCCCTGGACTTAGCCAAGATATGTGATACAATTCCATACTTAGGCATCATTGACAAAATTACCCAAGTAGGCATCAACAGTAATATCATTAGAGGAGTCAATAAGTGGCTCACTGATAGAACTCATACTCAAAATAGGGGAAGCCCCCTCCAGTAGCTGATCTGTAACCAGTGATATTCCACAGGACTCAGTCCTGGGTTGTCTACTGCTTGAAATTAATTTAACCAAAGTACAAGCACAAAGTGAATGTCTATGACTGACAAGGTTGGCTGATGCCTGCAAACTCTGAGCAGTCATAGAATCTCCCAATTATGTCTATATCCTGCAAGAGGGTCTTCGGGAACAAATGCTTGTTGACATACTCATGGCCATAAACTCCATGCAATGTATGTATGTAGTATAATTTCCATCTGTAACACCAATGCTCCTGGTAAGTAGCACATCAGTAGTAAAACCCGATGTTCATACTCAGGGGTGATAAACCTGGGCACACAAGCCTGACCACACAGGTTTACACCTACCTTACCTTAGATCACCATGTCTCCCCAGTAGAAAGAAGGGATTTATATCTAGCTGATGTCATAACTGAGAGCACCGTCACCTGAAAATGATGTAGTTATAATCTCCATGTACTCTTCCTTAGCAGGCCAATATTTGAGTGAAATGGCCATTTTGTCATATACTTTTCCAAGCACTAGTGGCAGTTGCACACAACACAAAGGTTCCTCACAAGGGAACTTCAAGTATTCAACATCTGTCCTATGGGGATCATCTGAAATAACTTCATTGTAGCCTGTGTGAAATAGACTACTCAGAGATTATCTCCACCTTACATAGGGGCAATGTCTGACCCTGCTTTATTGGAAATGCTGCATGCATGTTGGTGGAATGGTACATGGTTTATTCACTGTAAGGACATTAATCTGGTATGTGACATTACTAATACATTCTGGTGGGAGAGATATGTCTACCAGACTTTAACAACCCTTTGAAACAGACTCCCACCTAATGCCAAACAGAGCATCTCATTGGCCTTCTTCAGATATAATCTGTATGATTGGCTGGGTGACTGTTATTTCACCACAGAGCTTCTACCTGTGTCCCTCATGGACAGGGGCAATATGTGATGATTGTGTAAATAAGGGTAAGAACTTGACTAGCAGTGTAAGGGCACCAGGGCCATTAGGCTAATAATGTCCAATGATTATTTGATCCCATATGCTGATATAAAATCCTTTGATAACCACACACACACACACACACACACACACACACACACACACACACACACACACACACACACACACAAACCTGGCATCAGTAAGAATAACACCACTACCAATTAATGTTTACAGAACATTGCACAGCACACCCAATCTAAGTTGCCTACAATTAGATTAAAACCCTACCTAACTAATGGTACACATTACAGATCACAACATTTAACACATGTACCTACAGCTCAAGTCTGCTATGATCATTTCTTTAGGTAATCTTATGCAAGATTACATCAGTAGACCTTGTTGTGGTCAGGAATTTGGAGGCCCATGTCACCTGCTACAACCAAAATACTGCAAAGCCCTACCTCTGTCTAAGCCAGTGGGATGATCATATTTATTTTGCAGAGAGATGCATACACCAAGTATACCAATTGACCTGAAGTGAGATTAGAATCTCTGACTATCTAGTATTACACACTAGAGATCCTGCACACACCACGGCTGAAGTCTAACATTAGAATGACAATTGGTAGTCTGAAGGTACATGGCATCAGCAGGTCTTGTGAAAGACAGGCATTTGGAGGCCAGCATCAACTGCAAGGGCAAAAAATGCAGAAACTTTGCAGTTTGATAGTCAGTGAGGGATTCTCATTTGTTTTGCAGGGAGATGCACACACACACACATGCACACACACACACACACACACACACACACACACACACACACACACACACACAGAAACACACACACACACACACACACACACACACACACACACACACACACACACACACACACACACACACACACACACACCAAG